>NW_010972605.1:280664-424859 GCF_000737465.1 Haliaeetus leucocephalus
CGCCGCCCCGCGGCCGGCGCTGCGCCGACCCTCTGGCGCGGCTCGCCCTCTCCCCGCGACCCCCGGCAGCCGCGGCTCAGCCCCCCCGCCAAAAGCCTCCGGAGGGGCAGAGCCGTAGCACGGCGGTGCCGATCAAGCCGCTGGGGTTTAATATTCATCGATACACCGCGATGAAATTGCACCCCGCTGCCGGGGACACCTTTACTCTCCGGCTAATTGTGATTTACAATTACACTTTACACTCCGTCACGTAGGAGGTTAGGAAACAAGCTTCTTCCACGTAATTATTGGCCTCCTTAATCCTATTCCACCGCATATCACCCCGCACCGCAAAATCCTATTGTTCCCTCCTCCCCGTTTTACCAGTCATTTACACTAGTATCAAAAAAAGATCCCAGTCTGCGTAATTTTAGACATCACACCCACGCCCCTGAGCGTGGGCCAAAACGCATCAATGGGTTGTATCTCCCGCCGGAGGTGGGGGCGGGGGGGCGGCTGGATGCGCCGCGCTGCGCCGGGCAGGGCTGGTACAGCGCCGAGCTCCTCCTCGCCGAGCGGGCGGGCAGGCAGCTGCCGGGGCCACGGTGCCGGGCTGCTCCCTGGTTTTGGATCTCTTGGCAGATAGATATTCTCCCTCCACTTTGCTTACCGGGTCGATTAATTTAAAAGCTTTCCTTGATTAATGGCAGGCAAGTTACACAGAAACACACCTTTATGAGCTCCTTGCACCAAAGCAAATATCTCCTGCCCACACGCACCATATGCCTTACAATCCCTGCTTGACTGCGACTGTAGCCTTTAAAGCAAAGCGCATCTCCCTAGCTCTCCAGCGCGGGGAAAATGCCTGCAGTTTGTACCTCCAGGCATTACAACATGCCTCAGCCCTGCTGAGAGCAACACTGCAGCTTGAGCGCAGTCGGCCGCAGAGGAGTGTCACTGCCTTCAGCTCTGCCAGGGACACTGCCAGGGGCTGCCGTGGGGCTCTCGAGTACTATCAGGTTCAGCCTTGTGCTTTCCCTCTTCACAAGCTGTTTTACCACCCGGTAGCAGCTACCCGAAGCGTGACTCAAAGGCTGACTAGCATCCAGCTCATGAATTACAGAAAATTGACGCCCTGCTTAAAATTCACAGCAGTGAATTTGTAACGTTCACATTTTTACGTGACAGTCATCTTACAGGGAGATAACGTCTAACAGCTCCTGAGTTTCCCCCTTGTAACAGTGTGGGAATAACACAGCAAAGGCCAGGAAGTCTCTCTGTCTCTCGTTCACACACACAGAGCACACACCGCAGCATTGTGCAGCAATTCCATGATTTGTAGCACATCAGTATAGCATGTCTCTGAGAAACTACACTGGTGGGTTTTGTTTCTTTGATTGGTTGTTTTGGGTTTTTTTAACAGACATTGAACCCCTTCCTCTTATAGTGCTAGGTGGGCTAATTTTACTAATCTTTCATCTCTGCATTATCAGGCACCAAAGTTGTCACTACATCAAAAAATCACTGATTTTAATGGTAACAGTCTAGTCTGCATCAGCCTCTTAATTAGATATAGTTGGGGCAAAGACTTGAGGGTAGAATTAGGAGATAGACTGTTGAAGACCTGTATAAAGTGTTCTTGGTTTGCTACCCTATCTCCTCTGAACCTACATCATTCAAACAGGTAAACAAGCAATTTATGCAAAATCTTCCCCCCGTTCCCAGCAATGCTTCTTTTCCACAGTCTTCAGAGGTTATTTTCAGATCAAAACTTCATAAACTCAAACCACTTTTTCTAGTCTTTTCCATTATTTTTTATGCTTTACTTGTGTATCTCAATCTTTGAAAAATGCCTGCAAGACACTCCAGACAGGTGTGCAGTAGATTCCAGAATGTGTCCACTCTGATGTGGACTAAAACTCATTTTAAAGCTCTTTTGTATCTTCAGTGAAGTGCTTGAATTCCTGCTTTACATCCATGAGACTTCAGGATGGCACATGCCTTGTATTGGCAACTCTGGGGCTGAGAAAATTAATATGATATTGAACGTCAAAATATAGAGAGCAGAACCTGCTGCTCTATAAGGGTAATTTTAAATTACCAACACAGGGAACATCTGGGTGCAATTGTCTGTAGATGGGACAAAGTTGTGCTGCAGGGTCCTCTACCGATATGAATTTGTCATCATGAAAGAGGAGTTATTTTTGCTCATGTTAGCTGAAGACCAGCCCCATACAGTGCATGGATTCCAGAGTGGTTATGGACAAGTGGAGTGGCTTTTAGAGAATAATTAACTGGCAGATTGTGTTTTCAATATTATTGCAGCTGTTCCTGCTGATTCTGTCAGAGGCCAAACCCCCTTCTGCCAGACACTATTCAAACCTGGAACCAGA
This sequence comes from Haliaeetus leucocephalus, assembly GCF_000737465.1. Lineage (NCBI taxonomy): Eukaryota > Metazoa > Chordata > Aves > Accipitriformes > Accipitridae > Haliaeetus > Haliaeetus leucocephalus. The sequence continues at coordinate 283,037 of NW_010972605.1, forward strand.
AAGCTGGTCCCTGCCTGGTGTTTCTTTCATAAGCAGGAAACCCTGCCTCCTGTTTCAGTTTTTCTGGTTGTGACTCTAGTGCTAGGAGCACCACTGCACCCGAGCTTTAAGCGCAGCAGAATTAGCTAAAACTTCACAGATTAGATAAAACTTCTGAGGTAAATCTCAGAAAAAAAATAGAGAAATGGGAGACAAAATAAAGAGAGGAAAACAAGTGTTAGAGATAAAAAATGGGTATGATGAAAAACACTGATCCAAAAGAAGGCAGGGGATCTTGACATAACATATTAGTCTTCTACCAAGCAATATTCTCCAACAGTGCTTTGGAAAATGTCATTCTTTGTCCCACCACCTCCTCTTGTCCTTTAAATCTTTATGGGTTTCCCAGGCTGCTGTGGCCAAACTGCCCCAAGGAAGAAAGGGACTGGGAGACCTAAGAAAGTCTCAGTGCACAGAGGCAAGAGTACAGTTTCAAGTAACAGTGAACTGGTCCATATTGTTACCTCTGTAAAATCATCTTTCTCTCAGTCTCATCTGTGTATATACACACATACACACCACACACACACTTCGAACTGCTTCTCAGCAAATCTCGATTAAACAGCGTGTTGTGCCAACATATTATTAGCTCTGCTAGTGCTAGGACAGAAGAGTGAAGGACCGAGATGGAGGGGGATCATTGATGTCTACATTTGATTGCCTGTAGATCAGCCAGATAAACCTCAACAGTGTTGCCTTTATGCTCCACGCCGTGCAACTGTTTGTGATGATGACTGGTAAGCATCAGAAAAGGACCGACCAGCTGGCAGGGCTGGATTCTTAACAGTAGTTTTTTGTATCCTTTCTAAAATATGATTTGAAGACTCAGGAAGAATACAAAACAGATGACACTGTTTAGCTTTTAGCACTACTGTGGGCAGGGTACCCTCAGGTAGCTGATGCACCCTTTCTCATATTGCTCTGCCAGGGCAATCCCCTAACTTGGAAGGTAACTGAGAAAAGCTGCTTCCTGATTACACCAGGGTAAATCAAATTTAGCTCAGTAAAAGTCCATGCAGCTTCACTTGGTGCAAGCCTGGTGTAAGTGAAGTGAGAATCAAGCCCTATTGCATCAGTCATTGCAAAGGGCTAATTTGTGATTTGGGCTGTTCAACTGCCACAATGCTTGGGCCTGGGCCCATGATGCTTGGGAACTATTGCCTCTTGTGCCACACACAGAGGCAAGAAGGGGGCTGGAGCAGGGTTTGGTATTCCTGTGCACACCAGGCAGTGAGCGAGTGTCCCTCGCAGATTCTGCCACAGTGCAGGTGGAGGACAACTCTGAGGCTAGAACAGTGGTCTGGGACCCTGGGCAGTGTTTCTCTATCCCGTGCTAGGCAGGCCATGTAAAACCAGTGGCAAGATTTCTGACATTTACCAAGTGAAAAGGTATATCGGTGTTTTGTGATGGTCAGATTAGGTGAAAAGATGGTCTTTCCCATCTTGTCTGAATCTGCTTTCCCTGCTTACTATCACTTGTCACCAGGGACAACTTTTCATTTCTGTTTCCTGGGAGTGATCATTGTTTGGATATATTTTTTTAATTACTTGCAGGAGAATGTATGCTCGTTGACTAAAAAGACAAATAAATAAAAGAGTGAGAAGCTTGCCTTGCCAAGCAATTAAAGTCTTAATTCTGCAGTGTAATTCTGGAAATACGTCTGGTTTTGTGTGCACTGGTCTAGATGCAATTTTAATTTCACCATGTGACTAAATGGGGGAAGGATGACTAGAGATGTGACATCATACTTAGCAGTAGGACACAGCCATTCACTCTGAACAGCATGAAGTGCGCAGAAAGGAAGGACCTATTTGTAAATAAATTCTGGTTTAGGTATTCCTCAGTTTTGGCAGCAGGCTGAGGGGCACCCGAGTGAGATCTTTGCAGGTTTTTTTTTCCCTAGCTTGTAATTCACTCATCAGCAAATAGAAACCAAGTCTCCATTGGCGCAGCACTGCAGATAAATAACTGCTTAGCCACCTATTGCAGAAAATCATGTCCTACACTTTCTGCTGGTTCTGTGCCCATAAATTTTGACCCACACAATTGAAAGGATTTCTCTGTTTCTAACAAAAGCCCAAGCATTTGGCAAAACAAAGAGTCCCTTTTAATCAGGTATATGTTTAATCTTGCTACCTTTTGTTCTCTAAAATTATTCTCTGTTCAGCACTAGTGCTATTATTTGACTGTAGAAATGGCAGGGCTTTCTTTGTTATTCCCTGTGAATGTTTGTATCCCGAGTGCTTGTGTTTCAGATGTATTCAGGGGTTGACTTTGCCTGTTGTGCTTTCAAAATTCAGGAGATTAGCATTAAGCTTTGGCTGCAATTTATGCTGTTACCAAAGACCTTTGGACAAACATGGAATGTAAAAAAACCCAGCCCTAATACTAATGACATTTCTGGGCCAAATTCAGCTGTGACATAAATGGTGGCACAAGTTAGATGCAGGATATATGTTGATCAGAGGCAGAGTGATGAAGCATACATGGTTACAACAGGGTCACTTGTATGAGGCTGGCCTTCAGTGCATACGGTGAGGGTAACTCGAGCTGGTGGAACAACCGTGTGTGCATATGTGGTGTGTGAGTGTGCACGTATTAGGGAAAGTAAAGCTTTATCCCACGCTGGCAGTGGGAACAAGCCTTAATCTGGATTTATTTGTATTTCATTCTCAGAGTGACGTAAGAGAGTTTTAGGGCCAATCTGCACTGCACAAGGGAGTCAGGTGCAGAGATCCATGTGCTGAGAGCCAGAGAACTCAGAAAGCAAGTCAGCCTTACGGAGGGGAGGCACCCCACTGGGGAAGCCCCTTGGCTCCAGCACCATTGAGTTTAGCTGCTTGGTGGAGCTCCCCCAGGCTGTGGGGGGGTGTGTGTTCAGTGCCACCCACACACCAGCCCTTCCACCACCTGCCTGCAAACAGGCATCCCTTCTTCCTTTTGCCATCAGTGCTCCACTATTTCAACCCCTTGACCAGTTTCTTTCTTCTACTTTCAAGCTTGAATTATAGCCTTCAAATGCTCATTTTCTATTTTCTGTTCCTGGATTGTGAGCCTCCTAGCCCATCAGTGCTCCAAGCCTGACCTGGCTGTCTACCCCAGCTGCCTGATGAGCCCAGGGCTTCCCTGTTCCCACCTGTGCAGTCCTGGTGTGGAGCAAGCACAAGGCAGTTCCCATTTGGTGGCTCCAACCTGTACCTTACACAGCAGAAGCGGAATGTATGTGTTCTGGATGTGTTAGATGTTGTCTTCTGATACAGAACCTCAGGATCAGCTGAGACAATGAAGTATGTATTTATTTAATTAAAAACAACCCCTTCATTCACTGTAGAGCTTCTGTATTGCTGCCCTAGCAGCGGTTAAGACAGCCACCACATGAACCTTTGAACTGTGGGCAAACCACAGAATAGATTAAGACCAACAGATGTGTTAAATCTTCTTCCTTCACTTGAAATGAAAGGCACAATTAAGTGTCTAGTTGTGAAATAGCTGGGACCAATAGAAGCTGCAGCTGGAGGTGTATAGATGTGAGTAAAGTACTGTGCAAGGAAGATTGAGTGAGGCTATAATGGGACACAAACTGAAGTTGCTGCTGTACAACGTCCCGGCCCCTCCATTCTTCCAGCCTCTTATTCCCACCTTCGCACCTCTCCTCTGCTCTGTGCTGGCATATGTGTTTGTGCAGTGGCACTGGCAGCTAGAATAAGTTGCATAAAGTCGCTGAATAGCCAGTACTGTGAAGCCACAGCTAGCGAGCTTCCCTGGCACTAGTCTAAAATCCGGGGGAATAAGTAGTTGTTTGACCTGCTGTGTGCAGGAGGGAAAGGAAGAAGTAAGAGATAGGAATATGACTCTGAGTAGAAGCAAGGGATGGAGGTTTTTAGATGCTGAACTGACTAAGAAAATATAAGGTTGGGTAAATGAAACAGCTTTATGCTTCTAAGGCACATGATGCACTGACACCTCACACTCATGCATAAACATGGTTGCACCAATGAAATGTCTGTTTTGTAGAATACATTTCTGCAACAACCAGAAACTATTCTGTAAGAACTTGATATTGTCTAACTACTCATGTCCTCGCAGTCATGTTAGGCTACATGTTTTTAAAGCCCATGGTCTTCCAACATGGGTGTTCCCACAGAGTGTCTCCTTAAAGCTAGTATCAGAGTAGAGACCTTTATATGACCCCTATGACATCTGCCTTTGTATGACTTGAGAAGTGATCTGAGCCCCAGAATAGAAATGCCTCCGAAACTCTGTTTCCCTGTGGATACAGTGCTTAACATAAGATGATATTTATTCTGTTTCAGCATAAATTTAAATAATATCAATTTCTTAATCCTAATAAATAAAAAAATACAGAAAAGTAAATATGCACGCTTCAACAAATATCAGTTATATATAAACATATCAGGACATTTTTCTTAGTCTTTCCAGAGGCAATAAAATCCTAGTATGCTTTACAGATCATGGGATGAGATAAAGCAAGTGTTACGAAATGATCATGAGAGTGATGCTGTTTTCTAAGGAACTATAGTCTAATTACTGAATGGCAAGATCATCTGGTATCATATCCTACAGTGGATTTTTTTCCTTGAGCTTTCTGAAAGACATTTTTCTCCTTAATAAAATAAATTCATATTCATTTACTATAATGAAATTCAAAGTAACTTTCAGTTTAGGGTTTTAGCTCCTGATAACAATTTCTTATGTAAAGCAGATGCTATTTTAAGTCTCTCTCTTTCTCGCTCAAGGAAGAGTGGAATGGGCTTTGGTTGGCTATCTATAACAATCCTAGAATGTTTGACTTTTTTATTTTAGCACACTGCAATGAAAATATTGAATTCATTTATAATATTTAGAAAGTTAGCACCAAACTCTATTTGATAAAATGAATTTTATGTGTTATTTATGAGGAAGACACTTAAGGATTTCAATAATTCTTAAAAATATTTACATTTTTTTCTTCTGACTTTTTGTTTTACACTGTGTTTTATAGGCCTTCATTTCTATTTGATGTAGGTTTCGAACTTCAGATTTATGGCTCAACACCTTGCAACAAATTTTGTAAATATTCTGTGGGGGCTTGGTCCTGAAACATAAACACTTCTTCCTATTGAGGCACTGAGGAAAAACAGACCCCCTCATTTATTATGTGATATCCAGAAGGCTAAGGAGATTTTGATCTCCTTTTTCAGGAACATCTTCTTCAGTAAGAAAAATGAAATGTCATCATGCTAAGGTGAATCATAATAAATGTTATGTCTTGGCTGACACTGAAAAATAAATCAAAGAAAGTTGTGAGAAATATTGGTGACTTTTTTTTCCACTGAGATTTGGACCAGCTTTATAAATTAAACAGTACGTGATGACAGCTTTGGGGCGGTAAGTAAACCATTCAGTAGATAATCTCCATAGTAACAAAAAAAGTTTAACCATCTCAAACCAAAATAGCACATCTGGACTTGGCTGTGTCATACGGCAATAGGGAACATTTTATTGTTGTCAAAAGTCACAGCACACAAGAAAACTGTGCACAGTTTAATCCTTGTTAGCAGAAATCAGTGAAGTGCAAGCAATGCATTCGGGAGGATTCTGATCCTGTAAATCATTATCTATTTGCTCACCTTTGTGCTGCTTAAGGGTCCTGTTGTGATCCATCTGCTGTTTGCAACTTAGGGAAAAAAGCAGTCTTCTCTTTAATGAATACAGAGTCCAGTCCTGAAAATCCTTGCTCATGTGAGTAGTCCTAAATCATGATGACAGAATTCATTTGAGTAATAGCTGAGGCACTGGATTCATAATTACGAGCATTTAGTTTTAGTTGCACTAAACTTCAAAGTTGAAGACCTACTTTACAAGAGAAATGCTTTTGTGTGCTAAATCAAAGATGGAATTTTTTAATTGGTGTGGGTGCTGTAACTCAGAGATAAAGACAGAACTGCTGAAGAGAATGCAAAATTTTATTCAGGAAGGACAAGGCTGAGTGTGACACTCCATATCTCTGCCTGTGAATAAAAGAGAGCAAGGCCTCCACTTTGCATCTTGTTCAAGCTGCGTAAACTCTGGGTCAAGCCTTGCTAAACTGAGTGCATAGCTGATGGCAGGACGGATCCACAGGGTGGTTGGCAGGAGCTGCATGAGGTCCAGCTGCTCCCTTACTACAAAATTCACTTTTGGCTTCACTACAGGGTGTTAATTTGCCCCTGTCTTAGGCAGCAAGTACTCAGGGAAGGAAACAGATATAATCTTCATTCTGTCTTTATGGTAAACATGCCGTTGCAGTCAGGTCATTTGCATAGAGGGATGCAGCAACTTGTGGGTATGGGCTATGGCACAGATTGTGTCTCTGAGATAAACTGCTCCAGAGTTTGTCCTTCCTGAGGCTATTCCTGGACTGGGGCATTTATGTCCCTCCTTTTGTCCAGAGCTCAGCTCAAAGGCACATGCTGGGGCTTCAGAGCTATGATCCTGTGTCACTAGCCGGCTCTCCAGGACTGTGTGAGAGGTCTATGTCCAGTCTAGATCTCCTGAGGGCAGTCAGCTCTGTGAGACTTCCCTAGCATGCTTTCAGCTCTTCCTCATCCCTACCTCAATACAGCTAAAGCTATAACGCCCAGGAGGTAGCTCTGTTTCCTCGGGTGACTCAATCCTTTTCATCCATCAGAGTGTGCCGGTACAGCTAAAAAGGGCCAATATGGGTTCCAGAATTGGGACTAGAGAGATTCCTAGATTTATGTCAGTAACAGTTACAGACAGCAAAGTTCCCAGAGCCTCACTCATTTCTAGCACCATCTTTTTCCTTATGGGGCCACAGCATGGTCTATATTTCTGTCTTTCTGCACTAACCCCTTCTTCTTAAGATCAACCATTTCTCTTTTAGCTCTAGGAGAGGTCCCTGGACATACCCAGCACCACAAAGTCCTATGGACTGGGGATGTTCCTGTGTGAATGGGTGCTTCTTCCCCCTCCCATGCTTGTAAGGGAGGGAGTCTGCTCATAGCAAAGCACCCCTGTGCAAAAATCTTCAAGCATGGGTCAGACCTCTCTAAAGAAGAGTTCTAGTATGAAGGAAGAATCCTGCCTGTTTCCCTTGGATGCTCCAAAAATATTCCCTAATCCTGACCTAAAATGATGGCTGCAGTTGCAAGCCAGGGTTTGCAAAATCTTGGCACAACAATGTATATGATAAAAAATGATTTGACATAAATCCTTGCAAGACAAAAAAAGCATGTACAGTAGAGACAGGTTTATAAAGCTGGGTGATGAAGCAAGGTCAGTACCTCTAATCTAAATGCAACAATCCTTGTGTTGCATCACAAGAAGCCTCCTAAGCAACCTTTCCACGGCTCGCTGAAATCATACACTTCACAATCTTCCCTTTCATGCTTCCTTTGTTAAATAATTTAGTGGGGATATTTTGGATGAGATTCTCACCGGCACACATTTATCTTTTAACACAAATGGTTCCCCCATCTCCTCCCCCTCCCTTCGGCTATGTAAGCGTGCTGGGCATTGTGTGTAGTTGGAGTGGAGGGCATTCGGGTAATTACTTTTACTACATTGCACAACAACATCCTTTACAATTTAAGGTCGCCAGTGCTTCAGCAGCTCCAAGATCCCAACTCAGATTTTAATAATGTGTTGCTAAAAAAGGGGGTTAAATGTTGTTTATACATTACATTTCTGGACGAGGCAAATTTCACTTGCACCTGCCAATGGCTCACTGATAAATATACACTGGTAGAAGTTCAACAGCAGTGGGCCAGTGAGTTAGATAAATACCACATGACACCATAAGCATTGAAGGTTAGTGTTTTCCCAGCTCTCACACTCCGGTAGACATAAACTCTTTTCTTAAAACAGATTAAAAATAAATAAATCCTCTTTGCAAGGTAAAAAAAAAAAAAAAAGCATATTCGAAACACAAATTTCTCTTAAAGTCTACCACAGTCTATCTGCTAGATTTCCTGCCTCTTGGATGTTAATTATGATTTACTCAAGATTTGTGGTCAATTTTTAAGTATAAAAGCATCTCGTATGACTGGTTGCCAATTCTGAAGTCTAAAGGCCTTGCTTTATATTGCTGTAGTAGAATAGAAAATATAATCAAAGTTTGACCTTCAACTTTAATCCTATAAACAGAGAATTTGCTTACTTTACCTTGGAAACGGATGTGATTCATCACAGTAGCCCATAAATAACATGTCAAACTATTAGACCAATCAATGAAAATAAGTTATTGAAAAATAATGTGATTGTAAAGTCTCTATGTAAACTAGCTTAGTGTTATTTTGAAATGAGGAGGGCTTTCAGCTTGGGGTAATTTTTTTTTTTTTTTTTTGAAGGATAGTTACTATATATTAAATGCAGTAAACATTAAACATATATGGCCTACGCAAGCTATTCTTTTTCACGGAAAGTACCTTAAGGCAAATAAACATTATACATCCAGAGGAAGAATTGGGCTCTGCTTAGATCAAGCCTGCAAATGGCGGGTTACCTAAACTGCCTGTTGCTTATCACTGTGCCTGAAACAAAAACAGAGGGTGAGGTCTTGTCTACATGGGAGCCACAGGAATGGTTCAGTCATGAAAACCTGCATTACAGACCTCAAAGCTGCAAGCAGAAGTTCTGGGACGTGAACTGGTTTCATTAAGTCACCACTTTTTCATCACAGATATTAATTCTGAATCCTTACAACAGTAATTTAGGTAGGAAGGTGCTGTTCCATGGCTTAAGATGGCAACAGGAATACCCAGATAATGAAGTGTTTCACAAAAGCCTTTCAGGTGTCTTCTTGGCTCCAAAAATTCTGATTTTAAAATTTGTCTCTGTAATAACAAAACACACATTCAAACAATACGATTTACACCGAAAAAACCCCCACATGGGGATGGATATTGAACTGAACTGAATATCAGAATAAATAACCCAGCTTTGGCGCATGTGTATTATTGAATTTTACTGTCCAGTTAACCAAAAAGCTGTTTTATTGAACTGGAGGCTGAAGCTGATTTTAGCCTGCTGTATCAGAATCAGATCTTGTCCAACATTTAGATCTACCAGCTGGAGAGTTTATTTGCACTCTTCATGTCAGTAATAGTGGAGATATTTCTCATATCTAAAAATTAGGCCAGTTATTTTGATGCCAAAATATAAATAACATTTTCAGCCTACTTTATTCAAAAGTTACTGTTTGTACACAATGGAGAGTCTTTCAATATAAATAATTAATATGTGACTAGACTGTATTGCTGTTCAAAGAGATTGGGAGGCAATGGAATAATAGCTGATGACAGCTATGTACCTTCCTTTTTTCCTTTAATTGGTGCTATAAAAATAATTAAAAAAGAAATTCTTTACCTCATACAGGAAACATTCTGCTGAGATTATGTCGTAAATTATGTAGAGAAAGAAAATAATATAAACAATGATGGTTATGAGAATAATTTTCTGACACAGCAGCTCTTTAGTATTTTTTGCATAAATACGGCTTTGTATTTTCCTTTGTTAATATAAACGGAACACAGCTGGAGTCGAAAGCATTCTGGATTTGCATCATGACAGCCGGAACCCTCTCCCGGCCTTTCCCTTTGTCATTTATAGCTTATTTATTTACTTAAACCTCAAACCTGGTGGGAGGAAATGAGGAAATTTCAGGAATCCCATGCAGACTCTGCGAATCTCTTGCCAATAACAAGCAACCCCAGAACTACCTGCTGAAAGCCTCTGCCCCCAGCGAAACATCGCTTTCCTCATCTTTCACAATACCTCGCTCCATGTGCAACCCTGCCCCACTGCGGTGCCACGGCCACGGCTCCTGCAGTGCCACGAGCGGGAACCCCAGGGCGGGAGAGGTGAGTGGGCTCCCAGTGAGCCCAGGGTGCTGTTTTTGGAGAGGTCCCATCTCACAGTGATAGCAAAGCCAAGAGGACACCTCTGTTTTTTCATACTCAGTACTACCAGAGTGCAGAAGAACAGTAGCTGAGGACCAAGCGTGCAGGACTCTGATGAGAAAAGCCCATCCCAAGCGACTCTTAGCTCAAGCAGCAAACGAAAGATGGCACAAGGACACAGAGGGGGCAGAGCAGAGGGACAGAGGGAGGGTTGGGGGACGGGGTGTTGCACCCCTAACCGAGGCACCTACCTTCCCATCCAAGCCATCCCCTCTGCCCTCCACCTGCGGACGGAGGGGTGGCTGTGGGGTGCCACACGTCCCACGTGCAGAGGGAGGGTGCCGTGGCCCCCCGTGCCCTGCATCCCCCCCACCAGCAGCCCTGCGGCCAGGGCAGCCCTGTGGAATGGGAGCTTGATTTCCACCCTGCCCAGTGGAGGCATTGTGGCAAAAGGCCATTTGACGGAGAGGTCTGAGGAAAGATAATGAAACGGTTTCCGGACTGTTTATGTAAACCTTCCTGCAAATCTGCAAGACAGGAAGAGAGAAACCGCAAAGGTGCCTGCCTGATGATTTAATGAATGGTGTTGCCATTCTCAGCTGCCTGGGACCAACAATTCCAGCTCTCATGCTCTGGCTGTAAAATGAACTTACTACTGCAGTCAGCATTTACAGACATGCTTCGATATACTGTAATTGAAAGAACCTTTTAAAGAGTCATTTCCATACACAATAAAGCTTACTTTCTATTTCCTTTTTATGGAATATTATTTTAGACAACTGCATGTTAAAAATCATCTGTATATCCAGCAAACTTTTTAATGGCATCCTTACTGTAACATTGCTTAAAGTATCCACCACACCATCTTCTGGGTTCTGCTTTAATATTGTGTCTGGGTTTACAGATTTTTATTTTGTGTTTGAAGATTTATTTGTGGAAAGTGAGACTTCTGATATGAATACTGTAGTATTGATTCTTCAATCAGTGCCAGACAGATTTAAGTAAGTAAATTCCACTAAAGGTAAGGAACGTGAAAATTTAAGTTGTTTAGTCTGAGAATGGAGAAAAGACTCCTCCCTTAAAATGTTTTAATTTCCCTAAGAAACCAACTTTTTTTTTTCTTTAAGAATACTGAACACTAAACAACTTTTTGTTGTTGTTATTACTATTCTTGTTTTATTAAAAGAAACAGCTGTTTTAAGACAGAATAGCAGTATCATATCATTACTGCTTTCTCTTGCATCTCTCTCTTCTCACCCAAACATATGCTATGGGTCAGAAAACTTTTTTGTCGTTTATACTGATAATGTAGCTAATTCACCCATGCATGCTGTACCGGTCTCATAACACACGCCAGTTTCTCTTGTACATTACTGAACATGTTGTGGAAAAAAGAGCCTGAAATATCAGAAAGAAAAATTGAAGAACATACGACTGTGGCTGAGCCAAGAGAAGTGGTGCTGGGGTTTATAGATGTAGTTAATACTACTGTGAGCAGTGCTATTGCTGGCAATCCTGTCAGTTTAAAAAAAAAAAAAGTCACTTACTGAGTTCCTTGTGTAGGGTTGAGCAACTCACTAAAAATAAATCATCCATTCCTTTCTACTGCCATGAAATAGAGGAGAAATATAAGCATTGTAGTTAACAGCAAGGCTGACCTTAGAGATTCTGTTGCCCCAGAGCTGACAAGATTATAGGGAAGGGAGAGTTTATAGCAGAGATTTTAGAAACAAATACTTCAGGATTTCATTCCACATTTGGGAAAAAAAACACAGAAAAACATTCAGTCCTTTGGGACATCTTTCACGACTTGTATATCTTCCCCCATCAAGATTGAGCTCTCATAAAATCTCATGCTGTGTTTGTACTGCATTGTTGCCAGCTCTCGCTATTTTACAGCAAAACTTTAAATAGCTGATACTGGAGTAAGGTTGCTACCTAAGCATCTCATTTTTCACAAACAAGCAGCAAAAAAATAGGTGTCCAGCCCATGGAGCAGTAAGCAGGATCACTGATCATGCTGACTCCAAAAGACAAATGAAGTAATTAACTATTGTTTTTAAAATCTAATGATTATTAATCATTTTTGTGATGTTTTCCATGCAGATTGTGAATGGGAGGTAGAAAAGTACAAAGCAGCCATCTTTTCTCTTTCATCAGAAAGACAGCGCATAAAACCCAGGTACAATACTTTAAAGGAGGTGTTAGCAAAACTTCATGTATTTCTACTCTAAAAGTACATTTCTACCATCTTTGAATGTACAATCCAGCTGTGAGATTCCACAGTCTGCTATTTTAAATTGTGTTGAGCAGTTTCTATATATTTAAGGTTTGCTTTCAGAAATGAATTAATGAAAGTATTTGCCTGTTGAATTGAAACTAAATTTATTTGGAAACTCACAACCAAATTGCTATTCAGCAGGTCTCTAACCTATCCTGGCACGCCTGCAAAAGGAAAATACCCAGTTTCTTGATACAGCTAAGTCAGGAGTGTACATATCATACCCTGTAAGTTTTAAGAAACTATGAAGACTACAGCATGAAAGGCCAATGTAACACTTTCATACTCAATGGTGGGAGCAAGATCAAACACTCCATGGAATTTAACAATACATGATATTCCTCTTAAAATTCCTCAGTCTGCATCCAGATTTTTGTCATGTTTCAAGCCTTCATTGATGTTACTGTTTTCTGGAAAGTCCAGATTCTTTTAGATGAAGTGGCAGAACTGGCGTTCAGTAATTTGTTTGCCGGAAAATAATTTCAAAGTATATGAGAGGTAATAAATAAAACAAATTTCATTCCCTTTTTCAGCTTTGCCGTGATATATTTTTGGAAAAGATTTACATTTATGGCTAAGGATAGTGTAATCAATAATTTACTCTTCAGCAAAATGCATTATGTTATAAATTTAGTCACACACCAGATCAGACTATTCTAATTTTAAGACTGCATCATAAAAAAACCCTTTTCACTGAGAGAGGTACAATATTTGTCCATGAGAAGAGCCTTTGCATTCACCCTCAAAGAACTAAGTTTTTTCAACAGGCAAATATGCAGCTAAAATACTAAAGTAAGTTTTAATATGTTGGGAAACATGTCCAAGTTTTGTTCCTCTGGTTTCTTTTAATTGAAAGTTTGGGGCTATACCTCAGTATTTTCATGTATTTAAGGCTGACATAATTATATGCCTTCTAGGAATCTGAAACTTCTTGACAGATGGAAAAAAGTAATTGAAATTAAAATAACTGAAATATTTGAAATTGAAAGAATGACATAATTGAACAATTAGCAGGAAGTCATTCTCATTTTCCATTAGATTGTAAAGAAAGTGCTATCTCCTAAAGTTGACATTATAGTTTGCCAAGATTATATAAAGTTCAAACTTTTTAATTGTAGTATACATTTTACATTTGCAAATATTTTTAACGCAGTTCATGTCTTTGAAATAATGAAACAGAAATGGATTATTGCCCTTTTGGCTTTGTAACAAAGGACTTTCATCAATATTTTTATATTCTATGGTTTCAAGCATCAGTGATGACAGGAAATAAGTATGTCTTCTTCAATCAACTCTTTGTTTCCTCAGTTATAGAAAAAATGAATACACTGATGGTAATATAGAAAACTTTAATATGATGAGTCATTTTAGCTACAAGTGAAACTTGGGAAACAACACTTCAATTTGCTGTTGTAGTTAATGAGGTTGCACACTGTTGCTTCTGCAGAAGCCATCTTGCTGATCTCTGAATTTCTTAGCAATTAAAACAGTCAACAAAACAATTAGACATTAAAAACAATTCAGTACTTTTGTTCTTAGATGCTGTGATAGAAGTATCTTTATGATTAATTCCGTTTTCATATTGCCTTTCATCTGAAGTGACAGGAATTTTTGAGTAATTTGTTTTGCATACACGCCAGTCAGTCTTATGGTAATTATCCATACAGAAATCTTTGTTCACTGTTTTTAGAAAATGTAAACCCCCTTCTTCTGCAGTAGAGAACTTATCTTGTTTATAGACTGTTATAATGGGAATTTTTGTCACTACCATGATTTATGCAGGACTGCAGCTTAATCTTGCTTGTATCATGATCACTGCTTGGCACTTGTGTGCTGGTTATGTGTTTCCCAGATCTGCTTCCTATGTAATCCATTATCAAACTGAAGAGAAATGTGGAATAAAACAATCTTTAAATATCAGGTAGCTGTGTATGAAGAGAAATCCTCTTTGCAATCCTTTTAGGCAGACTAAAAGAATTCTGAAAATGCATTCTAGAATTATATTTCTCATTTCATTGCTAGTTTAAGGAATTTCTGTGAAACCAGGTTCTTGTGTTTTATGGGCACTCTTTAAACAACAGTTATTATTCGAGATGTCAACCAGCCAGATGTCTTAGAGAAAATTCCTTCAGCAAAATAAGCTTAAATTTACTTCCTTGAAGTCTGTCTGTGGGCATGAATATTTACCATATCTCATTGAATTGTTCTGGCATCTTTACCTTTCACTACTACAGCTACTAATTTTTAAAGCCTGAGCCTATACATTACACTTATGGAGGTTTTGCAGTAAGATATACACCTGTCAATTTGGCAAGTATTTGTTGTGAACATGGACACTAATTACTTATTCAGACACTGAATTCTTCTGTTTTCATATCTGACTTTTCCTCATCTAGGTAACAAGTTAAATAACAAACTTTTGGGTCAACACTTATTTTAGTAAGTTAAAGTAAAAAATTGCAATGCCTTTGCATGAGGTGTTGATACAACCTGAAAAGAACCTTTTCCACCAAAGCTAGTTGTCTAGGTTTGTCCTACAGTTAATAAAGAGAGAGAGAGAGATCCCTAGCAAGATTTATCCTACCTGTCCTAGGGACAGATTGAATTGTTCTGTGAAGTTTTCTTTTTCCCATTGACTGCAGAGGGTGTTAGACAACTAGTTTAGAGAGAGTCCTCAAGCTTGGACAGGCAGACTTTGATATGAGGAATACCAACCTTAGTTTTTTCAACTTAAATTCTGTGAACATGACATAATAAAAAATTACAATACTTACTGTAATACAGCTTCAAAAGCTTAACTGATTGACTCAGCTTCAGCCTTACATATACTATAAATTAATAACTAGAGGATATTTTCTCTGAGATGGAACATGCTATTTAAAAAAAAAAAAAAAAAAGGTTTCTCTTATCAATGATTATGGTGACTCCAAAGCAATAGTGTGCCAGCCTTCCTTGTGAATGCTTGATGCTACTGTAATGTAAATAAAATTTCATATTAATGCATGTTCTGTTGCTCACATGTGTTTATCTTGAAACAGTTATTAGATCTGATCAGCTTGTACCATTGCTGTTTATGTACTGTCAATGATATGCTAGTTTTATTTCATTACAAAGGTTTTTGACATTGCAATCCTAAATATTTTACCACTTACTTTTTAGATTCTTTGTAATCATATAGAACTCTTGTCCTAGTATACAAATCCACAAAAGCTGGAGAGGAGACATGAACTGTCAATAGGAAGATCAAGAAGGCAGCTGAGTTTGAAGGTGAAAGAGAAAACTTGTGAGGCTTTATGAGCTATGGACCCTCTTTTGGGGAAAGACTAAGCAAAAGCAGCCCATCCTCATTTCTGCCTTCCTTCCAAAAAAAAAAAAAACCCCAAGCCAAATAAAACCTCTCCCCATTGCTGTTTCTGCCATTTTCCTAAATGACCAACAGGAGAGATCACTGACCTGGAATAGCAGATGAGACTCAGTCCGAAAGAAGTGTCTTAATTACTACTTTTGCATACAATCCATGCCTCTGTGTGGTTGTGTGGCTGGGGAAAGCAACCTCTCTCACTCTTTCCTTTTTAAGCTACTGTCTTTTCTCTAAAATAATTAAAGATTTATTGAGAAGGCCAACATGACTTCTTTCCTTCCATCCCAATGTGTTGGTATTCAGTACGTATCTAGCTGCCTATGGAGGGCAGCATAATATCTGGGTAAAGAAACTGAATTGCGTAGGTGCCTAGAGATCATACATACTATCATCTTCATGGTGATTATTTTGGAAGCATTAGTTTATATACTGCAAGACTGTGTGTCTTGGCAAGCACAGTGGTAAATGCAACATTTATTCTGTTATTATTATTAAAGAAGATAATTATTAAATAATAAGGATAGGTGCTATAGAAATACAATGTTACATAAAATGTCACTGTGCTCATTTCTGTAGTCACTAACTTTATACTGAAATGTGTATCTCTGTATGGGATATAAATAAAAATATGAGATCTTGAAGGGTTATTTAATTAAGTAAAAAATTACTGTTTTCCTTAATTTCTATTTTGCTGATGTCCTTTTAACTGACAACAGCATTTCCCACATTATTTCCCACCAAAGGCAATACTCAGCTTTTGGTCTTCTGTTAGATGGATGTTTTCGTCTCCTATTCAATATCTATTGAATATAGATAGTCAATCTGTTCAAATCACACTAACCAGAGAATGTCTCCTTTAGGAAAGCACTGACTGATTTGCAGTACTCCAAATCATGGGCTTTCATTCCAGAAATTACGTAGCTTGGGACAGATCCCATCTAAGTCTTTGAGGAAGGCAACATGGCCACGTGGACATTTCTGAACTGTGGGACCGGGATCTGCACCATGCACTGGTTGTTGGGGGGCTACAGGTCTTCCAGCCTCTCCTAGGAAATCAGTTACCAGCTGGGGTTTGATGTAGTTTACAGCCAGCACCTGTGTTAACTTATAGTTGATTCAAGCCGTAGTGCTTTCTTACTTGGTTGTGACTGGATTCCAGAGCAACTCCTGAGGAGGAAAAGACAACACAGTTCCTGGCAGTTTCTCACGCTGAAAGTCAAATTTTTAATTTTCATCACTGAACTTCCACTTTTATTCCAGATATTAAATAGATTTGGTATTTTTGTCTATACATTTCTTTCTGAGTTTGAGGAAAACACACTAAAAAATGTAATGAATTCTCTTCTTGCCCAGAAGTGGAAAACCAATAACAATACATCATACATTTAAAAAGCATTTCATTAAAGATAACATCAGAATATATTGCTAGTTATAGATCATTTAACTGTTATGTATTAAAAATAAGATATTTCTAACATTCTTTTTGAGATAACATATTCTTAAAATTTATTATGTCAATTGTCTATGACATCACAAGATGAATTCAAAGCAATGATTACTTTAGTATTTAGAATACTTGGAGTGTACCAATTATTCAGGCTGCTAAGTGAAAGTAAAAATGTCAGCTTAGCTCTCTATAATCCCATAATGTTTAAGGGTTCATGAATTACACATGGACCAGATAGAAAAAAAGAAACTAGAGTTTGACTAAAAGACATTTTCTGTGCAAAATATGCTGAAACCATATCTTTCAATATATCTTAGTGATTAATCAAAGTGATTTAAAACATTTGATTATTTAAGGCCCTGTATTTGTATTTGAATTTATTTTCAGTGTAAAGCTTTCCTATATTTATTGCGATATGTAAGTAAACAGCATATGTCTAATGCTTTACAAATATTAATCTGTAAAATATAAGGATCGAGATCTTGCATTTTTTGCTATTTGAACCAAACAGAGAAATGCAGGCACCAAGAACATGTGATTGAGCCCCCAGATTTTATTAATTTGTTTTTAAATCTTATGTCATGGTGTTCTCCCTGAAGCTTATCTGAATGCTGAGGTACTTCCAGAAGTAAGGATATGTTTCCTTTTCTGGTTTCAGATAATGGAGGAGGAGACTCTTAGTCCAATAGACCTCTGCAGAAAACTATTGCTATGGGCTAATTAAGAACTAGAGGGCCAAGTGGTACATTCTATTTCTTATTCAAAGTTTCTTTATAAAATAACCAATAGGAAGGATTGGTTCTTTGTTCTTTTACATCCTTCCTGTTACCAATGCCAGCTGTAACTATAATTAAGCTTGTACTCATAGTGACAGGTTAATAAAAAACATTCAGTATTTATCTTTTTAACTAATCAGAAAATGTTCAGTACTAATTTTCATATTCACTTATAGCTCATACACATCTTAAAAAATGAAGAATGTCCTTTTCTTTGGGTGGATTTGAAAATCCTTTCCTCTTCATTCCTACCTTTCTAATGCTTTCTGTTAGAAGTTGTAGATTAGCTGTATTATTTGGTACTGAGCATTTTATATAGGGCACTGTCAACCCAAATCAATGACGAAACAGATAAGACCTCTGTTTCACAGCTTTGCAACACCTCTGGAGAGCTTTACTGAAGCAGCACAACTCACAGTGGATACAAGAATGTCTTTCTCTGGATGTAAGCAATAGGGTCTAACTCAATTACATACAAAACAAGCAATGCACCAGACCTATCTGATGTGCAAACTTTAATCTATGCATGTTTGCTTTAGTTTCTCTTCAGATATATGGATAGTATGGTGACAGATCTCATTGATCCTATAAATGTTTAATGAGTGTAATGTATTTGTGGACTATCTATATTTGTATTTCAATAGTTCAGAATAGAAGTTCCAGTATAGACAGATCACACCGTCTTTGATTATGAATGATTATTAACTTACCTTAGAGATCTTATCTGGTTACAGCAAGTTTGTTTGGCCTCAGAATGAATTTCTTATTTCTCTTCAAAAAAGACTTCATTGGTGAAATGCTGGAGAGGTAAGCTTAAAGCCTTTGGCTTGGGAAATTCTGAGATGTAAGCAACTGCAATCACATCCATTCACTGATGATGCACAAAATATTGTGACCCACCTGGTTTTCAAGTCTTTCAGAAACTGAGGAAAATGGAAAACTGCAATGGGAGTTGAGTATCGAATGTGAGCAGACGCCAAGAAACATTACTGTAGTACTCTTTGTAGGATTGATCTTGTGTTTAGACTTATAATGCAAATAATAAGGAATACACCTAGCATTTCCTCGGTGAATATTCACAGTTTTCAGGTGGAAGAGGATCATTGTCCAGGAGATTTCATTGACAAGCAAGGTGTCATGCTCCTTTAATTCATATTATCAAGGCTATCAGTGACGATTCTGGAACACTCTTGATGGTTTCCAAGTCCAGCTCTATTTCTTCAGGCATTTTCCAAATCTTCTTTGGAGACAGAACAGGAGGGTAGGAGGAGAAGAGTCTTTTTTCAGGTTATTAGTCACACTCAGCTCATTATCTTCTCTGGTTCAAGGTCAGATACCTGTGTGACTTTGGTAAGCTAAAATCTTATTATAAAGACTAAACTACATAAAAGAATAAACTTTTGCTGTTCAGATCTCTGCTGGTGATAATCATAATTAAAAATGCAATTCATCTATTCAGAATGATTATGCTTAATGACTTGCTTGAAATCACTTTCAAAGAATCTTATGAAATATTAAAATACCAGTTAAATTCTAAAGTGCATTTGTTCTGGCTTACAAGGATTTATACTATGTTAATCTATTACAAAAGTGTGCTATTCATTCAAACTGTGAACCAAAGTCTTCACTGAGTATTAGTCTTTGAAATTAGTCATTAAGTATTGGCATCTGAGACAGAGACACATTCTTTTCAGTAACCTTTATTAGCTTTAGGTGATGCTATTAAGTGATGATGAAGTAAAGACTTAACTATGAAGCCAGCATAACTATGATGTATGCTAGAAAGACAGATTTAGCTTATTCTTAAAACCTCAGAAGGTATAGAACCATATAAATGCAAATGCACAGGTTAAAACCTGACCATATTTGAAGGACTAGCTATGTTTAAACATGCAAATATCAAGGATTGTACAGAGCATATTGTATACATATTAATGAGAAAATCTATAAGAAATTTTATGTTTAAACATTAGAAGTATTGATACAAACATTTGTGAATAAAGGAACCCTGAGGAGAAATGCTCTAAAGTATCATTATCCAAGGGCATTACATAATTTATAAGTTTGCGATGTAATATGACAAGAAGAACTAGAAAAAAGGACATATTTCAGTTTCTTGGTGTAGAACTGGATCTGAACTTTTTCAGAAGATAGGTGAGGTTTTTTTCCTCCATATACTGTCAGTGCAGTGTTGTACGGTAAATGCCAGGGAAGGAGATAATAGGACTAGGCGATTCTGATCCAAAAGCCCATGTAGGCCAAGGGAAAGATCTTGCAGCTGACTTCATTGCACTTCTACTGCAGTTGTTGCAGACGTTGCAGTCTGATCAGATTATGGTGTCCTGATACAAATCATTGGAATCACACAATTTTTTTAAAGTATGCCCTCAGTCAACTCCATAGATCGTTTCCATCACCATTGCATAATATATTACTAGGAAATACCAAAAAAAGTAGAAAATTTTTAAAAAGTTTTAACACATGATGGTGAAGATGTCTTCTGAGATTAGGTAATAGTTAATATTATAATTATTGACTAGCAAAAGTGTGGGGATGACCTATAAATAAGCTGCAAACATATGAAAACTTTACAAAAAAAGTTTGGAATGAATTATTTAATGAATAAATAAAAGCAGAACTGACATGTCTCTACTGAGGAAAGAAAGCAATTAAACTTGATTTCAAGCATACTAATGAAAATAAAGCCTATTACTATAGTTTTGCAAACAAATAGGTAAGAAACATTAATTCAACTGTTTAAAAATAAATTAGAAACAAATGCAGACATGCTGTCTCTCCCTGGAGGGAGGTAGATGGAATTACAAATGTCTGCCACCTTGAATTTGGCAACAAATCCATGCAATAGGCAGAAATAAACCCCAAATTTCATTGTACTATTTAGTGATTTAATGTTTTTTTACCTAATTCTTTGTCCTTGGCTGCACTTCTCCTTCAATAATATGATGCTACTTTCCACAATACATCTTTTTTCACCTAAAATGAAAAAAGAGGGGTGTCAGATAAGCTTCTAAGAGCAAGCAAGCTAGAAATATAATGACACTACAGACTGAAAGATGTGAAAACACAATGAGTTAATAGAATGGCATGTTTCTGCATTCGAGCAGAGCTTAAAAAATGAAACATAATCTGTGTGCTGTTCCTGTGCAAATCGTAATCAATATCTGTAATTTTTAAATGTATACTTAGCTTTTGGGGTCATCATTGATAGTGTGATATTTTATCTGTTTTAGCACAAGTAGATAAAAGGACTGTGTTCTGATGAGGTTCTTACTCAAGTCTATGGAAAAAATGTTGCTGTATTGTATAGTTAGCAAATTCAGTAGGTGCAATAATTATGTAACTATTGAAAGCATATTGATGCACACTTGAAACACAAAGTTAGATTTGATATTTCTTTTGCTTACAGTAGACTTGAACCATAATATTGTATGGTGATGTATTTCTTATTCTGTGGTGATTATTGGTATCTCAAGCTATATGATAAACCAGTGTATTTTATTTTTTAAAAGATAAGGGAAAAAAACAAACCAAAATGTTTCTATATACATTAGTGTCATGTAATAGTGCATCCTGCTAGGCACAGGAAACCTTATACTTAATACCAACACAGAAATTGAATTTAACTCTTCATCTAAACAGAAGGGAAAAGCACATTAAATTCTTTTCAGGTTGGATGGAAGATGAGTTAGAAGCAACTTCAAGCCCCAGAGTACTTGTGGGGATGAATAGAAGGACACCAGTGCAGAGGATTCTTTTGAATATTTTGTTTTGGTTTTAATCAAGGAATTTAAATCAGGTATTTCCCACGGCAGCTGTGTGAATCTCACTAGTATTTATATTGACCTCTTAATTGTTATAAAAACATGTATTTTGGTACAATTATCATTAACCTGCAAGCAATAACCTTTTACATGTTTAAAGTGGTTGCAGTGCTTGTTATTATAGCCCACTTTCAATGCTGTTCATTTAGTATGCTGTGTTTTTAACACAAATGTAACCCACTCTGCATTTTCCATTTAAAATGCATAAGGCAAAGTGCATCATAACAGGATGTAACTACGTATTAATCAAATTAGCACAACACTTCAAAGGCCCTGGCTTTTTACTAGGCTACTGTTAGATCACAATTCATGATGGAAAGAAGCAGTATAATGAAAGGCTTGGCAAGGGAGCTGTTTATTTTCCTTCCAGAAAGATATATTGTGGGTTAATTTTCATGACGGGAAAAAATGTGGAGGAAAAGTAACAGTAAGCATTAAGCTAAAGCACAATAAATGGAATTTAAAATACTACTGCAGCTTTGCTATTGACAAACATAAATGTAGTAATTAGTTGATAACACAACAGAGCTCAAATGACCTATTGTTTAATTATTCAAACTTCATGACCCAACAAAGAGTGGGATTATTCAATATTCACATTGTGAAACAGGAACAGCTGGGAAGGTTCGTCCACCATCATACATTTAACTTACTACATATACATAAGACCCTTCAGCTAATACTTTTTCACTACTGTTTCTCAACACTTTCAAGTATATACTACCCATTTTCAGTTTATGATCATTTTAAATTACATTACAGGATATGAAGCGAGGCCTTGTGGCATATTGACTCCTACATGCAATAGTCATGGTTTAGGAAACCCAATCTAAGATGCATTCAGTGGAGTACAGCAAAGCATTGGGAATGCATAAGGAAACAGTGTCTGTGTTGCTCTCCTTGCAATGTGAGGGCTTGCCATAAAATGTGAAAATGGTTTTCCTGCTTAGATGTATACTCTAACATTATTAGAGTTTCAACTGAAATTAAAATGGTTTATGCTAAACTTCAGAATTACTTTTAAAATTTATTCATTTGTATTTGTCTCTTTAAACCATTTTCATTTTCTTAATTTATGTTTTTAAGCTTCAGGGTAATTTGAAAGTCAATCTGAAAGTCAATGGTGAAACTCCTGTTGACTTCAACTGCAGCAGGGCTGAATTAATGTATTCATCCAAATCCCCCCTAAAGCAGCAATAACTGTTTTGTCTTCCAAACTCTGCCATCTACTCTTTTGCTACTTATTTGTTTATTTATGCAAACTTTTATGCATGCAAGCTATTAATGTTGTTTTCTAAATCAGTATGTAGTCACTGCACCCACTACTCTTCTCTGTTTATTCCCAGTAGATGAAGGAAATAGTACTCAATCCTCTAGTTTATGTTTTGTGAAACATATAAAAGATCTTTATGGCCATATCTCTGTTTTCATTATTGAAGTGCATTAGTAAAAGCAAAGTCTGTATGAGCACCTTTTTTGAGAAGCTGAAAACAACTGAAATTTATCCTATGGAAACCTGCTTTGACATACTTGATTCGACATGCACATAGGCTCTTACTAGAGAAAAATCACTGAGGAAATGTTATCTTAAGTTATGATGGTAATGCTTCCAAAAGGAAGATTGAAGGTGACAGGCTAAATCTTTAGGAACCTTTCAATTATGAAAGAACACAGTCAGTGAAAATTCAGAAGCTGTTCAGAGATTAAATATATTAAAAAAAGGATCTACCTCTAAAAGTGCATACATCCTCTTATGTGTTATCTATATGATAGATGTAGCAAATATATAAGAATTTTATAAAAATAATAACAAAAATCTGTATTAGTTGTCATATAGGGGTTCTGGACATTAGATAACACAGATTTCAAATGGTACTGGAACAATCTGTTGCTTAAAACCCAATTCAAGATGCGTTTTGAGGAAGAAGCTTACAATTTAGATATGTCTTCTGCCCTCTGTTAAAAAATATGTGACTAAACTGGAACCCTAAAGCAACAAGATTAATATTACTTAATGTTTGATGCTTTAATGTGATATTTTTAACCATTGCAGCTTCAGGATTTTTTTTGGTTAATTTATTTCTATTTCCTGTTTAGGAGAAGCTAGATTACTGACAAAAATCCCATATTGACATAGATAAATACAGTCACATTAAAAATAGTTGTTATTACTGATTGCTATAAGAGAACTGCACACACACACTAAAAAAAAATTTCCGTTGCTTGTAAAAATCTCAACAATTTAAGTCAAATCATACTATGAGATTTCATTACACCTGAAGAACTGACATCTAATAATAATTAGATGCACAGTTATTACAGTATCCACATTTAGTTCTGACTCTGCCATGTGCTGGATCAGAAATATTTTCTTCTGAAAATTTCCAGCTAACTATCAGTTTAAGTTTTAGCCAAAGCTTACAGGTTAAGTAAATTTTTTTTTCTCTCATTTCCATCACAGTGGGTTCATAGAAACTGCCTATATAACGTTTAATGGTATCATGCTGTCATTGTGAATGACCACGTTGAAATATGGGGCTAAACTTTGACTTTAAGCATGCAAAACTCTCACAGAAATGGCTGAATAAGAATTGACCAATTAAACAGAGAAATTTGAGATTGGAAGACCTATAATGCCATTTAGCTATCTCTTTGTATCATTCTTCTTCCTATGTTCCCTCAAGATGAGTTTTAAATGATTCAAATAATTCCATCACATCACTAGAGAGAGACTTTTTTATATCTGACAGACCTTACATCTTGAGAATATCTCTGTGTTTTAATTATATGTTTTCTCAATTTTATACTTTTACTTCTAGACTGAATTTTAACTTAATATAACTTACAAAACAGGGAGAGGATCATTTTTGTTCTGTTAAAAACTGTGCATATAATTCAAACACAGAAGACTAGGCAATAATGACTTGCAGGACATTTTGGAGATATGTGCCCAGTATGGCAGCCCTGCAAGGAAGAAAAAGCAACTGTGAATATCTGGCTTCTTCCTAAAAATTTAGGTACTAAAAATCCAGTGAACTTTCAGAGAAATAAAATGTTTATGGGAAGGTAAATGCAGTACTCTGAAATTTCTCCTAGAGGAAAATCCAGAGACAGTTTCTGTAATGGTGACAGAGGAATCACACTTCTGTGCCTTTCTCAAGGAGAAGGGGACTATCCAGTCACTGCTTCAAGAACAGGAAAAATCATGATGCACGACTATAAAATCAAAGCTTTAATGGAGAGCACATGTTCTGTACTTTGTCTAGGGGATCAGGTTGCCTGAACTGGGCTCTTTTGGAGTCTTGAAGTTCCTTCTATACCACCACAAAAAGGACAGAGAACATGAAGTTACTGAACTGCTCTAGATATAAGGGAGCTCTAGATATGAGGGTGCAGAAGGATTTCAGAGATAACTCCTTTTCTGGTAGAGAAGGAAGACTGTTTTTAAAGGTATTTGTCTCTCATATCACCATTTAGGCAGCATGGGTCAGAAGACTGTTAAGTACAGCACCTCAGGGAGATTATATTGTTTTAATGGAAGGTAGAAGCATTTTTTAAAATTAATTTAAAAAGAGGGGGAGAATTGAACTGGTAATGAACGGAATGCTTTTTAGAGGAAAGACGGTCTGGTGGTGAGAAGAATGTTATTGTATTTTACTTATATAATTCTCCTTTGGAAATATGACCACAGGAACTTTTCCAAAACCAGGAAGCATATGATGTGGTGAGGGTTCAGGTATCTCTCTGAGAAAAGCTCTCATGTCTAGTAGGAGTTTTCTTTAAATACTTTAGATAAAATGAATCTTTCAAACTCCTGAAATTCATTCATCTTGAATCAAGTACTCCATTTTGTACAAGGTTTTTTAGGCATTTTTAACACTATTTAAAACTGAAACACAATTTTGTTTTTTATATTTATCTTCAATTCCCTCTTAATCAACTTAATTCCTCTCTGAAATAAAGTAATCTTGGGTGAAATTCTTCAACCTTTCTTTATGCATAAAAAGAAACTATCCCGTTTCAAAAAGTTTTTTCATTTCCACATAGGCTAAAAGCAAGCAACCTCATCCCACCCCAGAGGTGATTTTCAAGGCATGAATAGCTAGCTCCATAACTTGCATCTGGTCTTAGGTACAAATGTATTTGGTTTACATATTCTGTTCAGTGTTCTGCTTAAAAATAGCTCAAAAAAATTAAGTTATTTCATAGATAAGAGTAGAACTTTCAGGATTTTTTAAAATCATTACTTAGGATATAGGCTACATATACCAGAAATTGCACTGTTTATTTTTACACTGCAAACCACTCATGTTCAAGTATTAAAGATAAGAATAAATAAACTAATTTAAAATAAAATCCCACGTGTCACTGAAAAGTTTTTGTTACCCTAGGACTGGAATTATCTCAGACTCCAGACAACCATATTTCAAATGTTCACACAGTTTTCCATACAGAAACAATATTCTTGTTCAATTCTTCTTCAATCCTAAGGTTTGTAAATCTCCATAAAATCAAGCCAAGTCTAATGTTTATACTTCTAAACAAATGAAAGGGGTTGCAGTCCAACCATATTTTTAAATATTTACTATTTTTAAGGATATTTTCTCAAGGTATAGGCTGAAAAGGATACAGTCAAGATTCAGTTCCAAACACTAATGTACATTTCTGTGTCAATATTTCAACATTTCAGTCATGCTAAACTTTTAAGAGATTTAATCTAAAGCTGTAACTTTACCACATTCTGTTGTTAACACACTTAATTGTTACTTGCTCTTTAGTTAACTATCCAGAATGTGAGATTTTCAATATGCGTTTGCATAGAAGAGTGCTAACATCTCCTCACCCTAAAAATGTCAAAATGGTACTTGTTTTATTAAATGTAAAGCTTTTCCTGAGGGAATCATCTGTCCTTTTGACATGTCCTTCTATTTCTGTGTATGGTATGAAAGTACTACAAGGATCCATTAAACCAGAACATACAGTTATTTTGAGTTTGGTGAATGCAGAGATGAAAAACCTCCTATTATACCCAGTTTGACACTTTGAGGTTCACTGAGCAGCAAATGTTGTTCTCATCTGTTTTGTTATAGCTGAAAAGCAAATTCTGATTTACTTGGTCTGAATTTGAACTTTTTATTTATAAAATAAATGGAACTTCAGTGATGTACTGAAGCCTTTGTTCAAAAAAGCCAAAAAGACTTTGCTAAAGAACTATTTCCCAAATACCTTTTGTTAAAACAAAACAGCCTTTCAGTGGAGAAATTTTTCCTTTTCAAACTTTAGTAGCAATTTTTGCATCACAATTTACTATTTTAAAAATGTTATCAATGAAAACGTCAAATTATGTCAAATGATGCTAGGGCATCTAATCATTACAAAGTTTTGCTTTTAGCCCTATCTGTATCTAATGTTTATCTTTTGGTAACTCTCTGTTGGCTTTTTGTCTTCCAACCAACACATGCTGCCATCCATATGTAGTAACCAGTTGGCAGCCCTGAAGATTTACTAAATGTGGTTGCTGTTCTCTTTGTCATTCTCCCCTGGGCTGTGATATGTCAGGTACCTGAGACCCATCTAAACAATTTACTACTCATGGCTGGGAGGGAGCTTTGAAAAAAATTCCCTGTACTCTTTCCGTCATTTTCCACAGTGTATAATGAGGTGTTAGCTATATTTTACTTGCGTTCTGTCCTGGTAGAGCAGGACAGTACTGGTAATATAACTAGAAGCCTTACTTGTGAGATTTCAAACCCAGTTCCCAGAGCAGAAGGCTTAGATAACTTCTGGTGTCCATCCAAACCAAAATGAATCTCCTAAACTTTTGGATAGTTTTGTTCATTGTGAATATAAATGTGCTGTAGTCAACCAGTTACTATCCTACTTAAACAAAGTTTACTTAATAAAAAAAGGCTTTAATTATATACAGCTGTATACCATTAATATTATTGGACAGAGCTTTCTGCATACAGGAAGATATAAAGTAAATGAACAAGACATGACCTAAGACGATACATAACTGTTTCCTTAGTTCCAAAAATGCATTTATTGATTTTGTTTTTACCATAGTCAGAATAACACAAACATTTGTCAGCTGCATCCTTTAGCACTCAGCCCAGGCAGAACTATTACCAGTCACCCTGATAGATTCCACCACAAATAAAATGTTGCTGCAGTATATACCATTACATCCCTTCTTTTGATATACAGATAAATATAATCTTCACAAAGTAGTGTTAGCAGTGTTAGATACTTCAGTTGCTATTGGTAACAATAGGAATGACAATACTTTCAGGATGAATTATGTATTAATTGTTTTGTTGAAAAAATGGAGATGAACTTTATTTATGGCTGGGTTTCTCTAAAAGGGTTACAAGGGTTGCTCTTTTATTGTGCATGCCAGTTTTTCAAATCAATATTTATACATTTTCCCCAATGCTAATGCAACCCTATCCATTTGTTAAAATAAACAATAAAACCTGACCTATTTACAGTGCTCTATGTATGTTATACCAGCTACTCTATAAACATTGATGTAGAGAATTAACACTATGGATTCAGCAGCATAATTTATCAAATACACTATCTGAAAATTAAAGGCCCTATTCTATGGTCCTTTCATGTATGTAACTCTCTCAGGTGAGGTGGACATCTGCATGAGAATAGGTTACGGGACTGTACAGGATAATTGCTGTCCACGGAAATTTGGAAACTTATTGGAAACTTGAAATCCAGTTAGGTTCAAGGATCAGGCCAGATTCTCTGCTAATGTCCAGAAAAAGTAGCCCTTTTGAATCCAAATTTATACCTTCTGAAGATGTAATTAATGTCTGTGAGAATATATCTCCATTCTAAATTGCTAGATTTCTTAATACTCTTCCCATCACTCCTCAACTTTGACCCTACAGAATCACTGTCTACTGAAAGGAGAGGGTTTTTTAGCCTACATGGCTCATTCATCTTTAAATCTTTTCTTCGATCTTCTTTTCTTTTTAAAACCGAGACTGCTGACAACTGCACTGAGTGTTAGCTGAGTGAGTAGCCTTAATTTATCTTATTAGAATCTGAGCCCCAACCACCAACCTCATTTCACCTCAGACCTTTTCCCCACATTTATTAAAAATGACTTATGTCCCTCTCAGACAATTTGCACAGAAAAGATATGTCAAGTGCATAAGTGCAACAGATCCTATATGCAATACACCCATATCACAATTTTCACTATCTCACAATATTAAAAATTCATTTTAGATATATAATGAGAGCAATGCTTATGTTATAAGTAAGAACAAACTGTAAGTAGCTGTATTGGGAAAATCTGTTTTGCACAATGTGAGAATATGCAGGAGTGTAACAGCGAGATTAACTGATTCTTCTGTCATGCCTTGATGCAAAATAACAGCAATTGCACTGACCATAACAAGATCTAGAACAGATTTTGACTGATGTATTTGAAAAGGTAGACTCAAGGCTTGAAAATTAATTCCCAAGACCAGATATAACTTTGGGAATAGGTATATGTCTGTTTCATAGGCCATGTATTTAGTATCTCTTTATACTTAAAGGAACTTTAAATATATATATTTTTTAAAAAATCAGCCATTGATTATTGCAGCAGTAAAACATATAGTCATATTCTTTGTGAAGTTAATGGGAGTCTGACTTCAACATGGAGTGTTGACCTATATTCTGCAGGGATATTCTAAGGAAGGTAAAACTGGCAACTGAAACATACTGGCAAAAATCCACAAGCATAGGTTTAAGGTCAAAAGACATCTTTACAATAGCCAAGGCTGAGCTTCATCCC
Organism: Haliaeetus leucocephalus; assembly: GCF_000737465.1. NCBI lineage: Eukaryota > Metazoa > Chordata > Aves > Accipitriformes > Accipitridae > Haliaeetus > Haliaeetus leucocephalus. The sequence goes on from NW_010972605.1 coordinate 312,490, forward strand.
ACCTAATTTTAGTTGCTGCAAGTTGGTCTAAGGTAGTTCTTCAGCTTTCTTCTACAGTCACCATAGACATCAGTATACATGGGCAGAGAGGTTCATCTTTCATAACATCAGTGTCAAAGATAATATGGATAGATTCCGTTTTGGATGCTTGAGTCTCCCCATTGACTATCAAAGAACACAATCAGACATTTTACACTGGTTATATTGGTTTAAGGTAACTGAAACTAGGTGATGAATCCAGACCTGACCCTGACCCCTTGAGTATTGAAAGCTCTGGAGCTTTACACACTTACTATTCCAATAGAGGGAATTATTCTGTTAGTGAGGGAACGCTAACCAGTAACATATGGTTGAGCTAAAGATGACTTGTCAAACATACAATATTTCCATTATAATTCTCCAAGCCTATAAGTAAAGACTTGACTGATCTCATCTAAGGACAAGGTTTAGCTCTTAGGTGGACATGCAGAGCTGCCTGCAAGCCCAGAAGAAGCTGGCTGCTCCACCTGAGGAATGGCACGAGCAGCCCCAGTCCTGCAACAGCACCATCACTTATGGACTAAACTAGTAGTGGACTTGCATGGACAGATGCAAGACAAGACTGATATTGAAGGAGTAGATGTTTAAAAATAATGACCATGTCCATTCCTTTGATAAACAGTAGCCACTGATAAGGATTTAATGAAGACCAAGTGGGTTTGATATGTACATAGGCACAGTTTCCATTATAGGTGAATAAAAACTTGTTTGCTTTTTCTTCTTGACTATCAAATATGCTCCTTAAGAAAAGACCACTATCCTCAGACATAACTACTTTTATTGCTAGTATTAGGAAATATGAGGAGAATAAACAACAAAAAGAAGTTTTAAGAGTCCCTTTAATTCTCATTGCTCTCATATTTACTTTTTCTTTTATTTAAAGATACATTTAAGATTAGTTTTTAGGAGAGTAAAGTGCTTGACTTATTTGAACTGATTGCTGATAAAAATCCCTTCAATATCACTTAGTATGCACTCTAAACACTTGACGGGCAGGAGAAGATACAAGTGCTCCCTCACTATACCAAGAAGAGGCTGGATGTGCTCTGATGTTGCTGCCCCACATGCTACAGTTGACAAGATCCCTGTATTATCTGTTCTGTAAGTGGAGCACTCACACTTATCGTTGCAGGAGCTGTCACTGTTACTTTTTCCCATATCATATTTAAGGAAACTGCTTAAGATATCCTCTCCTTCCCCCAGTTTAGATGTGGAATTAAACATGGTTATTTGTATTCACGATTGACATAGCTGAAACAGAGAAAGATAAAATGATTTATAATATTTGCTACTGGAATTCTTTGTGATTTGCTGTGCAGCAATAACATCATCAGGTTTTATATACAAAACACATGTATGTGCCATTAGCCAAATTTGGAACAGCCTATTTCTTCCCTTAATCAAAAAACCTACAAAAAAATACGTACATGAAAACTGAAAGAAAAGAATCACAAGAGTATCCAGCAGCCTTTACACTTTTTATGATGTGGATTCTGTAGCTATAGAAAATGGAATTATACTTAGCTAGTTAAGAAATATTTAATAATATCATTCTCAGAAATGTTTCTGACAAACAACTGAATAAGGGTAAATGAAAGGGTAGGGCTGTCTGTATTATTCAGGACTTTCTTTTACACTTACAGTCCTTGCTGGTCTATTCCAACCATTTGAATTAACACAGAAATATAGATGTGTCTAGGCAAATGAATTTATGTATAAAACAATCTCGGAAATGAAATACTCTTGTCTCTTACAGTTTCTCTAAAGGCCGCTATAAAGCACGCTAGTCTGAAATGTTATTTAGCCATCTGAAAGACTTTTGTATCAATGAAATCACTAAAAAATTAGAAAGCTGGCAAATCATTCTGTGTAAGTCTAGAGTTCATTATTTTTGCTTTATCTGATAATTTTTGTGAAAATGTTGACTGTATAAATAGTTTGGGTTTGGTCATTATTCAGTATTCTAGCCTTTTTTTGAGGTTTCTTGCACCTTTTATTTTCCTTGTCTTTCTCCCCATTCCTTCCCCCCCCCCCCCTTTTCTGTGAAATGTTTTTTATTTATTTAATATGTTTTGTCACTGAAAAAATGGGAAGTCTCTGTTTCTTGAAAAGCTAGAAGGGTCAGAATAATGTAAAACTAAAAGTAAAAAAGACCATCCAATTTCTAAAAAAAATTGAAAAATCTCAGAAATTTAAAATTTTGGGGCAAAAGTCTATTTTTTCAATATCTATTAATTTTTCTCTTCATTTTATGGACATGGTTTTTAGACACTATTCTATTTTTCATAAGAATTTTGACACCATATCAGAATTAATAACTAAAAGTATTAAGAAAAACAATTCCCTGGTCAATTATTTTAAGTGTGTGAATTGTATCGCATTGTGTACACACATGAACGTAAAGTTTATAACTGAAAACAGGAAATAATTTACTGTAGATTAGCTTAAAATTAACATTAACCTTCTTTCAGATCTCAAAACAGGCAGTTCTAAAAATTTATTCAGTTTCTTTCCCTCCACAGATGTGAGGGGCCATGCAATCTGCCTCCGGTACAGATGAGAAAGCATGTGAGGCCAAGCACAGGTGGGTTTTACACTGGGGAGAACCGTCGGGAAACCAGCACATGGCTCCACATGCTGCCCCTCTGCAAGACTTGGGCTGCTTGTGCTGTGCCACCTCTGCCTTGGGTACCAAAACGCCGGCGGGCATGTGGCCACAGCTGTGCCCATGGTGAGTTCCCCTAGTGCGGTTCAAGGGATTTGAAGTTAATGTTGACTTGGCATTAACTGTACAGCTAGCTAAAATCCCACGGCTTTGGAAAGGGAATGCATCCTCTAGGATGGCTGGCTGTAACTATTCCCCACTTGCCTCTCCATCCTCTTCTGCAGCGGATCGCTAACCCTTGCAGTGGTACGAAGGAGCAGGTGGCAGCTATCTAATGCCTTGCTATGAAGCCACATGGATGCATTTCTCCTGCATGCAGACACCCCAGGGTCTTCCGCTTTTAAGACAGGCCCATCTGCTGCTCTCCACCGCACATGCTGGAGAGGATACTAGTGCTTAAAGAAATGGGCAGTAAAACTGACATGCATACCTAGGACCAAAATGTTGGCTGAAGTAAACCATTTGAAGCTGAGGGGACTGTGCTCTTTCTTAACATTTTTAGGGTCTGTCCCAGGTTATGAACATGGTTTTTAACTATGGCAGAAATGGAAGGGTTTTTAAAAATTATTTGATTGACTGTTTGATGATATTCTTGGAGATGCATTGTATGTGCAAGCACTATGCTGTACCACTGAATTCATTACACCCTCTCTGAGCCTTCAGTTTCTTGATCAGTATAAACTCTATATGCCTCTCCTTCTGCACATGACTAAACCAAAATAGACTAGGGAAATGGAGGAGAAATCTGCTAGGTATGTTTCAAATGTGGTACTATAAATATAGAAATACTGCACTTCAGCTAATATATTACAGCACTACTTTGCTTTAGATCAGTTTAGGCTTAAATAATTCAAGACAGAAAACAAAGACCAATATTTAAGGTAGCTCCTCTAACCTTCCAGGTTATGATCCTGCACTTGTGAAGCTGAACACTGATTTTATCTGGGCATGGGTCTGGCCTCTAGAAAACAAGCTCATGATGAAGACTTCATCTCCTTATCTCCATGATGCCCAAAGAACAGATCTGTGGGATGAATCACAAGCTCTTTGCCACCTGTGAAAAGGCAGTGTGTGTATGTGTTTGTACATGAATGTGAAAATACCAGATTCAATACCGTTTCAGCAAACAGAAATGAGATCTACTTTCTTGACTTTTTTTAATAACACTAAGCTGAGCTGATGACACTCCTCTAGAAGTTCTGAAGGTCACAGACTCACCCTTGGTGTCATCTGTCATCTAGAACAAAATGTGAAATGAACATTACTATGTATTAACTATCTGGTTTCCCATAACAGGAAACTTCTTGAGCTGATCTGTTGGTATCTATGTTTTTGATTAATTTTTTTCCATTTCTTGCATCCAGACATTTATTGCATTTGAGTTTATCTTTTTCCTTTCTTTCATTCTTTCTCCATGGGAGGAATAATTGCAGCTCTTTTCAAATCTCCTAGGAAATTTTTCAGCTATGTAAAGTTATAACAAGATGTGACATTCAGTCCTAGCTAATCAGTGTTCAACACAGACCCACTACTGCAGTGCAGGGGGTGGCACTTTCAATTTGCCCATGACACTGACCAGGTTTTCAAGGAACAGTGAGTGAAGGGAGAAAACAGCATAAAAATGCTTAAATTTTTATAGAAAAGGTATAACTTTGTAAGAAAGCACTATCATAAATTCCCAAAAAGTATATCTTAATGATACACTTAGAGTAAATCATTTGCCTTGAGAGACAGGAGGTCTCTGGTGACCTGTATGGCAGCCACAAGAGACTACCAGACTAGCTACTTTCAGCTAAATGTACTCTCATATTAATATTTTAAAATGCCATAATGCCTCTCTGAAAACCTCAGAGGACAGATACATCAATTTGCAAGGTCTTCACTCCAGGAAATAGAAACAGGGATAATCTGCCATTAAAAGAAATAGTTCATTATGTCTGCTTCTTGAGAGCACATAAACTATGTCCCTCACATACTTATGTTGCAAATCCTCACTTTAATGTGAAGGGAAACACCATGCCCTAGAGCTTTATTGTCCCACTGTTTATTAGTACAAAAAGGTTTGTTGTGGTATGAAATCTTAAGCTTGTTGCAGTAATCAATCAGCTTCAAAGAGTCTCTTCCCTGAGCCAGAATCATTACAAATAAATCAATTAAACATAAAGTTTCTATTTTCAGGAGGATCACAATAGAGAAAACCAGCAGTGCATCATAGTTAGAGAAAGGGATTTTACTAGGTTGGGGCTTCTAGTACAAGACCCACTTTCATTTATTTTTTTTTTTATTGCAGATTGTGAGAGATTTATTTTTTATTCTAGTTAAATCCAGAGTATTCCTCTTTTAAATGCCTATTTCAGAATGAGAAATCTATATATTTATGAGAAAAATAAAGACTACTACTTAACACTTCTCCAGATGTAGAAAGGCATAAGAAATTAATTTGCACTGTTTTGGCCATTAAGGACACAAAATCAGAGAGGAATGCTGCAAATTGGAATGCGTGTGTAAACTCAATTTTTATTTTATTGGTTTATCTTCTGGGAGAGGTATCAGGTATTAGGACATACATGTGAATTTCTGCCTTATCATTGTTTAAATATGTTCCTGAGATTTCCCATAGTATTAAACAAATAACAACAATGACACCAATAGAATAAACTATTCTATTCTGTTCTACTCTATTCTATTCTATTTGCCAGTTTAATAATATTGTCACCTTTCTTCAGTGGGTAAACTGATGTTTTGTTTAGCTGGATTTTAATTTATTTTCTGGGAAAGGAATGGATATGTGGCTCTTTAAAAACACATAGATACTGCTTATGCTTACTTTTGTCAATGACATGCCAAAGAAGGAGCCTTTTTGTCTTGATACGGGAGGTAACGTTCTGACACTGAGATCTGTGGTGATCTTAAGTTTCAAATTTATATGATCATATACAAAGTGCTTATTGCAAAAGACGTCTGACATATATTTTACATGTCAGTGTTCTGGGGAAAAAAAGATGGGTTTAAGTGAAATAGAGCTGCTGCTTTTAAGTCCCTGCTTCTGCTGTACAGATTGGAAGCTATGTTGTAAAGGAGACAGAGAAATACAGCAGAGAAAGGGTAGACTTTGACGGAAACACTCCCCTGGATAACTAAAGCCAGTTGCGATTTCTGGCACACAGCCGTACTGTGGATGAAGCAGGCATATGGTCATATACGGCTGCTGGGCATAGTCTTGTTTTTCTGTGTACGCAACCTGAGATTTTCTAGGTAGAGCCTCAGGTCTGATTTATAACAATGATGAGGGATTACAACAGAACTGAAAACTGAACAGTGCTCCAAGAACCAGGCTGAAGGCTTGCTGAATCAGGTGTCTAAATTGATCATTTTTGTTTGATTTCTCTTGCAGATTAAACTCAATTTTGACAGTTTTCTCCATGAACAAATTCAAAACAAATATTTTGTTTTGGATCAACTCAAATAAAATTGGCATGTTTATTTACTGCACTGATGCCAAACATTTTGTTCCAATAAACCAGCCAGCTGTATTTTCTGTCTGAGCACATAGTATTGAGGAAATTATAGCCTGAGCTTACAGGCTGAGTTCCTTGAAGAGTTATATTTTCCGTTGCAAAAAGCAGTTTTCTTCTGAATAATGATGCATTATCAGCTCACATCACTGCTTGTGCATCATAGGAGACAACTTTTGACTTGACAGCAAAAAGGACAAACTGATTCAACTGCAGTGTTCATTCATCACACTTGACAGGGGTCCTTAGTTTTGAACAATAATCACCCTTACCTTCTAAAGGTCATTTTTAAGCCTACATAAATCTGAATAATTTTCTAGTGGTGTTCATATCTTTCCATTGGCGATAGGTGGAAATCAGGATGTGTAGGTTATTCAGTCAAAATGCTCAGTTAATTCCTAGTGTTATGTAGAATGAATCAGGATTGGAGAAATAGATCCTGAAGCTCTTCCTATCTTACTTTATCTCCAATCAAGGTAATCTCCAGCTGAATTGCATTCTGCCTGTAACAAAATAAAAACTCAGGTTACCAATATCATCTGGATTGTGGCATGGATGATAACATCCATTCAAACTCAGTCTGTGGCATTCTTACCTTTTTATCCTACACACACATATTTCAGAGAGACAGAGAAGAGCTGATCCACTCTGAGTAAATTCTGAGACCATATATTCTTGCAGGGAGGGAGCAAAGCTCTTTAGATTATGTAAATATAATCTTGCAAATATATACTATTGCCTGTATGGAAAAAAAAAATCCTGTATGGAAAGCAAAAAACTTATTTCTCTTCTTTAATCCTGATGGAGAATTATCAGAGAAAATCAGTATATTTCTAATGATGGACCTCATCATCCCTCCAAAATTCGGTACTGAGAACCATAACAGTGCAGGCTACTGGTCTCAGTCTGCGGGAAAAGAGGATTTCCTAGAGCCAGCAGATGATGTCTGAATGGATGAATTTTTACTTCCAGTGGATTCCTTCCACAGAGGATCATGTTCGTGCCCTGCCATTTTACATGTTGGAACAAGATCTGCAGAGTGGCTGGGGAACCTCTATCCCTGAAGCTTTTAAGAGCAGACTACACAAAGCCCTAAACAACCTGGTCTGAATTCAGTGTTTAGGCAGGAGATGGGACCAGAAGTTTTGGTGATTTTACAGTTCTAGCACCTGCCCCAAAAGAAACCCCGCAAAGATATCCAGGGGTATTTCAGGGATCCTATACGGAGTGGCTGCCTGAATTCCTTCTTTTTAGAGTGCAGTTTTGCTGTTCCTGGCAAGACCATGCAGTCTACTGTGAATAAAAAGGTTGTTATGAATTAGCAAATCAATCAACCAATTAATTAATCAGTTCTGCAGTGATGAAGAGTAAAAAGAAAGAAAGATGAGGCAATATTTGTGCAAAATATATGTGCCATGTAAAGAGCAAAAAATATTTAATCTTCTTGCAGCTACTACCATTTATCAGTTTACCTAGTCATATATCCATGATTGCAATGCTTGTAAAATGGCAGTGCTGTAAATAGCTGGCCCCAGAGGGCTTTCTAGGCTAGCGATGCCAAAGAATTAATTTTCACTGAGATATGAAATTAAGGTTTTGTTCCAAGGCAAAAGGGGAATAAAAGAACATATTGGTAAATCTGTGCAAAAGGAACCAGCACCAGCAAAACTATCTTCCCTTTTGAAAAACAAAACCAGCTAAAACCCTTTAGTAATATCCACTGGTTCCTTGATACATAATACACTGTGCATATGGTGAAATGTCAAAGTGCTCTTCCAGACCCACAAAAGAAACAAAGGTACAGAAAAACCACTTAATATAACACTAATACTTCTAGAGGGGTGGCACTAATTCTGTCACTCTATTCAGAGAAAAGTACGAAGCATTCAGCTACATTTTCTTTTGAGTTACCAGATGGTCCTTCTAAGAGAGAAAAAATATTGTCTATGAATTGATAGTGTACTTGCTCTATCTGCTTACCTCTCTGAGATAAGGTTGCATGAGAACCTCTAATTGTTATAAAACACCTGCTCTGATAATAAACAAAACAAGTTAGGGACAGAAAGAAAATAGTCTTGTGATCATGTTAGAAGGCTTGTTGAACATGCTTTATCTGAACGCTTGAAAGGCTTCCACAGATGTATCATCTTTGGAATGTCAGATCTTCTGACCCCATCACTACAAAAAATCATCTCTATGCAACTGAGTTATAATAGAACATTTTATTAATGAATACAGACGCCATTTACCTTTCAGTGCCAGGTATTTTATTTATTAATAGGGAACAATTTATTTGCACCCATAGACTGTACTTAACTCTCATTTTGCTTAAGCTAAGAAGTGTAGTATATTTACAAGCTGGGAACTCCTGTTTCCAGAGGTGTGAAGTATATACCGTGTTCATGTGTCTATGAACTAAGATCCATATTTCTCAAATAAATGCTTCTTTCTTAAAGATGATTTTGACTTTGCTGATGAAGAAATGCTGATCTTCTCAGAACACTCTAAGAATTGCTGAGTAGATGAATGTTAATTTAGACAAATTCAAAGTAGAAATTATTGCCTTCACTGATTGCCATGGCAAAACCTCTATGTTTTTGTGTTTTCAGATCCAGAAGATATGGTTTTCTGCTAAGTACACTTCCATCAAACATAATTTAACTCTGGATCATTGAATGGTAGAACATTAGATCAAATAACATTTCTGCTCCTTCAGGTCTTGCCTGTGAAGATGGTATCTCTCTAACTTTGCTGCGTATATTTTACCACTTTGATGATATGGATTTCAAGTGCACTACAGTCCAGGGAGAACCCTCCATTGATTTCTGAAGCTTTTAAATGAACCTTGATCAGCTTATTAGTAAAACAAAACATGCATTCCTTAGAAATAGTGGGGAAAAAATTTCACAAGGACTATTACTATGATATTCCTTCTGTGACTTTTGTAGTTCAGTCATGTACCCCAATATCTTACTGCATGCCAGAGAGCCTTTAGTTTAATCAACAGTCATTTCAAGATGTTTCTCCCTTTTGTCTGTTAACTCTGGTACTGCTTTCCCTGCACTTGGCCCATGCACCTCAAAGAAGTGCTCAGTCTCTCAGAGTGGATGATAGGCAGAGGTGCTAGGGCACTTGTTATGGTGTCTCAGGTGTCCCAGCACGTGAATTTGCTGCATTTAAGTCAAGGAATGCTTGTTGGTAACTGTTACCCAGTTACCTTGGATTCCAGTTAACTTAACAAAAGCAGAGCACACAAAACTATTCATTTGTCATGTGCAGAAAAAAACAAAGTTATAGTTTTTTTAGAAAAGATGTAAGTGAAGGGAAAGGGAAATTGTATGCAACTTACACAAAGATTAGATCAGAAGGTCTCCTTTTCCACTACCCTGGGAACAACCTTTGCATGGCACTCCTGTTTTAGCAAAGGGTCTTACAAGAGCATCCTAGCCAAAGATGCTCTTACAACCAAACTCTTTTTTCAGATTTTCTAGGAGATCTAAGACCTGTTTAATCTTTCTTTCTGCATCTCCCTCTAAATTCACTCTTTTATTAGGAGACTGGCTTTTTATTAACATAAGGTTCTTTCCTTTCCATATTTATGTAGATGTTTGTCTTCCCAGTGTCCCACCCCCAGCACTTGACAAGTTAGTAAACAACTCTGTTTAAAAAAAGTGTAAAACTCCCCCCTATCTGTGGTGTCAATTTGACATTCTTCAGTCTAGCATGTGCCTGTATCTATACATATATATCTGTAACAATAATCTGTACATTAATATGATGCATAAGTCAAACTACTAAACAGCCTAATTTAATAGTTTATTATTTGCGCTGACTAGGCCCATACCTGTTGGCAGACAAACACTTTGTGGTGACAACTGAATTGGTGTGGTTGATCCCCAAACTATTTTCGAATAACCACTTTTATTCTACTACAATGTAAAGATACATTAAGGAGAAATAAAGCTGGACCATGTTCTTTTAAGCACAGTAATCAACTTAGGTTTTTTACTAATATGTTACTAATGCCTTAGTACAGGCAGACTCTTCAGTTGCAGCCACTGAAATACAGCAATTTGTTATCTGAGAAGGTGATTAGAAAGTTCGATTCTTTAGACATTATCTGGAGTAAATAGATGCACAACAGGAAAGATCACTAAGGGCCACATTGCTGTGAAACTATATCCTTATGGAATAAAGGGTACTTAGTGTCTGTAAAAGTATCAACATCTGGTGCACAACATGAAGTGGAAAAGGTAGATCATTTGGCACTGTATTGTGAACTGCCCTGGCAGCCTTTGGAAAAATAATAGAGATGTTTCTAAAATGACTTGTGGCAAGGGGCCAAATGCTGGCATTTTTTCACACAGCTGGACCTACCACTTAACCCAATGAAGTTCTGTATGAATTTCAGCACAGGGCACGAATCTATCTGTTTATTGTATATTCATTTTAATAATCTGGTTGACCTTGTACTTTCTAAGCTTTGAATAAAATCTATTCGATCATCTGAAAAGCTAAGCTTGCTACAGACACATTATGAAGTTTGGTAGTATTCAATGCTGTCTTCATTTTGCTGCATATAATGGTCCTATTCTTCACCGTTCATGAATTATGTAGGTCAGTACATACTCATGCCAGGAAAACCTTTCTAGCACCTCACACAATCATGTATTTTGTATATGTATTGACGTACGTTATTGTGATCCTCTCAGAAATATTTCGGGGAAATACTAAAATGTTAAAATGATTATTTTTTGTTTGTCTCTACCTGTAATGTCAAGTGAATTAGTTGTCATGAATGCAACTGTGCAGACATCAAGAAGGAGAAAAATAAAAAATGAAGAAAGCTTTAAAAGTAGATGTTTGGCCAAAAATAGTTCTGCTATACATAAAACATAACTGCTGTGTTATGGTTTGATTTTGCAGGTCTACAGGTTTATATACTTGAGGCCAGGAATATTGTTCATTGTAAAGATATAAATGTAAAGTTTCTCAGAAATTTTCCTGTGCAATGGTTAATTAAATAAAGGAGATTCTCTTATGCTTTGCCCTAGTCATACGTTCACTGTTTTCATTCCAAATCTCAAGCACGGTTCTCAAGCAATGTTACTAGCACTAGTTCAGACTAAGAATCCAGCATTTCTGGGATCTGCAATATTAAAGCATTGCTGCCACTGAGACTGAGCCAAAGCTGGGGATCAGTTACTCTCAGGGCTAAGAAAATTTTGTATCATAATTGCTATTTGCCCATGTTTCCAAACTTCAAATTTTGTGGAATTTTGATGATTTAACTTCATATTATAACTCACAAGCCCTGAAAAATTGTCTAGCTACTGGTCTTTTTGATTGTCTCTGAAATGTTAGTCTCTCCAGTGAGTTAATGGAAGAGATAGGTTAGTATTTCTTTCATAATTTTTTTATTAATTAGGGAATAAAAGAGAAAACTTCATGGCTAGAGAAAGGGATAGACATTGATTTCTTAATTTTTCAAGCTGGTTCAAAGAAATTAGGAATCTTCTGAAGCTGCTCAGGACATACAGATTTTTAAAGGCAGTCCTTGAAGCAACATACCATAGTGACAATGAGATGGATAAAAGTATTTTTTATTAGTTCAGGATATACATAATGTAGTTGATGCATTTTTGCCTGAAGCAGGTCTGAAACAGCATTTAGTGCATATGCAAATATATTTTTTAAAGGTTTGGTCTGACATATCATTTCAGCATTTATCAGGAAGAATTTTTCAAAGTTTTAAACCCACAAATCAGTGCTTTATAAACAGAGCTCTGAAACAGACTTGTGATACATTTACACACAAGAAAAAAGTCTTTGCAGAGTGATGGGTGTTGTTTGGTTGTTTAATCTGACACCACTAAACATGGAAACCATAAGTATTCAAGTTTATCCTCTTTAGCATGATTCATGCAAGACAGATTTCCTTGCTGATTGTGGCCACCAGAACACACTTTCTGATGCTCTTATAGGTTATGAGTCATTATCAGCTTTCAAGCTATTATGTACAGTTAAATAGAGACATAGCCCATCATCTAAATCCACAGTCCAGAGAAGTTTGGAAATCTCATTTTTTACCAATCACTGTAACAAAGAAATAGAACAACTTTTCAGTCTGTTGCCTTAAATTCACTCTTAACACCAATTAAAAAATGTGCTGAATTATTTACTTATAACCCAAAACAGATGACCCGCTTACCATCTTGAGACAAACACAGGTGGCAGAAGGAGAAGAAAAACACATTTCATTTGCTTGTGCAAAACCTAGAGGGTTCATCTTCCTCCCTACTCTTTTACTTACCTACGTAAAAGAAGTGTTTTTTAGACATAAAACCATATATACAATATGAAAACCTTAGACCCTGAACCTCATAGTTCATTTAGATATGCAGATTGTCAACCATTTTATACACAAATGAATGGAGTGAATACCTGCATTTTTTTACTGATTCTTCTGTGAGTGATAACAACATTCAAATATTTATGATCTTATTGAGTTTGGAGTGCACAATCCATCAGTCCAGTCGTTAAGGGATCCTGACACATATTCATTCTTTTAATCACTAAGTAGTTTTTCTTCAGTTCAAAACATCTGGAAGGTGTTTCAGTGCCTGTAACTATTCTTTTCTAAGTCAAAGCAGTTTTATTTGTTTTCAGTATATAATTTCATTAACAGGGGACAACACTCAACCAGGAATCCAACACTGATCATTAGCCACTTTCACATGTAGCTGTACAGTCACAGGAGACAACTTCCAGCCTCTGTCAGCACTGAATCATAGAGCTGTCTCTCTCTTTCTCTCTTCTAAGCTTTAAAATTTCAGAAAATCACTATTAGAACCTTTTCCTTCATGCTTTCATACCTGTCATATTGCATCAAGATCACTTTTTTAAGGCAGCTGTGCACCACTGAAAATCAAAGAAGTACCAGGACTGGTTGTGAGGACTGCCAGTCTCTTCATAAAGCCAAACTGATCAGTCTGCAGGAAAATGATAAGTCAGTAAGTGCATCTAGTTATTTTATGATTTCACACCTAAAGCTGTGTGTATCTGTAAATAAACAGAGACAGATACGTGCTTTAGCAAATATGTCTATACTTAGACCATGGAAAGAAGGAATAGTTTAAGAACAAAATACAATTGTCCTAGCAAAACTGGAATCTATTAAAAGATTACAGATTCAACCTTTTAGAGTGGTTTATTGTTTGTAAAATGTGCCGACTGTAAAAGTATCTTAAATACGCAGTGCAGTTCCTAGCTATTATGAGATTTGATCTCAAGCAACTAATAATATCACAAAGCAGCTATAGGTTGTTACGTACCACATACCTGAAAGAGGGAAAAAAAGTGTTTATATTAAATTTAGTCATCTAAGAATAATAATGAAAATTTATTTCACAAAATGACTTTGGAAAATGAGACATCAGATGTTTACTTTGTCACCTCTGATGGTCCATCCTATGTGGTTTTCTCTCTTTTGCACCAAGTGGTGTTTCCGTTTAGAGGAATGCAGAGTTATATTTTCAAGCTAAGTACAGGCTTTTATTAGAAATTTACCTGAGTCCAGTTTAAATGAGTCTTCCTGTTTAGTCCTGATGCTTTATAGTTCTACAATTGACCTTTTCCCAAGGGCATTCTACCACATGGCGATGATGAAAGGTACCTATTTCTGGAAACAAAATAAGACTATTCTAGGAAGAACAAGGAAAACGGTGTTGTTTCTAGAAATATTCCATCTCTCTTTTTACTTCTCTATAGAATTTCACCTTGATTTTTGACCCTGTTTTCTTGTTGCTTTTTTAATGAAATAACACACAATTCCTTCCTTCTTTTTCAGTGGTATAAGCAATTATAATTAGAATTTATGCTTCAGCTGAATAAAAATTTTTAGGCTCATACCTAGTATCACAGCAAACAGGGATAATTACTCCTTTTCCATTCTCCAGCAGTCAGCTGAGCTTCCCACTCACAGTTTCTGTTTTTCAGCTTTCTGACCTTGTGGGTCTCTCTTTATCCTCTCTCTTGAGGTAGGCTGGATCCTCTTTCGTCAAAGGAAGAGCCAGAAAAGGAAAAAGTCTCCAAGTTCTTCTCAGGAGGAGTTTTTACTGTATGCTTCTGTTCATTTCCCAAGTGATGAACCCTGCTTTTCTTCTTTTTATTTTCTTTCTTTTTCTCTTCTCTTCCTGCATGTATGTGTGGCTTGTTTTTACCCTTTTTAATCAACCAGTTGCAAGGGAGCAACCCTGTTAACAAGGAGACTTCCGTGATAGTGGCCAGAGTATATCACTGAGTGAAAATTATTAGCCTTTGCCATAAAGGAGGTCAGTCCAAATGATCTATTAGTCCCCTTGGACCGAAGCTTTATAAGTCTATTACTTTAACACAAATTATAAATAAACCTCAGTCACTATCTTTCATACTTTTCCAAGGCGGTGGTGGTGGGGTATTCAATTGATTCATTTAAAGTAGGCCTACAATATGGATTCAAGAGAAATTATTAGATATTTTTTGGACCCCCATCCACAGTTCCAATAGGACAGGAAGATTTGTATGGTAATCACTGACAAATTGCATGGATAAGGAAAACTGTATACTAGACTGTATCAGGAAGAGTGTAGCTAGCAGACTGAAAGTAGGTTTTGTTCTCTGTTCAGCACCAATGAGGCCACACCTGGAATACTATGTCCAATTCTGGGGCTCCGAGTTCAAGAAGTGTTTTGGAAAATGGAGGGAATCCAGTGCTGAGGTCCCCACTTGGCTAAGAGCCTGTGGAGCGAGGGTTTTAGGCAGCTGGGCTTGCTTAATCTACTGAAGAGAAGGCTAAGGAGAAAGCTATTAGCTTTTTACTGCTACACAAAAGGTTTCCAATGACAGAACCAAGTTCTTCTTGTAGTGGCAAATAGCAAGAACAAAGGGCAATTGTGGCTTTTTCACTAAGAAATTTACCTAGGGAGATAGGAGAGTCTCTATCTGGAAGTTTTTATGAGGTTCAGCTAGAGAAAACCATGACTAACCTGAACTACCATTGACAGTAGTCCTGCTCCACATGGGAGGCTGGATCTGCAGAGGTTCTTTCCAGCCAAAGTTTGTGTGACTCCATGGTATTTGCTTTGAAAATGTTTGGAAATCCATGATGCTACAGATAACACTCCACTCCACCATAAACAGTGGAGTGAATTATCAGGGACTAATGCAGTACTGCTCTAAACAGGGGATGTACATCCATGAATGTATCAGGCTTTGTGGGAATATGCACAAATAATTAAGGGGGCTACAGTCCAGTTAGGTCCCTGGTAAATCTGCACCCAAAATTTTAGTATTTCAAGGAAACTGAATACCAAGACTTTGCCAAATTATCATTCCTTCTTCAGCAATCCAGAAATATGGTGTTGTTACGTACAATATGTATGTAAGAGAATGAATTTCTCATGTAAAAATGTTTTCAGCTACAAAGTCAATTTATATGAAAAATAAATCATAATTCATTTAGAGCATTTGGATGATTCCAGATCTCAAAAATTTGAAGCTAATTTTTTCATTAACACAAGCTCAGGTTTCAGTTCCCAGTCACTTAAATTTACATATGTGAAACATTCTCGAAGAATAACACAGAATTGTTCTTATTTGTAAGCATCTGTAGGATCAGGCCCTAATGGATATGGGTAGGTAGGAGCAAGAGAAGATACAAAGTTTTAGCTTTTATAATGTCAACCTTTTACCATGATTTGGCACACAAAGAATACTACACAAAGCAACTGCAAATAGAAAAATGTGTCAATGTGTAGTAAGATTTCTATGTCAAAACAACATCAAAACATTCAAAGGAGACATTTATGATGTCAATGAAAGAACTACGATGCTACTAATTCACATCGCTTCTTTTTTCCTTACTTAATTGTTTATGTGCTTTAAAGGAACACAGCTTTCTCAATAGATGGTGCCACCTTGGAACAATTCAATTTCAACTACTGCCCCCTAAAAAGCCGAGTATATATAATATACATCTGCCTATTTTTAAAATGTGGTTTAAGTCTGTGAAATTCTAGGTGTGACACCTCATGTTATCTTCTGAACACCATAGGATCACAAGGAAGCAGGTTCTTTGAAACTTGTGCTCTATAGGAAGCTTGATTTTATATTGAATCGTAACAGCCTCCAGGAAGAATCTCAAGAGACAATCAGAGTCAAATGACAAGAAGTAAAAATGCTATTGTAATTTAAGACAATAAAATATTTCTCCTTCAGTCTTTGCATCAGATTGAATATTCTCTGTCAACATATCAGAATATACTTAAATAAATTTTACATATTTAGCATAATTATCAATATTTCATTTTTAATTCTACTTTCATAGCAGATATAAAAGCAAATTTTTAAAGCACTATTTGAAATAATTGAACACAATATAGAAGTCTATGGCCCTTTCAAACAGTAGTTACATTCAAGGCAAAAGCTTGTCAGAAATTTGGTTCTTGGTTTTATTCTGTATGCCTCTAGTATTCTTGAAGTAATTTTGTGCTATTAATCTCTTATTTTAAAGATAATTAAAATTCAGGATCATGATTATGAGGAAGTTCTACATATTAGATAAAGAATATTCTCCAGAGGTTTCACAGGATTTGACTTAAGCAAAGAAATCCTAATTGATACTAATACTAAATGCTTCAGTCATGCTGCTATGTCTAACTATATTAGCAAGATACTGGGTCAATCAATTTGTAATGGTTAATATTTTTCCAAATGCATTACACGCATTTCACTTCATGAGCAGCAATTCAAACCAACTATGGAAACTGAAGACTTTAAATCCCAGCTGCAATCAGGAATGGAAATTTGTTTCTTCCATCCAGATATAGGCAGTATTGTTGTTGCGTACTTGATATACAGCAGTGTAAATCAGAAAAAATTAGCCCATTTTATGGTAGTCTTTCTGATAACATTTGACTAATTACATTCTGCCTATCTATCCTTCTCCATCAGTTTCAGTTGAATGTTTTTTGTCCATGTTGTCTGTCTTAAACACCAGTGACTTCCCCAGATGATTCGTCCTTCCTCTTTCCTCACCTTGTTCAGACACACACAAAAGCAAAAAGCTGAGAGAATAAATGGTCTTGTACTATGTTCTGAAGGTCAACAGATACAGGATTTGTAAGCCCAGTTGAGAAAAAAATTCTGAAGTCAAGAGCTTTGGTAAAGTGTGCAACAGCACTTTAAATTGAACTTTGGCTCTATTTTAGTGTATATAGAATGGGTTCTGTTAAGCTACAGATTTCTGGAGGAGAATGCTTTTTTCCCGTAAGCAGCAGTATTAAGAGCCTTGAACTCACATCCTTTCTTTTAGCACTGCTGTCAGAACCTCGTCAAACTGGAACCCGAATGTTTTGAAAAGGCTGTGACTTACAGGGGTTACCATTTGGACATTTTAAAAAACAGTTCAAAAACCTATGGATGTTTAAGACATGTTCATTTCAACTGCAATTCCACAATATTTTTTTTGCTTTCCATCTTCAGCTCTTCATGCATTTTCTCTCTGTGGCAACAAAAATATATATTGTGCATTATTACATTCTGGCACCAGAGAGTTAGAAATTCACTGTGATCTGCAAGAGCAGTTTCTGTAAGTGGCTGTTCACTGGTTTGGTTAGAAGTTACTAAACTGCTTGGATTTGTAATGATGCAGTTAATTAAGTTAAACACTTTTAAGTGTTAATATCAGGAGGGAAGGAAAGAAGAGCTAAAGCTTATCCCATGAATATTTTTAACAAATGAAAATAAATTTCAGTTTATATGAGGAAAAAATAAAATCATGTCCATTTTTGTCTGAAAAAAAATTACATTTTTATTTTCAGGCATTAAGTTTCAGCAAAAAAGGCTGGCCTTGGTTTGCTCTTCTAATTAACCATGGAAATGGTATTAAGAAAATGGAAATAATTCTAGTAATATATGTTTTGAAAAGTATATTTTGATTCTGTGAATCATTTAAAAATACATACTTAAAAAATATGCTAAAAAATTGTCCAAGGACAAGTTAAGTGCATGTTAATTATATACAAACAATCAGCAAAGATTTTAATAATCTTCTATGTGAATATCTCTTGCATTTTGTATTTCTTTGACTGACTGGGATATGTAAGCTCAGTAATCACCAGAACATACTACATTTATAATATAGTCATTAAGGTAATACCACAAGTCCTCACTACAAAGATTAGCTATATTATTTTAATCACTGAAACTTATTGTGTATTTCTTCCAATGGTTTTCCTGACTACTTGATTTATCCTGGTGTGTTAAGTTTTACACGTGGGCATAGGGAGAGAAATTAGAAATTATACTAAAAAATTTAAGTGCTTTTCCACATTAAAAACATTAGAAATATGAAATAATGCTGCTGATGTGAATCTCCCTCTCATTCGTCTGAGGATTTCCACCACAAAGTTTTGTGTCTTTCATACTTTTTTTTTTCTTCCCTGTTTTTCCCCACCTTCTCTGTGCCAGGTCTATCTCCAGTACATCAGGTTTTGCCTTGGTTTTAGTCCTTTATTTTTCAATCTGTTCTTCTCTTTGAATATCCTTCTTGCTTTACACAGTCATCTTTTTCTTTAAATAGCTCACTGAACTGTAACTGTGTAGGAATTGATTGGGAGTACATCTATGGCTCAGCGCTCCACAGGGAACTACTGAGGGCCAAGTTATCACTATGCTCTGACACAGCTGGTTCCTGTTAAGTTGAGTCTGAGATGTTGTATAGGTAACATTAGGGCAGGTAAGAAATGAGCAGTGCCATGTGACCTTTACATCTTATGGCTTTTCCTAGTGTAAGGCCGACACTAGATAAAAAATATATATATAAAACCAAAACAAGAACTATTATGGCTCATCTGTTTGTAAGGACTGTGTGAATCACTATATTACTAGGTATGCTACTTTGCATCTTGAGGTCCTAAGGCTACCAGCTGGACCACAGAGCACACTGCAACTTGGCTGTAGGAACAGCTTGAATCTGCCTGTGCTGAGGTACCCCTGTGGTTGGAAAATTAGTGTGCAATGGAGTACTCATACATGCCTCGGAAATGCAGACATTATCACCACTCCTTTGCGTAGACGATCACACCAGCACGTAGTTCTGGCAAAAGAACTTAGTGAGTCTATTGGATTAGTGAGGAAGAGTCAAGCTTTTTATAGATGGATAGTACTTTCTATTTTTTTTACAGAGAGTTTTTAGAGTAGAGTAGAGTACAATGTGGAATTACAGATTATGTAGTGAAATTGAGAAGTAAAGAATAGTGCTAAACCCATCCCTCTGTGGTTGTCATTATCTAATCAAAAAGTGGACTGAGGATGTTAAACCCAGATTTCAATCCATGGATTGTGAAATTTCTGTTTTATTGGACATGCCACTTCAGTTCAAGTGATAAAATCAAATACAATTTGGCTTCAGCCACCTCCAAAGATATCATTAGCACCATACACAGACATTATCTTGATTGAGTCAAAAAAAAAGAGTGGATAATCACAAATTAAACTTGTTAAGTGAGCAGAACAGGTTCTTTTGTTCTACAACAGTTGTTACACTATGGTGTAGTCCAGGGAGGTGGCAAGAGAACCATGAATGGAGGATAATGTCTAGAGATTTCATATGATTTCTGGTGGTGGTAAACGCATCTACTGTCTTTAAAAAATCCACTTGTGAAATGGAAGAAAAAGTGACCTTATAATATAGCACACATTATTTTCAAATACGTTACTCCTATGACGGACTATTTAAACAAAATGCTGAACTAAAGGCAGGAATAAAAGAAAGCCGAATACTTGGCAGAAACCTGGCTATGGTGAATGGAAGATTGTAACTGTTTGCAAATTGTGTGTGGAGCATGAACACTCTTCTTCAGAAGAAGCCATAGGTGTACAAGGTTATTCTACGGCTATGGGGAACCTTCTGCTCATTTCGTTAATTCTGGCTGATTTTGGTGGCTTGTTCTAAGACTATTTTTAATTTGCTGTAATTTTTCCTACTTTATTCCTCCTGAGGATGCAGGTGTGTATTCATGTGGAGCTCAGCAGGCAGACCTTTCCTTAGCTTCCACCTTACTGATGCTGCTTGAGCTGTGGAGAGACTCAGCGAGACAGTGGAGAAGGAAGCTGTAGTTCGGACAGGGACCAAGAGACCACCATGCTTAGACAGATGAAACTGGGGAGCTCTTGCACATGTTTTTGCAATGATGTAGAGAGTGAACTAGGCAAATTTTATTTACAGAATGAACCCTTGATAGTCAGGACTAGCAAGATGCAAAGACTGTCTACTTGCATTTGTCTGTTATCTATGCTTATCCTTATCTTGGTCTTAGTCATTCAGTCTGCACTGTCTTTCATTAATAGCTATGCCCAGTATACAGCCTTGTGCCTTTGCAAAACATGGTAAACTATATTTCCTGCATTTCATGTCAGAGAAAACATATGAGGAGTGAGATATTTCTCTCATTCTGGCATTTGCAAGTTTCCCTTAATGAGAGTTATCTCTGTGTGTACTGAGGGGAAAAAATTATAGAGATTAACAGAAATTTAATCTTAAAAATAAATGATAGAATATAAGGCTATCATGACAAACTCAAAGTTGAAAAGGGGATTTGAAGAATAATTTCTGAATTTTTCATTGACATGAATCAAGCAAAAAAAATAGAGGTTGAAAGAAGGGTGAGGAATTCCAGGAAATCATCTGATTTTTCTTTAGAAATGTTCTTGTACATTTACATTTTCTTGCTTTGTAAGATCCAGTTGCCCATGCAAAACAATTTGTTATGAACATATGACAGTGGAAGGACAGAAAACCCACCAGAATAATTCTCTATATCACCAGGGAGGTTGTTTGAAATGACATAATTTTTAACACCTAAGGCGGCAGGAAGAAAATGAAAGAGTCTGACAGACCTGGAAAATCCATCACACTGCTTGTGTAGAATCATTAATTTAAGTTGATAACTTGCAAAAAATGTCTCTAGATTTTAGTTAAGGTAAAAAATTGTGACTGTCTCAGATGGTGAGAACACCACCTTGCATAATCAAATGACTTAAAAGATGGCTTTTAAGCTGAGCACACCTGCATGACTCTCTACACATACTTTCCTATCCATTCCAGCTGTGAGATTAAATTCCTTAGCTTAAAATTCAAATAAGCAAAGGAACCAGCAGCTAAGATGTTCTATCTTGGTTTAACTTTTTTTTTGACTGTCAGGACCAAACTGGTAGATGTTGCACTGAAGTGCTCAAGTTCCATTTTGGCAGCTCTGATGTTGAGTAATTCCTGGAGGAGACTGATGACAAATAAGCTGGAGGAAGTAGCATCTTAAACTGCCAGAGCTGTTTGGTAAGTGTTTAAATGTCAAAGTCCTAACATCATTCACAAGGATCTTTGTCAGCTGAATCACAG
The DNA here is from genome assembly GCF_000737465.1 of Haliaeetus leucocephalus. Taxonomy (NCBI): domain Eukaryota; kingdom Metazoa; phylum Chordata; class Aves; order Accipitriformes; family Accipitridae; genus Haliaeetus; species Haliaeetus leucocephalus. The sequence goes on from NW_010972605.1 coordinate 334,148, forward strand.
CAGCTCAGCTGATCGGTAGTACCTTGTGTGACTGTCATATTTCATTTGGATTTCATTTGGTCATGCACCAATATACTTGTACATACAAAGATATACCTCAAGGGTAATCATTATTATAAGGATAATCATTAGTATTAAGGATAATAAGATGCAGTTAAACAGGCATGGACAAGTTTCACACATAACATTTTCGATATACTTGTCCCAGAGAATTTTTATTTCCTTGCCTGCTGGAGATAGCTGCCCTGATTTACTGCATGTTTTAAAGAAGCAAACTTAATTGCATTCAGTAATTCTTATTTATACTGGCACTTTTCATAAGATACGTAAGACACTGGTAGGATTTGAACAAGCTCTCTTGTCATTAAACTCAACGAGAAATGGGGGTACCGAACACCTTTAAAAAGGAGCGCAGCAACTCAGTGACTAAGGATCTTGTCTCATGGGAATTTATAAAAATAAAACCAATTATGTTATTCTTTGAATCCATCTTTGGCTAGCAAACATTTAGGCCAATGAAGCAATGCTATTCTTTTAACTCAGGGCTGCTGCATTTAGGTTCTGTCTCACAGCATGTGAATGAATATTAAAGTATTTTTAGTTTGTAACATTGCAATAGACGTTCACTGCAGTTTAAACTCATATATTGTAGGACAAAGAGAAAATGTAATTTGACAGCAATATAAAAAAGATTAGTTCGGGCATGTTGGCAGAGGCAGAGGGACCTCCTGTCTCCAAGGGCTGTGCTGAACATTTGGTCAGTTCTTGGGAAAAACAAATGGTCATGGTCCTGGCCCCTGAAGAAGGGTGAACCCACACCTTATAACCTGTTTCATTTCAAAATACAATACAAAATGTAACTCAAGTGAGAAGCTAAATGACAGCAGAATCAAACCTATAGATAGTTATTTAAACATACAGTTTTTAGAATGGCTAAAAAGCTAGATAGAATATTTTACATGTTCCTGTTTTTTGTAAGTTGCATTAATAAGTTGATCTTAATTTCCCTCTAGTAACTGGGAAAGCTGACTTAGAACACTATTAAATAAGGGCTGTAATTGAAAATCCATAAAAATACAGAGAGCAGTTGACTTCACACTTTGAGATTTTTGGAAATACTGCTAATAATCTGCCTAGAGATGCTATAGAAACTCTAGTAACATTTTTCATTCTCTTTTCCAGCTAATTTTTTCTACTGAGTCAAATGCTGAAGTTTCAGTGAGCTTATGGAGATGACTGTGCTGTGTGTTCACTTGCAATTGCATACAGCATACTGCAGTTTCCTACCATAAAGCCATCCATGATATGAATTTTCTCTGAAAGGAAAAGTGTTAGTCTCTAGGGATTACAGTTCTTGTGACTGTCAAGAAGTTTAAAATGTTTCTTAGATGAAAGCAGATGTTCACTTACACTTGAGGATGGTTGAATTTTGATGGATTAAAATATGTATTTTTACAATTTTCTGAAAAGAAAAAAACCCCAGCCTGTGGGTATATATGACTCTGCATGTGTGTGTGTGTGTGTGTGTGTACAGTTTGCATGCTGTGCTCTCATTAAGAAATCATAGACTAGAAATTGCAAAGCCCAGCAGTGGTTTAGTTTTCACAAAAGCTGTAGTATATTTAAAAAAAAAACCTTTGAACAATAAAACATTGTGAACTTAATTTTTTTTAATCATTAATTGGATCAATAACTTATTTTAATCATGTGAATAAATATGAACATGTGAATCCTTCAATTTACTGCTACTTCAGTGGAAGCAGTCACATAAAATATCATATTCCTTATAGCAGAGGGCTACTAGCTTTCTATACTCTCTTTCAAAACTTTGCTTTCTTTCTTTTGCAAATTTCCATGCTCTTTCTTATTTTAGAGGGGCTTATTTCTTGTGATTTATGATATTGAATTCTTTCATTTTACTTTTGACTGGACCAGATCCTGTACCTATTAGTAAAACTTATATGGTTTCATAAGCTTGTATACCACTTCTAGCCACAGGTTGTGCTAGGTACTTGGGGTATATTTGTGTTAGGTTGTTCTAAATGTAAATTTCATAAAATATCAGGCTATGGCCAAATTTCCTGGACTACAGTTTTTCTCTCTCTAAAAGGCTCGCTATCAAGCGGCACATTGTTCAGTTTATTTCTTGATGCTACAGCTTTGCAAGTATCATACAATGTTTTCATTGTTCTTTGTTATCCTATACATACAATTTTTTAAAACTTTTTTTTTAATAAAGAGGTGTGGGAAAAGTGATCTTACCTTTTATTACCTGTAACTGTTTTGGTGTACGTGGTTACATTTTTATATCTTCAGCAAACACTACCCCTTTCATTCATGCATATTTTTTTACCCAGCTTACACAAACTTTTCTTGACAGAAAATTTGAAATTCAATTGACCTTACTAAACTGAACTGAAAACCTGAGAACTTAAATCCTAAAATTGAACAGGAATTCAGCTTGCCTAATTCTGATCTCAAAATTCATGTTATGGATGATTCAGACTTTGTGAGGTGGACAGTGCATGCAAAAAGGAAAAATATTTCTTAATGCTGCTGCTGAATCCTGACTTACTTAAAAACACTGTATCACCATCCTGCCTCCCTCATAATGGTAGATTATTCTGAAACTTTTCTAATTTTCTAATGTTAGAATCATTACTTTTTTTTCTCACTCTCGTCTATCTGTTATCATAAAGCTGTTAATAAATGTTACTGTTGTATTTCGAAGACACATTCAAAAAATGTAACTACCTAAAAATTACTTGTGCCAAAATCCTGAACTAATTGGGTTTGGAATTTCAGGCCAGATTAATAATAAAAATAGGCCATAACTTTTTAATGGAGTTTAATCTAAACATTTTTCAATACAAAAAATCTGTTTCTGGAGAGTAACAACTTTTTTGTTTGTGGCTTGGATTCATATTTATTTCCTTCCATGCAGTGTAGCTTTTGTTTGGGTGTAGGTTAAATTGTCCTATTTGGATCCATAAATGAAGACTCTATTGTAAGAGATGCCTTGATATTTTCAATATTGTAATAGAAATATTAGGCTCTGGACAAGAAGAAGGGTCTCAGCTGATGTTCTTAGCATTTGTCTCATTCTGCTGTAGTTCATCTCTAAGTTGTTATTGTACATGACAATGATTGCACCTGAGCAGAAAGTGAATAAGCCTTCCTCAGTTGTCGGAGTCCAGAAGTGTAAGGATTACTTCTATGATGCAGTTATTATGGTCATCCAGGCAGGTGAAGTGAGAGATTGAATATGGGAGTAATGTAATTTGACAGCTTTTTTCTTATAAGCTTCAGTGAGATGCAGAAGGTCTGTGGTGTAATGGCGGAGCCATTCCAGCATTACTGAAAAAATTGGGAAAGGGGAAACTCAAGGTGACAGATTTAAAAATTGTCTCAATTAACTAGTAGACTTGACATAAAAATCATATGGATGGAAAGATACCTAAAACACTATCATCTTAGGACGAATTCATTTTGATGTTTCAAGAAGATACAAATCATCTCAGAGCAAAAGATTACAATGTTAATTAAGGAGAGTGTTTCAAAGCAGAGTTAAAAGGAAGAGCAGAAAAATAATAGTTGGTATCAGGTGATGCCACTAGTTGAACTCTGACATTCATCAAAAACATTGTTTAAAGAAATTGAAATGGGCAGTACTAGAATATTTAAAAACAGAAACCAGAATAGTCCTGGAATAAATGTCTGCCGGGAAATTATTTCCAAGTTTCTGATTTAGGACAAGGAAGAGGTATTGATTCAGGATGCCTGTGAATGTGGTATCAGACAGAAATAGCCATGGTGGGCCTGAAGGGTTCTTAGGTTAAGCAAGAAATGAAAGACCACAAGGACCACAAAAGAATTCTAAGTTTTAACACCAGTTTGAAAAAAGACATTTTGCATTAGTTGAAGAAACTCCCTTCTACAATAGATTTCCACTAAGCTTTGGACAAGACAGTTTGCTGCTTCTTCAGTCACTCATGTGACTTCTGTGACACTGCAAAAATGTAGGTGAGACTGCTTCCCTCTTCTGGATACTGGCAGGAGAAATCCTCTGGCCTGTAAAGCCTTGAGTGCTAGAGTAATGCCACTTATATCAAAGCATGAATGATGGATGGATGGATAGATAGATGGATGGATGCATGCATGGATAAACAGGTTGGTAGATGAGTAGGTGCATTACACAGCAATGGAAAATAATTCAGTAGGCAAGTATGTGTACTTGTAGGTGTATGGATGCTGGTAAGCAAAGTGAGCTGACTATTAAAAAATGTTGAAACAGTGATGCAGGAAGAATTCAGCACCACTGAAGGACTGGCATCTCTAAAGGCCACTAAGTGTGCTTCTTGATTACTGATAGCTGTTTGCAAAAGGTAACAGGGAGATAGTATATTGGGGTAGATCCATGTCACCAGCAGTGCTTCAGCACATCACTTGGAGAGTATTTTTCTTCTTCAAAGGATTTTATAAGGGTTAGCTAATTCTTCCAGTGTCCTGAAAACAGGAAGTAGTCGATATGAATTTTAATTTGTTCAGGCAGACAGAATGACTTTCTGAGCTGTAGGTTACTTAAAAAACAGAATCATCAGAAGTGGCATGATCCTTGTTCCTTTTTTTTTTTTTTTGTAAAGTAAGTGTAGGCTCTAATGTCTGCAAGAAATAGACACATCTCCCTACAGCCTTGAGATTGTTCTTGGCAGTCCTGGGCCAGAGAAGTGAAACAGATAATGAGATTTACTTGAATCTCATAGTTGGGGGACTAAGTCCTGGAGAGAAGTGGGATTTAGGATGCAGTCTTATTCACAGAGTTTCTTTCCTGGCTACTTCTAAGCAATCTTTATTCACTCTTGTAGATCCCCCTCTGAGACTGATATTCCTCTGCAGTGTCTCCCCACCTGTCGCTTGTAGATCCTACACCTTTGCTCCAGGGGAAACACTTTATGACGTTCTGCATCATGACTCCCAGCACAAAGGGTCTTGAAATTACTTTTCTGTATGCAACTCCAGATCACAGGCTCAGTCTCAGAGCTAGGCTAGTGGTATAGATTATTAATTTTATTGCCTCCCTATCTCCTGTCCTAGAGTATAAGTGGAACAAGAGGTAGTTTTATGTTCTGTGATTGCACAATTCCTATCTTCTGGTTCACCTACGTAATGTGTTATACTAGCAATACAGCTCCTAATAGTACTGCTACTATTTCTACTGATACAGCTATTATTACTACTATTAGTACTAAATATGACAGGTCTGAGAATCTAGTCATAAATATACATCCCTTTCCTCAGTAACCTAAACCCAATTCTATCAGAAGCAAGTCGCATGTGGAAGTTACAGGAAAGGAAAGAAATAGGTCATGTGTGTTTCAAAGGTAAGGTATAGTTACAGCAGAGTATAGTAATGAGTAGTTAGTCTATATAACCACAGTAATTTTGCATTACCTATTACACACCTACCAGTATATTTGCTTTATTGAGTCTCTTTGCACTGTGGCAGCAGTAAAGTCATATACGGTCCTGGATTGTTTAACAGTGTACCAGCCTGTCCTGCACTGTGGCCGCAATAATGTCATATACAGTACTGAATTGCTTAACAGTGTACCAGTCTGTCCCTGTTCTGAATTGAGGGTCTTCTATTACATTTAGACTACTGTGTGCTGACATAAAATAGAAAGTTGCACTGATAATTATGTGGTCCAAATGCTGGTCTTTGAATCATCACAGCTTAGTCAGGTCTAATGCTCTGAGTGTAAAATTGGCTTCTGTGTTGTACTTCCACGCAGGCAGGATGTGAATATATGTATTTACAGCACAGCGCTATGGCCATCTCCTGTTCTCTCATACCATGTTCGCAGGACTAATCTGGAAGAGAACCTGTGGTGCTGCCTCGGGCCATCCATGCCAGGTTCCCTACTGGAAGGCATGTTTTCTAGCCAAAGCCATAACCAGACCCCTGCTCCGTGAGTTGGTGCTGCACTCTCACGTGTTTTGTGAGCTGGAGTAAGTGAACTGAATTTCCAGTACATTTAAAGGGAACTCAAAAGCCCTGTGAAAATACAGTCCTTTTATTTAGATACTTAGATACGTTACTTAGAGTACTTAAATGTACTTAAATTAAGACACTTAGATGTCTTACTTTAAGTGTCTACTTAAAAAAACATTCACTGTAACTAGAGGAAAATTAAGAAGATTTTTTTCATCATTTGTCACAGGGCAAGGGCTGTAAAATTCAATAAAATCAGAATGTATTGATCTGTTTCAAGTTAAAATCTTCCGACACGTCAAACTATGGTACATACAGAGCTCGTAATTATGACATCTGAGTACTTCTCTGTTCTCAGCAACTCTCTGTTGCTGCTCTTGAAGAAGCAACAACTGCCCAAAAATATTCTAGTCCTTTCCAATAGTAAGGCACTTCACATTTCCACAAAAGATTCTTGACACAATGTGCAAATAAATTGCTACAGCAGTAGAAAACTATTTAAACATGTTATTAACACTTTACAATTCAGATTAATGGACTAATCTGTACTTCTTTGTTCCCTTCTCAGAAGGGAATCCTTGTCACAGGATTCACTTTCTATTGTTTCAGAAATTGCTCTAAAACGTGCAGTTTAACTTTCTTGCTATCAGTTTACCAAATCCTTATGCATCATTCAGAAATTGTAAGGGAAAAAAAAAAACCCAAACACATCTAGTGTTCTTCTACTTTTCCAGTATGCAGAAAGTAATTATAGTGTCCAAAACAGTGAAAAGGGTACAAGAAGAATTATCAGATACAATCAAAACAGTTTGCATCTTGCACTGTAATGACTGAAAAATATACAATAAATATAACAAAGCACTTTACCGATGTTTATCAGAAAACTAAGCCATTTGGGAAATAAGTAAAGGATAAACAAGGGTTGCTTCACATGTATGCTCTTTAAAATATAAATATGTGTGTGTGTATATATATATATGAACACACATAGAAGTAAAGCAACCTCTAGAACTGAGTAAAACAATTGTCTGACAACATACAGCTATATGTAGCAGTAGGAAATCATTACATATGATATATATGTAAAAGTGCTGGGGACTTTTAAGTAGACAGAATGTAATTATTTGCTTTGGAGTTCAGCCAGCAAACAGGAGTTAACTACTTTGCTCTCAGACCTAAGTGAGCATGTGTAGGGATGCCTGTGTCGTAAAGAGAAAGCTACACTGCAGGTTCAATGCTAAGGCATACCACTTCCAGTACTCATGGATCAGGCAGATGGGTCATATTTTACCACCTCCTTGAACTCTATATAGGTTTATTTTTAACTTGTTGCCAGCATTTTATTGCACTGTGCATGAACAAAGAAAAAAAAAATCCTGAATATTAGTGACAGAGCATTGTTTCCTATTGGGTATTTTGTAACTGTCTTTGATGACAAGCAATAGGCTCTAATCCAGGGCTTTAGCAGGGTGCACAGAGCCTTAAAGGCAAAAAAATATTTGTGGAATATCACACCCAGCATTATGTTATTTGCAAGTTGGGACTCTGAGTCTTGGGGAACTGGGAAAAGATGGAGGGAACAATTTTGTATTGCAAAATGTCAAGTATTAATTTGACATCATAAAGAAAATATTTTTTCCTGGGTATGACTGTCTACTGTGCTTTCTCATTTTGTGAAAAGACATCTTTCTGTTGCTTTTCAAATACTTTTGGGTTACATTTAAAATTTCACTGGGTGAGACAGAAGGAGATAATACTAAACATGCAATTGCATCAGGTCACATTCTGACCTTCACATTACACGTCCTTGGCAGTCAGTGATGTGCCATGTTCCTGTCCTACTCTGACATCTGCTCTAACTTCAGAAGATGAAAGCTGTCAGACTTCTAAGAATTGCTCTGCCTCCCCAGACAAAGACTGTAGTATGTACCAATATTTTCCATTTCCACATATACGACAATTTCCACAGAATGACACGTAGGTTATGTCATGCTGATCAGAAATCCTACTGGTTTGCACTCTGTGGTCCCCTTTTCATGTGATGCACACCTCCATCTTTGGAGACCTCAGATCAAAGCAACAAAATACTGTGCAATGTCTCCTCCTGTACAACTTCTTGTATGTCTCATTACAATTACACTGCCCTTTCTTATAAGGCCCAAGAAATCAACAAATGCCTTACATGTTTTCTATAGCTCTGCTTTCTTAAAATAATTAGATATTATCTTTTTCAACACTTGTCTTTTAGCCTCTGCTGGTTGTTGTTCATTTGGGCATTTCAGGATCATGAGTTTTGCTCCCTGATAAGAAGGTCTGAGGTTTAGAAAAACACATGGCAAACTGCATTTTTCAGAAGAATAGTCCTGTTTACCATTCTGCCTTCTTCAGGCCTGGTCTATGACTCTCATCTAAAACTTGTAAGTCCTAGAAAACATGTAAGTGGAATTTGTTGCTTGGCAGGAATAAGGGTTGTTTCCAGCAGCAAAGCAAGGATATACGGCATGTCTTGAAAGTGAGTCAGGTTTTCCTGTCAGAGCAGCTCTCAGGGCTCACATCTTCCTTTCATATATTCATGCTTTGTGATAAGTTCTGTCCTTGAAGCTCTGCACAGATGATAACTATGACAGCAGCTGTTTCAGCCCAAGATATGCACAGAAAAGCTATTTTCTAATAAATAATTATCGCATCTTCCTGCCATGAGCTCCTCTTGCAATGAATGTTGCACAGCACTGATGTTGTTGAACAAAGACATTGAAAACAAATAAAAGCTCACTTGGTATGGAATTCTGCAATTTCCTTTCCTCTGTGTGCAGTGGCTGCCTAACAACTGACCATCAGTGCTTAAAGCCAATGAGCAATACAAAATCAAAATCATTATTTCTACATATGCCCACACACAAAACCTGTTTCTGAGACAACATTTGTTACCCAACTTCAGGCAGAGCAGTCTTTGGCTATCTCTGACAAAGCTCTTTGGCTCTGAATGGGTTATCAGCTGTACAGCACTCAGATAATTAGTCCATTTTTAGAGGAGTTACAGTGGTTACATGTAAAACAGGGTGTAAAACTGTATTCACATTACAGCCAACATGAACTTTGCTTTTCCCTTCAAAGAAGACAAAATGCTATCTATGCATCCACAGCAACACCTTCTGTGTAAACAATTGTAAACTTTCCCTGCTGCTTGAAAAAGGAAAAGGGAAAGGGAAAAGGAAAGGGAAAAGAGGAAAAAAAGAGGGATCTTCAATGGAGCCAGTTTCTATCATTGGCTCTTGACACTGCTTTAGTCATGCCTGGTAGCAAATAGTAGAAAGGGAATGAGAAATAGATTTAGGCTTTTCCAAGTTTCAATTATTCATTTCAGAACAACTGAATTTTTATAGGCTGACTGAAATAACTATTGCTGCACTAAAGAATCTGGCGTCTGGTGCAAAACCTCTTGGACCCTGTTCAGGTTCCTCCCCCAGTCCACGGGGTTTGGATCAGGCCCTCAGATGTGACACTTATAAAAGACATTGTTTTTATGACATCTTATGTTGTTTCTCTGCTTAGCACCAAATTTTCAGAAATAAAGGATAGAAGATTAGGAAGATTAGATTGTACAGATGACAAGGATTGTAAATCCTGTCAGCGTGTGCTGGAAAGCTCCTCACAGCTCTCACATAAGCTAGAGATGCAACCTGCATCTCCAGAAAGCAGACGTTCCCTGCCACAATTTTAAAAAGGGGCACTTATCAAGCTAAGCATTGTTCGATCACACAAATACTTCTCTTTTTTTCTCAGTTTCCAGAAAGATATTTTGTTCATGCTATATTAGAATGACAATGACATCTAAGTCAAGGCTAAGCCCACAGCAGAGTGATGAGCATCCTATCTGAATGTGGCATACATGTATAGCCATAGCACAAAGCACTATTTTATCTTTGTACATCCCCTGGATATTTGCTGTAATCATCCAGCAATACTGTTTTCAACAATGAAAAGTAGAAGAAACACTTGTAGATTAGAATGTTGCATTAAAAAAAAAATAAAAAAAAATTAAACCCTTTCTTGTATGTGTTGTACATTTTCTACACATGCACACATGGATGCAGGCACACCAGGCATTGAATAGGCTGTTTGATATTTAATCTGAATGCAGCTGTTTAGATATTTGTTTGGTCTGTCTCTGGATTTTTCATTAAAAATATGTGGTTAACAGCAGCCAACCTGATTTGCATGTGTGTGTGTCTGATTTGTTCACCGCTATGCCTCCTGTGTCCTACATCTTAATCACATCCAGGCACCCGCCCCATTACATTACCAGAAGGGAAGTGATGGACATCCCTTGACTCTCTTCATGACCCCCTGATAATCCTGTTTCACACACAGGCTCCCTGCTGTATGAAACACAAAAGCTGCCACTGTAGTTCTTTACTTCCAGTCGATATTCTGACAGACTTGATCTAGCAAATTAGTATGCTGTGGTAGGGGCACGACAAAAGACCCTTTTGACACACTCTGAATCGATACAAAGGCCAACAGAGAGCCATTTCACCGTAGTTCTGTTATTTTTCCCCTTTTGATGACCCTTCTTCTTCTTCTTTTTTTTTAGCTTCTATGACCTTGTCAGATTTAAAAACATAATGTTAGAAAAGTCATCCTTGCACAGAGGAAGAAAAATCTAAACATGCAGAAATGCAAGAATACCAATGTAAAATTAAAATACAGCTGGATCAGAGGAGCAGAGATTTTCTTGTGTGCATTTGTTTGTCCTTCACACTGCTGAAATCCCTACATGCTTCAAATGTCAGTGTAGAATTAAACAGACTGTTCTGGCCATGAATGCTGTGTTACATCTGAATATTATTATTCTTTCTTTTTAAAAAGATAAACAGTTCATCTTAAAGTATTAAAAATTTATATCTTAGTCATATTTCTTGGTATGAAGGATATTGTAATAACATCAAGTATTTTACAATTCAAAAATTGTAGTCACATTTACTTAATTTCTAAGTGCCTATGGTGTGAAATTTAACTGAATTTATGTTGATATTGATCATACTATGCAAAGAAAAATATTTTTCAGCATGTGCTATATATATAAAAAATCTATAAAGAGCAACTTAATTTGTATCTGAAAGTTTATCTGCAGACATTACACTTGTTCAAAATGATGACTTATTCATAGAGAAATGACAGACTTAATTGACTTGCATCTTTAAGCAATATTATCGTATGTGTTTCTCTACCTCTGCAAGAATTACTCATTTGTTCAAAGTCACCGTCATTTTAATTAGGTTTACACCTTTACCAATTTAATTCATTTTATGTTGCCAAATCTATGTAACAGATTTACATTTTAGTCTTTAGGAGACATACATAAATGAGGATGACAACTATTTATTTCATAATAGATACTTACATGTTACTGTATCCAGGTACACATAGACACTACAGCTTTACTTTATCATAATTTTAAAGGTGTAATTATGTCATAATAAGGCATAATTCTTGTAATTTACATGCTTTCATGTTATTCTTAAAGAATTATCTATCCTCTTAAATAAAAAGCAAGCACTCAGATAATCTGTATTTTCTTTCTCATACTAACAAACTAAAAAATACCTACTCAAAGTCATTTTCTAAACCTATCTTCAAATCTTAAGTTTTCAAGCTAAAAGAAAACTTAAGTCAATAAAAAATGAGACATTCCCAGCTTTAGAAAGCACTTTACTGTAACTCACAAAGAAGCATTTTCCAAAAATACAGGTGCACAAATTACTCTTAGTATTTGTTGTACAGTATGTACATTTGACCTCTGCTGCACTTTGGCATTTTTCAACACATAAACCTTGTTCTCTCAAATAGAACTACTATATAGACACAAGGGATAAAGCACATTGTGTTAGAAATTCAGGCCACTTCAGACAACTCAACTTGAGAACAGAAGCAAAATTACACTAGCTGTTCCAATTCCTCTAGCAGTTTTATCTAGCCCAAGATTACCAGACTCAATCCCCACTCCCAAAGACCCCAAATCACAGGGTGACATACTCAGCTACCAGAAACCAGTGGCCCACAAAAGAACTTTTACAATTTACACCAACTCTAATCCACACTGAGAGAACATTTTATTAGGAAATATACCATATTTCACTGAGACAGAGCACTCTGTCCTGAGCTAAATAGAACACAAATTTGTATGAAGCAAGAACTACCCTTGATCTTCTTATAATATCCATATTCACATGATGTTTATGAAGCCCATATTTGCAGAGCAATAGGTTGCATTGTAACTCCAAGCCATTAAGACAGAATACTGTTAATATGTACCACACTTCTCTGACATAGATATTTTTCCTTCTAGGAAAAAAAGCCTACAGTATATGGAAATCACTTGAAAAGAGGTTAGGCTAACAGCTGCAGCATGATTTCATATCAGGAGCAGCAATGGATGAATCTTGTGATGGTATCCTCTTTTATGTAAGTCAGGTGTGCCTTCTTTTCCCCCATTAGACAACTAACAAAACCAAATATAATAATCCTCAAGTTGGGTATACCAAATGTTGCATGGCAAGTATGTGTCTCAAATAAGACACCTCTACTGGCAAAAATGACTTATTACTTTTAAAAACCTTGGTTTTCAATTGCATCTGCTTTTTTCAGCCCAAGCAAAACCTGGGTTTATGGGCAGCTCAGCTCTGAGACTTGCAGCCTGACAGGTGCAGGACTGGAGGCTGCCAGGATCTGGAAGGAGGGAAGGAAGAAAAGCAAAAGGAGGAGGGGTTGCCCTGGCATCACTTCTTCCCAGTCATGCATGTTAATGTACACTTCATTACATAAAGCCAATAAGGGATTGGTTGCCACCACTCCCTTTGCTCACTGCTTAACCTTTTTCCTGAAGATTTTCCTCTAGTGGGGTATTCTTTCAGGGTAACTAGTGTTATCCTGATTTCCAGATTTACAATTCCAAATTCTTGCTTTAGCCATCTTTATTTCTCACTGTGTTACTGATGTCAGCATGCACTGCTAATGTGCTAAAACTATATAGCTGCCAGGACATTGCCCAATATCTGCCCTATGCTTGTGCATCCTCATGGACTCATTCTCCCCCAGAACCCTACAGACTGGACCCTTTTTTTTTAGCTGATTTTGTACCACAAAAAAAACCAAAACAAAACACAAAAAAAACCCCGACAACAAACTTTATCTCTGTCTTTGACAAATTCTATCACTCCAAACTCTCCCTCCCCCTTCAGATAGGACAGAGTCATATTTTCTGCCTGTAAAGTGGGACCAAGAACCATATCATCCAGAGAACTAAGCCAAGAATCTCTGCAACTCTCACTCAATTCTCTCTTTCTGAGATGCCAAGGGGCTAGCTCTTCCTCAGCAAATCAGGAGGGCTGGGCACAGCAGGAGCAGTAGTCTTGCATTTTCTGACAGGTTTTAGGAGAAAAAGAATGCAATAACGCAAAGAGACAACATCAGGCTTTGGAAGAAGAGACAACATCTTGACTATCAGTAAATCATTGTTTTAAAGATGATATTAACATTTTCTGTTTGTGCTAAATACTTTCTGTGTGGTGTGTGCAAATTTATTAATGCCTATTCCTTTTTTTACAAATGCCTGAAATTCTTCATACTTGCATAAAATACAATGGCTAGATCTGTACAGTAAGGAAGGATACAACAATATTAGTAACTTAAATGTGTCCAGAATCTTTTTCTGGAACTGACATCAACTGACATGGAATAGCTAGCCTCTACAACGTTCAATCCTTCTATTCACCGGAATAGGAAGGTAACATCCAGACTGTCTTCTGGGAAAGATGTCTGGCCATTGCTTATGTATCAGGGAATGGTTGGGAGACATTTTGTTGCCGTGGGCCAGAAATATAGGAGGGACTACTGGAACACATTGCCAGCATAGGTGCTGATGAGTTTCTGTGCCTACGAGTATACCTAGACACTGTTTAATGGTAGATACCATTAGCTGCTGCTCCCATAACTCAACTGATCCTAGTCATTGCCACTTCAAATAATACTTCCTAGGTAGCTCTCAGTGTTTATTCTTCCATGTTTCAGAATAAAAAAGAGGAAATCTGGTTAAAAATGCATCCGTAGGTGTCACTGTGATTTAACAGGAGTTTCACATCTCAGCAGCTCCGCTCACTTCAGGACAGTCAGTTCTGATTTGCGTTCGCTTGAAATCAGAATCAGCCTGCTATGCATTGACTAATACCTACCTCATGATCATCAATTTTTAACTTCTGCAAAGCAAACAGTAGACTATTTTGGAATTTGTCTTCCCTTATACTAATCACTGACCTCAGAGAGAGCTTCATTAAAGTAAAGGTAGAAAGATTTAGCCCAGGAAAAGTGAAACCTTTTATTTCATGTACTGGGTAAAGGCGATGTGGTGGGTTACTTACCCATATATGTATTTTCAAGTTAGTGTTATTTATTTGTGCTTACTGTTTGCCTCATCTACTGTACTGTTACTACAGTTGTCTGTCTATATGTTTATATTGCACTCATATCTACCTCTCCTAAGCACATCATAGTTTACCTTTAACATGCTGCCTGCAAAAGAGGAAGAGAAATCGTTCCAGCTTAAATCTTTCAGTTCTTGCAAGACTTTTTTCTACAGCTTCAGTAAATGAATCATGATGTTTATTTTATTCTCATCCAAGAATCTCAAGCAACTGACACAGTGTGTAGTCAGCTAAATGTCAGCCTCTATTAATAGGAACAAGTAAACATAATCCAATATTTAAAAAACAAACACTCAAGAACTGGTGTCTTGCTGTACCTCTAGAATCAGCTCCTCAGCTGGGATGAATCCACATGGCAGAAGCACTAAACTGTGGCACATAATGTGTGCATCTATGAGGACAGCAGAATTCATTTTTCTAATTGACAGTGGACCCACTGTGCTTCACTAGAGCAAGCAGATGAATGTCTCAGGCTGGCCAGAGGAAAGCAGGAAGATGTATGGTCAGAGCATCTTAAAAAAGGTAAAGCGTTTAGTCCCTTCTGCTTATCACTGGGTGTGAGATTGAGGTAGGACAAAAGGATGAAGTAGAATGACATACAGTAAGGAAAGGGAAGGCAACAGTGATGATTTCTTCACAGTATTGTCAACGATTCTTGGCTGGTTTATAGCTCATGCTCCAGTTCCCTCCTTGCCATTATCTATGTGTATAAGACTACAGTTTGGATACTGGGAGCAAGTAAGACTGTGTTTCTGACATTATTGCTCTACCCTATAATAAAATGAGAAAAACTCTTTTTCCATTCTAGAGAAACTGTTGAGTTCTACCAGGAAATGTCAGGAATCAATATACTTTTTTTCTCCCTAAACTGAGAAAACACCACCACTGGGCTGGCTGAATTTGCACTGATCTGCACTGCTCGTGTGCCAAGACAAGCAGGACACTGGGGTCGATTCCAGTGGCCCATCTCCCACCACTGAATGGCCGGAGGTGACAACGTCTGAGGGGGGGCATCAAGGAAAAAGCTTTGTGTGGACAAGGCTGGGGAACAAAATTGCAAAACCAAAGATGAAAGCAAAAAAAGAAGGGAGTTTTCAGGCAAAATTCTTTGTCTGCATTTGTCTGGTCAAATTAAACATTTTTTAAAAGGATTATTTCATTGAAAGTTTAACATCCTTCTCCCTTCACAATATCTTCCTCTCAGTTGCTGGCAAACCCTGTCTGCACCCTCCTCTCCCTCCAACAAAACAAAAACAAGTATGCAACAGGCTTCACATTCATTGTATCTTAAAGAGTAATAAGAGAGAGAAAAATCAAACTTTTTTTTTCACATTCTCAAAAAGAGAAGGAGAAAATAAATAAATAAATAAATAAATGACCTCAAGACATGTTTCAGGGAAAATAAATCAACATTCCTTGCAGGTCATCTTTAAAACTTCAGGCTGCCTTTTATACTGAATTGTGCTTATATTTGCTTACTAATCTCCTCACATATTACAGATTTCACAAGTGACTTGTGATGCTGAATTGCTATAGCTGTTTGTACAATTCCCCTGTTATTCATTGTTTGTCTGTTTGCTTTACCCAAATTGGAGAGAACATACTTTTAAAGTAGCTGTCAAAGTGTGACTCATCTGGCAAGTCAGTAATTACTTTTCATAAAGTAATATGCCAGAACACACAGAATTCATAAGAATTGTAGAAGGTGCTGGGATGTATGAACATAGACTCCTACCTACCACTCTTCATAGTTCAAATAATTGTAAAAAACCTTCTGAAGTACAGAACCAAATGCATAAATTCACCCCTTAAGTGCAAAGGGAAAAATACGTTTTTCAGAACATATATTTTTAAAAAGGGCTTTCAGGGAAAAATTGGAGAAACAAACCTACACTTTTAAGCACATTTTGAAGTGTATAGTATTAAAATAATTTCCTAAACCTTGTTTTCCTTTAGTTTTATGCATCCCTCTGTATTAGAAACGTAGCTGCTCATTGCTGTTATTGAGACAAATATTGGAATAATTTGGACAGAGATGACATCAGAAGAACAGAAAATGAATAGCTTTAGTCCTTGTCTTTTAGATAAAGCATTCACAGTTTCCATTTGTAACAGCTTCTTAGCTCTATAGTTCAGCCATAGACCACAAAGCAGCAGAGCATGCATTACTAGGGAGCTAGAGCCTTGCTTCCAAAAGGGAATAACAAATATATGAGTGTTTTCTTCACATCTGTGCCTTTAAACACAACCTTGGGATAGAGGTGGTAAGCCATTCTGATAATTGGTTTTAGAAATAAATAGAAAATAAAATACATATGTTTACTCTCAAGAAAAATGAGCCTTTTCATTATATCTTGCCCCAATAAACAAACAAATTGCATTTTGCCTCAGTGGACTGGCAAAGGCAAAGTGAACCTGCTCAGATACGTGCTTGTTGTGACACATAATATGCATCACAGGGGAAAGTGTTAATGGGAATTTAAGGGGACATGACAACCCCATTAGCTTCCCTGATAAATCTGCCCTGGAGTAAATTACAATCCTTGCCATGGAGATTTCACTGCTGGGCAGAACAGCAAAAGAGAAGGGAAAGAGAAAGTTGTGAACAGGGCCAGTATTGGTGAAGGTTGTGCTAAATCAGAGATTCTGATTGTAAAGAGGTGGGAAGCCCACTGGAAATTACAGCTTTTAATTCTTTTCATTACCATTAAAACTGATCAGACTTTGATAATGCAATGGTCCAAAACTTCTCATCAGTTAGCCGGGTGTGATTTTTCTTTCAGAATCACTTGAGATACTGAATATTCTTAAGCATGCAGCACTGAAAGCCTACAGTGAAACCCTGCAGAATATAACCAAGGGCCAGGTACTTTCAAAAAATAGTAATTTTTTCCCATTCATCTCCACTATGTTAAATCTCTTTAAACATGGTTGTATTTGTTTGTATAATTATACAGCTTTTATTTCCCAGAAGAGGATCTTTAGCATCGATGGGCAGTGTGTCTGTTCATGCATCTAGAAGGATGCTTCTGATCTTTAAATCTCTGTCTACCACTTGCTTACATTGCTTCTTTCCTTCTTCCTCTCTGTCCTTGAGCAATCAGGTCAATAGCTACAGCCAAACTTGGCAGCTGTTAGAGCAAGATGTCAAATGTTGAAATATATATTCTTTCTGCAGTGGCATCATGGCCTGTGGCTAGTCCTTTGTATGGATTCACTGCCAGCAACGTGGCTGTGTTCAGTGCTGACTGCTTGCGGGTGTAGAACTGCCTGTAGGGTTATATCAAAGTCATACTGTTATGTAGCTGACTATGTTGCTTTCACTCCTTACATGGCATCATTTTCTGGCACTGATTTAGCTGCATGATATTTTCTCACATCCATTTTTATACTGTGTGCCAAATCATCTCACAACCCCCAACAACATATCTCTTTGAATCATTATTCCATTTCCTACTTCCAGAGAAAATGTTATTAAACCTGGAATGATACAAATAAAACTGGGAGAACAAAGCTGCTCATTTTTAAAGGCTCATTTTTAAAAATGAATATGTGTATTTCTGACTTGTAGCCATTGTCTTCACACAGACCCCCATTTCTTTCATTCAGATATTTTCTACTTTGATGTATAATTAAGCAGGCAATCTTCCTTGCTTTAGTCATGCAAAAAATGATATATTCATCCAGATTGCTGAACTAAGGTGCACAAAGTCTAATCCTCATTTTCTAAGCTTCTAGGAGCAAAACTATTTTTGAAGTGTCATGAATACCCACAGGTTCATATTATAAATCGTCTTCACAGAAACTAATAGATGGCATTGACAATTTAACCAAAATCCACTTCATTTTGCACAGAAGCTAAAAAAAAATCTTGTTATTTTCCCTCAGAATCTTTCAGAAAGGATGTAAATACTAATAGGGCCAGAGTTTGTCTGAATTATCTTCTGAAAAAAATTACTTTGGAAATGTTTTTATGTCTGGGATCTATTTGCTGCCTGGAAACATCATCAGAGAGTTCAGTCAAAGATGCAGAAGAAAAGTAGCCACATAGTGCAGGCTGCTACACCTGGGGCACTTGAGGAACACTAGAGATGGAAGGTAACACTCCAAAATAAGAAAAAAAAAAGTAGGAAATCTGTTAGCTTGTCCAAAGATCTGTTCCATCGCCGCCTGCTTGTGAGAACATGTATGCACATAAATAGGGTAGTCTTATGAGTAGGCCCTAAAATCAATTTTTACAGGCTTACATTTTGCTTATTTGCTGATGCCAGAGTTTGTTCCGCACCAAAACAAAGACATGAGGGGATAAAAGTGGTGAAACTCTCTTCCCTTTAAAAAACACTTTAAAAATCTATTTTTAGGAACTATAAACAATGGGAAATCCAGCTAATCCCATAGACCATACACAGACAGAACATGATATGTAGCTGAGGGTCCTATATTGGGTAAGAAAAACATTTCTATTGGTCCTAAACCTGAAGTTTCTCTTCAGAAAAATATGTCTTCATGGCAAATAACAGTTGAGAAAGGAGTGCAGAAGAGAAACCATGGTGTGAAAGATTAAGCATAACGGGAGTTGAGTTTGTGAGCTGGTTAATGTACTTCAGTCAGGTCCTCTGGTAACAATTTTTCTTTTTGAAATTATTTTCTTTGAAAACTTTGCCTGCCTGCCAAGTGGTACTGTGGCTGTTGTTGGCAAAATCAGGAACTATTTGTGAATACAGATTAGATATACAAAACGTGGCATAAAGCTTGCAGATAAAATTTCTGCCGACAAACTCTTTCTTCAAGATCAGTTTTGAAATAATAGCTCTGAAAACAAAATCTCCCCGGAGTCTTAATCACGCCCTGCTCTGTTGGGAAAGATATTTTCAAAAACAGGGGAAAGTACAGCCAGCAATGCTCTTCCTTCCCACTGAACCTGTGTCTGTCTTCTGGGTACATCAGGCAGATGGAGAGCTTCAGACCTGGATTTTTTTTGCCTCTTGCTACATCCATATCTCTTAAAGGCCACAAAGGAAAAAGGAAGGCTCAATGAAATATTCTATTTATTATGGTATTTCTAACATCTTAATTTGTATGCACAGACATACTACTAGGAAATATCATAATAAGAAAGATACATCAGTAAGAGAAATACTCCCAAGTTTGCTTCTCTTTTGGTCAAGTTCACAACTAAGTATGCAGAACAGCATTTTTATTACCCAGACAGTTTACCCCTGTCAATAATTTGAACCAATGCAAACCTTTGATACAAAGAGTTGCATTATATTCTGGCACACTCTAATAAATGCAGGCATGCATTGAGTGAAACCTGCTATATGAATTCCACAATGTATCACAAAATTAATACCTGCTATTTTTCACTCATTATTTCTAGAGATATTTGGTTCTATTAGAACTACTAGCATTTGCCTATGGGCGATTTCACTCAGTCATAATTTGGCCCTTTATTCCTTTGTTCTTTTAGTGGTCCGTGTTTTTGTATCCCTATGTTGCATTTGCTTTATGCATCTCATTAATAGGGGCAACAGAGGAAAACAAATGTCCAACAAACAAATTTGCTAATAACATATTCATTTAACATGTATGTGAATTTTAAAACTGCTGAAATCAACTAATTTACAAAATAAAATGCAAAATGTGGCAGTGAACTATTTTATTCTCTTCTAGAAGCAAAAATAGCATGGGCATTTTTTTATTTCATCTCAAAATGCTACCATAGGGATCTGATCTAGATTTAAACTCAACTCCAGAGATGAAAGATCTCCACATTAATCTACTGTTGCTCGAACATGTGGCTTTATATATATCAAGAGGGGGGCAGCTCATGAAGTTGAACTTCAGTTGCTTATCTTTTGTTCTCACTGCAGCAGGGCAGCGACATGATCCCTCTCCTTTCTCCTCCCCTCCCCCAAAACAGGAAAAGAAAAGAAAGAAGCTTTAATCCTCTCTGGTACAAATTTCCCTAATATTCAATAATCACTCCCTGTCTCCTTCCCTGTGGGAGACGTCTGGTAGCATCTGTGCCAGCATATGTTAGACATCTCTGAGTGGGTCACTACCTCATTTTGTCACCAACTCCTCTATCACCTAGAGAGACAGCAGCATCCCTCCACAACACCGTGCTCCACAAGACACAGCACTGCCATGTCTCTCTCAATAAACTTGGTTCAGTACACTTTAACCCACTCTCTGTACACTTTAACCCACTAACTGTGGTTAACCCACTGTTAACTGAACCCTTTTCACAGTGGGGTTAATATGAGCGAAAGCATTGCCATGTGTGTTGCTTTAAAACAAGGAAGTCATCCAATGTTAATTTCAGAGCTGTACCTGAGAAGAAAGAAAGGAAAAATAGGTCATTGTAGGTCACTTAATATACTTTAAATGCTTTGTAAAATACACATGTAATTTGCAAATAGGTGATATTTCAAATCTCACTTGTGATTCATTTCTATGGCAATTGATTTTGTTAACGGCTGTGATAAAGTCTGCTTTTTCTTTCCTTAATTAAACAAAATTAGACTGAAGCATCTGGCTGCATTAGCTCTCAGAAGTTATTTGAGAGTTGCTTTTCTTTTTCAGTTTGTGGAGCAATGATGTATTGTAGGACTATTTTCAGCAGAGGTGCCATTTCTGAAGTGTGGACCCATGTTTTTCCAAGCTAATGACTCTTGCATCTGCTCTTTATTTCAGGCCTGCCTCTAGTTTTTCTGTAATCATGGCTGATCCTCAGAAAATTTCCAAGATAATTTTCCAGAAATTATTCTAAAAATAATACACAAACACATTTTTTAAAGCTTCAAAATAGTCAACCTGTTATTAGGATCAATCTCTCATTATTTCTAGTATTTAACTGAGGCAGGATAGGAAAACCTAAATATGGTATCTGATGATATAGTATGACAGAATATTCATTTTTTTGCCACTGCTTACCCTTTCAAAGGAGTAAAAACTGCTAAATGATGAACCTGTTAAAATTTCATTAAAATCAGTTTAATTTTGTGTGCACTTAAATCATAGCTAAGAAGAAGTTATTTACCATCAGTCTCATGAGAATAAAATTAAATAACTCTTAAAGTGCTATCCTCCAAGTTGAGATCCTGATTCAAAGTGTATTGAAATAAATAGGTGTACCTTGATCCTCCTTTTTTTAAGGTAGCACTAGGCTAACATAAAGTTTTACTTTTTCTTTTCACACTGGTCAGAAAAAATGTCAAATAACTGAATAAGGGATTCAACAGTCAGCTCAGATTTATTGCCTTTTATATTGAAAATGCTTTTTCTAGGCTGGCTGACCTAGAACTATAACATTATCTAAAATAGGGGTTTCTGGACTTTGAAAGATGATTTCCTAATTAGAGAAATGAAACCAAATACACCTCCTCCCATCCCTCTGAAACCATACCATATGTTGCTAAAGCTCCATCCACTTCATACATCATCAGTGCCTCACCACAAGAGCTAGCTCTTCACTGCCATTTGAAGAAATTATCTGGCAGATAAAGAAATGCTGATCTAGAGAACTCAGTTCTCTTCTGTATGATGATGCAGTATAAAACGCCTAGCAGTTTTTTTAAGAGTCATAGAAACTCCTCTCATGCACTTATATTATTTGATAATGATCAAAAAGTTTTTCAAGTGCAGTATGTTCACCCTATCGTGTTTAAACATAATCCAATCATTATTATAATAAGGGGCATTGGAATACTTCCTTCCTCTCTGAAATCTCCAGATTACTATATCTGTATTAGGAGACTAGAAACATCAATTTCTTGCATTATTTTTGAACAGAATTTTTCGTAGAAGATGGCAAAAAGTGGAATGGAAAGATTGTGCTCAGGTACTATGGTATGAGTCTATATTTATAGCACGACAATTAAGAGCAGAATATGGCCCACAGTGTTTTAAATATATAATTCTTGTTAGGATTCGGATGTTGAAGAACAGCTGAGCTTGTGGGTGCCAGACAACTACTGATTTTAGAAACCTGTGACAGTAGGGATTAATACTGGAAAACCTCATAGATCTGTAATAGACCTGTAGCATGAACAGCGCTGCTGTAATTGCAGTTTTCTTTCTTTCCTGTTAGGTAGAAATGAATCAATATCCAAGAAGCAACAGAATAAGAAATTTTCAGTAATTTGTACTGCTCTTTGACAGGGATATGACTTTTTTGACTCTTAGGTCAATTGTCTGATTCAAAATTATTACTGGACTATTTTCTAAAGTGTGCATTAAAATTTGTCTGAGACGGTATTGTCAAGCAAAGGATATTTCATAGTGTTTTCAGGAGCATGTTTGAATAATCATGCAGAATTTCTTTTCGCCACTGAGTACCTTAATAAAGAATCAATACTGCAGCAGGCCTCAGAGGAGTGAATCTCCACACAATCTTTTGCTTGGTTCAGCTGACACTGAGAATATCATGTAAAGATGTGCACAAGCATTTCGGCTGGCTTGTCCTTTTACTGATTAGACCTAGGGAGATATTTGATTACAGAATAGATGGGCAACATGCTTTGCCTTCCCTTCCCAATTTAATTTGCAATTTTGCTACACTGTGAGATGTGACTGACAAGTTATTAGAGTTTTGCATTTGGAGGATAAAGTATAAGGTAAAATAAAATAAAAAATTAGAGAAGAAGAATGAAATGCCTGGGAATAATTTCCTCTTATCTTCACAATTGTAGAGTACTGTAGTGGCAATCATATCTGATTCTGACGAGAAGAGGTTTTGAGTGAAGACATGTCCTGACTGTTATCATAAATAGATTGGAATTGCCATTTATCTACAAGATCTTGTTTGTGTCTGTGCTCTGCACTTGCATAAGTCCATACACACTCTTCAATGGGAGTACTTGAAGATAAATTATTGAAAAATAATTTACATAGTTTTAGCTGTACCTTGTCTCCTCTACCTTGCAAGCCCTAAATTGAATATTTGTCCAAACGTATTAGAGTTTACAGTCTTCTGAGACTGAGAGGTGTATGCTTTAAAGGACTAATCAGAGATTTGATGATGAAATGTCAGAATATGAAATAAAATAGGAAGAGTTTTCATTCTATTACTCTTTGAACCATTCTCCTTTTCTCCAAGACTAAACATACAGGAGAACATAGGTTTCAACAGGGAAAATGTAGAGAGATGATAAAGGGAAGAAGGTATGTTTTGATGTAGTCAGGCTGCGGCTCATTTCTCTGACTCCATAGGACATCTATGGTGAACATAGGGAGCTAGGGCAAACGCTGATCTGACTGAACACTGATTCCACCCAAAAAGAAATAACACTGGTTGGACTAAACAATCCAAAGAACTGGGTTGTGAACAGTATTTCCCCAACATGGAGATGAAATGGATAATCTGATAGAATTTTTCTATGTTGAACTGCAGAATTTTGCAAATGCTCACATGAGTGTAGATAAGCCCTGCATGCACCTAAAAATTTATTCAGACCCTTTATTGAATTTTCCATTAGCAGCAGATAATATAATTCACCTAATAGTTTTCTTTTTCTCCTCTTTAGAAAACTAGGTATATGGAGCAATTAATTTTTGTCAAATCTTTCAGTACTCTCTTAAATACAAGTTTCTGTGTATGAAGAAGAAAATATTAGTGCTGATCTCCATGTTAACTTTCTGTTAAGAATAGTGGTATTGCTCTTGTTGATCATAAGTGTATTTTCACATATTTCAGGACCGGTTTCTATTTGGCCCTTGCAAACTATAACCTCTCCAACTTAAGAATAAATTAGCTCATAAAAGTTATTGTTTGCCTTCGATGTCGAAGAAAAGGATTACTGTTATGAGTGCTTCCTTTCAGGATACTGTGGTTGTAGATTTCTACAAAACGTCTATGTACTCTGTTTTCAAGATGCTGTTTTAAAAGCATATTGTGCACTAAGTAACTGCAAATAGCAGAAAGTAGAAAATTGAGAGCATTCTTGTTCCTCACTGTTTTTTTTTTTTATGAAATATTCCACTAACTGCAGAATTATATTAAGAGTATGTTGAGAACTCATTACATCTGCAAACAACTGAGATTTTTCTTTTAATCCCTGAAGAAGATTTTCTTTGAAAGTTTCCATACTTTTATCATCTGCTCCAGGACATTTACGGTTTAGAATTGAATTTCCCATCCACCTCCCACCCAGCAGAAGAATTTTGTCTCTCGTGATTTCCACTCATTAAGAGGCAGGAGTGATCACTCACTGTATGATGGCATTACAGTAACCACAACCCTTACAAAATATCACTTTAGAATTTGGGGCTGG
This sequence comes from Haliaeetus leucocephalus, assembly GCF_000737465.1. Classification (NCBI taxonomy): domain Eukaryota; kingdom Metazoa; phylum Chordata; class Aves; order Accipitriformes; family Accipitridae; genus Haliaeetus; species Haliaeetus leucocephalus. The sequence goes on from NW_010972605.1 coordinate 358,897, forward strand.
GAGGAAAACATTGCATTTAAATGAAAAATGGGATTTGTTAATTTAGTACATAACTTTCAAAAGGAGGTGATACTTAAACTAAAAATATAAGTTTTTATACCATGTCAGTCAAAATATTGGACCATTACATGATATGACATTTTTATCATTGCAAAGAGTATATAATTCAAATTACCCTTATGGTACATTGTAGACACCTTGGGAAAAAACAAACAAACAAACAAACAAAACCATAAAAAAACCCAAATACCACATCCATTCCTGTTTTCTTTAATTCTGTAGAAGTAGTAATCTTGCTTTATTAGTCTGTGGCAATGACATTTACACAAGACAAAAATCCTCAGTATTATACATACTCTTTAAGTGCGGTAAAGATACTCTTTAAGACCTTTTTTTTAGAACATTTTGAAAGAGGTATGTACCTACCAAGCAAGAACCAGAATTTCAATGCACATATTCTAATGTGCTAGAATAATAAGTTATTTTCTTCTCTTTTGTATAATTTACATAAAACAGAATAAACCACTACAACTATAGGTAGTCTTGCATTGGTGAAACTATTCCCAGAATGAAGATCTCAGCACCAGACTTATGGGTAGGTTTCTTAGTAAATTACTTTTATCACTTATTTGCACAAAAGAAATGCCCCTTCTAGAACTGGGTGTCTGTGTACACAACATGCTTGCCCAGAGAGTATTTGCCATTGAAATAGTTACACAGTAATTATAGAGGAAAAGGAAAGAGAATATGAGGGCAACAGTATTTAAACACATGGTACCAAATGTTATCACAGGGGAGAGTCTTCCCACTGAAGTCAGTAGGAAGGCTCACCAGAATTTAGAGAGAGTTAGACTGTGTCCTAAGTGTACAGTGCACAACCATGAGCCAAATGGTTGATGAGGGCTGGAGGCAGTTAAACATGGCTGGGTAGAAGTAGCTGTTGAAGGCAACTGCCAGCGCTTGTCACCTCCTGCTTTCCTAGAAATCTCACTGATGGATCATCCTTGCACACCCTCTATCTTGCATCCCACCACCCACTCCTGCTCACATCCTTACCTTCTGTCTTAAACCCCAGTCTCAGCTCAGCTCCTGCATTCACCACCCCAGCCAAAAGCTGGCTACTACCAATCTGGGAGTAGTCTACAAACAGAGAATTGGTGAGAACATCCCACATCTCTGTGGCCTCCTTTAAAGCACCGTAAAGTTGGCAAATGCAGAATCCTGCTGTTTTCAAGGCAGGGCTCAGCAGAGCTTTACAGCACCTCCATGTTCCCTGCTGTGACTGGTTCTCTGCCTGTGGCGACCACACTGCACTGCAAGGCTCCATCTCATAAAGGTCCATAAATCACCGTAAAGTCAAGTGATTCAGGTTAATAATAATTAAAAAGATATGTCCACGTGTAGAAGAGGGTTCACGGCTTTTTAGAGTATGGTTTGAGGTCTGGCTTGACTTTAAGACTGTTTGAAAGCTTATTGAGTGAAATTTGAGTGGAAGATCCCCAACACTAGGATGTAGTCATTTTTGATTACCTGTAAATTCCAACTATGAAACAATAAGGCTTTCAGCTTAGCAAATACTGAAAATTTACACTCAACTCACCAGCTTGAAAACGCGTCATATTTTTCTCATTAAGGCCATGCTGTTTTGTCAGAAGAGCTTTTTCATTTCTGCTGCCACTTTTAAAACTGCACTGCAATGCTACACCGTGCCTCCAGATGACCGATCTGAGAACTAAGTAAGAGCAGACCTTGTTACAAAAATTTATTTCCAATAAATACATTGATTTACCCTGAAACTCTCAATATAAGAGAAAGATGTTTCTCAGAAGCCAAATAACTTAGGAAAGTGGGATAGCTTCTTCCACACAATGTCAGTGAATTCAGAGATTATAGATAATATTTTCCAGCCAAGTTTATGCCATGACATTCTCATGTGCCCTTTACTGGATAAACTCTGACAGAGTTATTAGGTATGTATATATGTACATATAAGCATATGCATATATATATGTATATGTACAGTATTATGTGTTCCATGTGTCCCATGTATTTTCACCTAAGCAGCTTTAATTTCTCCATCCAGTGCTGAAACGAAGAGGTTTCTCAGGTATTGCAGTCTTGCCCAAAATGCAGAAGGGTGACAAGAATGTTTTGCTTGTTTGTTTGCAGTAAGTTATAGTAAGTTTATTATCTTGTGTAGTTCCTACTCAGGTATGTGCAGAACTTGCATGTGAAGTGAAAGCTAATATGCAACACTAAACCCATGCCAACTCTGACTATGCATCCTGTAATGGTACATATTAAACCAGTGTCATAACCTGGCTAACAGGAACACACAGAAGGTTGAGAAATGCTCAACAAAAATTGTAACTGCTGACTATATAATGCTTCTTAGAAGAATTTTTATTTTTTCAAATACAAAACACCACAAAACAAAACAAAACAAACCTAATTGTGCAAGCTTACCACACAAGATCTTTCTGACAAAATGGTTCAATATGACACAGCTTCACTTCAGGGTTATTGACAAAACAGTGCATTCATCAATAGATATGTCATGTCCTGTGCTCTGTGATTCTGCTTTGCCTATAAGCATTCAGTCTCCTGAACAAACATACCTACTGAGGAACTGTAATAATGTTCTACATTCAGAAGGTAATTGTTAATCATAGGTTTGTAAAAAGAAATGCATAATCTCTTAAGACTAACTGAAGAGAAGCTTATAAATTAGATTAACTGATGTCATCAGGTCATACATATTAAAATTGTATTGCTATTATTTATTTAATTACTTTAGTTATTATTAATCCAACAAAATGCTAGCTATCTTCCATATAGAGGAGAAGCCAGTTCTTCCCAGTCTGAAAAAAAAACAAATGTGGACAAGGTAGAGGGGCAATATACTTGTTAAAGTAATAATGGATTGGGAGTGTTTTCTTCCATTGCATACAGGTTCTGCAGCAGGACATGTAGCACCTGTTATCCATCAAACTTCTGTGTCACCAGAAGTAGGTTTGGAGGAACAAGCTGAGTAATGAGAGGTTTGCAGTCTGATAGAGGCTTGTCAAAGGTACTGTTTTTATGGGAGGCATGTGAAATGCGGATCTGGCATCACTGGCAAAGCAAAGGTCCAGAATTAAGTCTAAACTGGACCCTGTATTTCATATGTAAATTTCAGATAATTCTTATTCTTGGTTGGTTCTTATTAATGTCAGAATGAAGGATTTGCGAACTTCATTTTTCCAATTAGCAACTCCAATTACTATAATAAAATAACTCACTGAAATTCAGAACTGACATTTTTCTCACTTCTATGTGGCTAACTTGTATTCATATATTGGAAATCATGCATGTAGAGAAGTTTACATGGACTAAAATTAATTTTCCCAAGTATGTCTGACTCTTATATAGACCATTTTCATTAATGTTAGGCATATGTACCACTTACTAATAGAAAAATAAATTGACTTTGATAAGATCTCAGATATGGCTTAGCTTTTGAAAAACTCACATCAGCTATAATTTTGCTAATTTTAACAGGATAGATATTATAATTATAGATATCTAATATCTTAGACTCTCTCCCTGAGTTGTATATATGTATATTCAAACACATAAGGAGAAGGAGAAGGAAAGAGAGAAGGAGAGAAAGAGAGAAAACATCTCTTACTATTTTGGTCAACGCGTAGAAACTTGCCACTACACAGTACTAAGTCAGCATAAGTCTGACCTTGTCTCTAATATCAAAATTTGTCTCATCATTTTTCATGGCAAAGGATCTGTTTGACTAATGCACTTGTCTGCCAAGTCTCTGGGACAACACTTATATTTCCTTTGAGAGTATTTGTAATGCTGATGGAAGATGACACTGAGGCTTTATAGACAAATTTGAACTTCCTGGAAGGGGTGAATAAGAGCTGATCAGAGGCATCTCATAAAATTACGTTCCCCAAGTCACAGAGAATGGGTGAAAAATCTATTTTACCTCGCAGGGAAGTTCTATTTTTGATATGGCTGATTTGAAGCTTGAGTAACTAGCGAGTAGTAAAATCAAGAGTTCCCTGTAAAAAAAGAAGGCTGAATTATAAAAATGGGAGACTGTAATTATCTGCTGATAATTCCCAAGTTAAAAAATGTAGCTTGTGATTTAAAGTAAGGCTAGTCATATTTTGATATATTATTTAATTGGAGACAATTTAAAACAAAACAAAGCAAAACAAACCAAATCGGAACAAAAAACTGCAATGTCATTACCTTTGGAAGTTTGATTTTTCTATATTCTAAGACTCCTTTTCCTTCACAGAAAATATCACAGTCTTAAAATTTGTATTGTCAGGACAAATAAAAGATCCTTAGAACAAAAGCAAATCAGGCTCTTCTCTCTGAAGTACTTTACTAACCAGATGATAGTAATGAAGGAGACTAGGAACTCAGCTGTGAGCCTACTTACACATTTTCACAGGTAGATTAAAAGATGTAAAGAGCAACTTTTTCACCACGTACTAATATCTGTTGAGCATGTTTGTAACTTGCAGTAGAAAACCAGCTGCCACACAGTTACATCTCCTCTCAACTGCGCAACAGTGTGGAAAGTAAGCAAAGGCTGGGGAAGGACAGTCTTGGCATCAGGAAGACTAAATGGAGATGCAAGAAGCTGGCAATCTGCATTTCATTCCCTTTCAGACTTCAGAAAGTAAGCAGATGCTGTTGTTGGCATTGCAGTGACTAGGCATTGATGGGATAGCCATTTTTGTTTGTGGACCAGCACCCTGGTCGCTTGGTGGTGCTTCTGGCAGTGTAGCTGGGGAATAAGGGAACTGTGCACAAGCTGTACAAAACATGCTGGAGAAGCTGTGTACACACTTGGTGGCTTGCCCATTGTAAGCTCCTACTGCTAGCAATCCCCAGTTTAGTTAGTTTATAGTTAACTTAGAAATACCAGAACAAATCGTAGCATCCAAAGATACCAAGAGACAAGTCACACTTGCTCCAGCATGGCACCACAGAGGACAGCAGCAAATGCTGGGCTGTCTGCATGCGTCCATGAAAATCTGCTCCAAGGAAACCCCCGGCTCCTGAGTGGAATGGGGGCAGGCGTGTGGCAGGGAGCGGAGCAGGAGAGGGGGGAAGGGGTGTACTCTGCGTGGCATTTCCCCCCTACACTTCTGTGTGATTTCAGTGAGGAAAGAAGTGCTGACCTCCCACTTTTGGAAATGCGTTGCCTCAGAGCAAGTCAGGGTTTTGAATCCTGTGTTTCTATTTTATCCTCAAGGTTCTATGTTTTTTCTTTTGTGGCAAAAGGCTTAATTTTGAATAGTAATAATGATTCTTTTAGAACAGCTTCAGCAACTGCTTTTTGGAAGAGGATATGAAAATGTAAGACTAGCATAAATTTAGCAGTAAAATTACCAGGAACTACCTATAATAAATGCAGCAATATCAATAAAAAGAGAAAAGAAGCAGCAAAATTTGCATCTGGGACAGAAGCACAGGCCTGAGGCTGGGGCTGAGGAGGAAGACTTCTGTGTGCCAATGTCTTCCAGGATCAGGCCCAAACTTAGCCTACAGCAAATATTGTCGTAAAACTGACTTTGTAACAGGCTTTTGTTACTCTATAATTTCCACCAATTGCCTTAGGGTAATTTGAACAATTCAGCTCCTGGAAAAATACCTAACATGATATAATATATATTTATTAGCAGGCAAACACTGTAAATTGTTAATATTTCCACTTTTCAAGGCAATTGTTAAAAGTAAAAGAAAAAGGCAGTCTTGTCTTAGGTGTGACAGTTTCAGCTCCTGGCACACAAAGCTCTTGTTTGAGAAGCTATGTTCATTTCATATTTGTGTAATACCCTGGAAGAAATTAGGCTGCAATAAAGTCCATTTTTGTCACTGCATGTAGCAATGAATATCACACCCAGCAGGGTACAGTGGCACCTGGCTGTCCAGACCCAGTGTAGCACAAAGCCATCTGGGGGTAATTACAACAAGGTATTCTTTAAAGACCAGATGGGACCAAGGAACAGAAGCCCCTACCCCTCCCAGTCATTTACAACATAATTCCTTTCAATGATATACTTAATCCTCCCACCAGCTACGCTTTTCAGCTTGCTGTTGTCACTGTTCCTTTATGTTAATTCAGTTGAGAGACACAGAAAGAGAGAGAGAGCGGAGAGCAAGCCACCGGTGCCTCAAGGGACTAAAAGAAATTATTCATCCTTAAATTGTTTCCACTACACCAAGTACAGTAACAATTTTTTTTTTTTAGAGAGGGCTGAAATTATCCTAAAGAAGGTCAATGCTATAGCCTTGTGCAACACCAGCTGAGTTTTATTCAGCCACCTGTTAGCTAGGAGGGTTCTGCACACACTCATGATGCATTTAACCAGTTTAAAGGGTCTTTTTATTGACTGGCAGCCTCCCTACATTCAGAGTGCTCAAGACACGGCCCTGCTTTGTGATCATATGTGGCACACAAGACTTAATTCAATTATGTTGTAAGCCTATCCAGTTTGTATCAGTGCCCTTTCACTTTTGTGTCATTTGTCTTGTATCTTGTAAAGAGTTGTATTTCTTTTTTTTTTTTTTTTTTTTTAAGGAAAAGGCATGCACTAGAAGAAAATTGCCTTTATTTCATCATTCAGATTTGCACTGCAGATGTACAGGCTATACTTTAAAAAACCCACAAAAAAGTATTTTTATTAATACAAAAGTGGGAAACAAAAGCAGAAGCCTTCTGCAATTTTAAAATCAAAGATATACCCACGCAATTAATTTTGAAAGAAGGCCAGGCGGACAGCCCAGACGTATTTCAAATAAGAAACAAATAGAGAGATAAGTAAAGAGAGAAAAATAAGCAAATGTATTTAATAGTTTGAAAATTAAAAACCATGAAGGCCTGGTTATTGCTATCCTTCCTTCCTTTAGAACTAGTATATTAGTTTTAAGGAAACTGTACAGCAAGTGACTTCTCAATAGGAGTAGGCTTGAAAATATTTAGGCCTTGGTTATATTGCTATATAGCCCCTGAATTCATGATCAAAGTGCAAGTAAATTGTGAATTTTCAAATAAAGTGGTTTAAAGAAAAATGCAGCAAGATACTGCTACAATTTAGTAAATCTGTATGAATACTACAAATGAGAAAGCAAGATGCCTTTTGACCTTGAGTTACCTAAGTGAGACAGTCCTGAAGTTCAAAATCATGTTACCATCTATTTTACTGTCAGTCACTGTTCCAAGATGCTGACCAAACATTTAAGGAAGAACCAATCCCATCATTTCAACAAGCCACCAACCATATCCTTATGGTCATTTAAAGTAGCTTCAAATGCATAACAATTTGTCTCTCACAGAAAAAGCTGTAGAGAAGGACACTTGCTGCATACAGAGACCACAAACTCAAACTAAAATCACACTCTGAATACAGTTCCAGTAAGAGTGGAACAGGCAGAAGGGAGATCGAGCTGTTTTTTAAACTTGATTTGTAAAGACTAAATTAGCTTATGTTGGAAGCTGAAATCAATAAAAATAAAATGTGCTATGGTGAAATGTATCTTTTACCTTTTGTAATGCCTTTTACATCAAACATTGATGGTGTGAAATCACACGTATAAAATCTTATCTGTGCTCAAAATGTGTATGTGTATTCCATCATAGTAATAGATAAACACATCTTTGTTTTACAGGGATAAATATTCATTGATATTTCTTCCCTCTCTTTTTTCCACAGAGCAAAAGTCAGAGAAAGGGCAGTAATGCCAAGTTACTTACCGGTCTGCATGGCAAATAGGTATCAGCTGCTGATGTATCAGTCTCAGGACTGAAATACCCTGACCATGAAAGACCTTTTATTTTCTGCCCTCACAATATCTTCCTTCAGAGTGGTTAAAATAGTTTGTCATAACTGTGTACAGTTTATATCTTGTGTTTGATACTTCTCTGGCTAACTTTTCCACAAATGGATTGTTGTTTTGGTCATTTTCTCCCACTAGTCTAAGAGATTTGAGAAAGATTTTGGAAGGATTCCTGAAAATCTTTACTGAGTTAGGAAGAGGGATAAATACTCTGGAGAATACCACCCATTCAGTTTTGTTTGATATCTATTAGTAGCATGTACATCCCACAGATATGGACCACATAACAGTAATTCTAGTTCCTCAACAAATAATTTAACCTTTATTACGGAAAAGAGCTTCTGAAGAAAGAACTGGAGTATTTAATTTTTCACAAAGCATGAAAAGAGAATTACTGGGAAAGAGCTGCAGCAAAGCATTTAAAATCTAGTTTTACATATGTGAAGACACACATGGTTCTCAGCATTAGAATGAAGCTGAGCTTTCCTCTCCTTCAAAAGTGACTTGCATGAAACTGTCTGATTCTGTTTTCAGCCTAATACCCTCCCCACCAAATAAAATATACACATATATTTACTTTATATATATATATATATAAAGTATAGAGAACTTGGGTACATGAAGTTGTACAGAAATCAGCTTATTAATATGCAAATACTAATACTAGAAGCTTTAACTCAGGTCCTCAGAGAAGGATGAAAATCAAGGACTGTCCTGATAGCTTCCCACCTTGTTTCCATTCTGCCATATCACTGCTTTAATTATGGACTACTGATTAAGTCACTTTTATGCATATAATTCCCAGCAATACCTCTGAACCAGTCCATGTATATGAGTAAACTTTTTGGAGATCAAAACGTGTTCTTGATCACAGTGAGCTGTTATATCTCACAAATGCTTAATTTTTAACAAATTGCAAACAAGAACAACACACCTTATGTCAAAAATCACAGATAGATGTAAAGAATGGACTAATGCAGAAAGCTTCCTTATCATCTTCCCAATTCCTAAAGACTCCCAGCAATCAGTTGATTTTTTACTTAGATGTAAGGATGTGCCAACTGATTTAATTAAAATAAAACTTATACTAAAATCTTATCTAGTCTCCCAGCACAACTCAGTCCACTTTAAAATGCAAATTATTCCAGTGCAACCTCTTCTACACATACCCTGACATTCACTTCCTTCTTTGTTACCTTTTGATATGTCAGTTTAGTTTCCTATGACCTTTGGTTTGCCTAGAAGTGCCTTCATAAAGCACAATGTTGGTGAAAACTTCTAAATCATGTGGCATCTGGGACTTCCACTGTTGTAGTACCAGGAAACTGTGTGCTATCTGACATATGCTGCCCTTACACCATAGGGGACTAGTGTTATTTTCACACTAGTGCCCATTTTCACACATCACAGGAAAATTCAGTGGGAAAATGGTCATCAAATAATGAACGAAAAAGATAGGAGATTCCAGAAATACTGAGAATGGAAGGCCATGTTCAGTCCCATGCAAGAAACCAATCCTTTTTTTTTTGCATTTTGAAGGAAGTTGTGCTTAAATAAAACCCCTGAAACTGACTTTAGAATGAGGTCTTCTCGTGATGCTATCAACAGGGAGCTTTTCCCTCCTCTCTGTTGAAAAGGTATGCAGACAAAAGAGGCTGTGAACCCCTTTTCCTCCATCATCCCTTCCTTCTTCTCTTGTAAGGGAGTGGTGGTTTATAAAGTGCAAAATTTCTACAGAAAGTTCATTATTATTATTGTTGCAAAAGAAATGAAAAATTTTTCCATCAAAAATAAAAATGCAAGATACACAATAACACATGCCTTTATGTGGTGTTGGACTAAATGTAGAAATGTAAGAAAACATGCTGTATGAACTCACTTTTAATGCACACTCCTTATTATTCTTTTGAAGCCTTTATGTCACCTTCATCTTTATGGAGCCAAGGAGTTGTCTTGCTAGGGTGAGAGGAAGGATGTTAAAAACTGAGTAAGGCACAAAACTATTGGGCAAATCTATTAAAAAAAAAAAAATCAATAATGATTATTAAATACAGAGACACTATCAGCGGCTCAGGAAGTCCATGAGACACGTCTTTGGAAGAGCATCTTACATAAATACCAAGATACACGCTTGGTAGTATTTTCTTACTGGAGGTTCTTATTGCCCTTGTTGGCTGCTGCTTACTTGTTCTGCTAAGGAAAGCAGCAGCAGCAGGAGCAGCAGTATCTGTAAGCCTTCTCTGAGCAGATATGTGATTAGGACTAAAGAAAAAAAAAGGAAGAGGAAAGGGTCAAAGGATTAAACACAAGAACAGGTAACTGCAGTGAGCAGAGCAACCCTGAGAGAACCCACCACTCCCTGATAAGTGTAAGCAGACCATGACTACACTGTGCAGTCTGAAGTCACCACAGAACATGAAGATAGAAATAGCCCCACCATTAACTGGTTTACCCCCATCAATCTTCCTTCTCCTGGTGCTATGGATGACCATAAGGAGATCAATGCAGAGGTCCCTGACCTTCTGAGGCCTCAGATGGGGCAGGTGAAATATACCCTGAACCTCAGTGAGAATTTCTGAGCTCCTCCAGCAGTCCAGCAAGTGGGTTGTACAGAGTACAGCAATCCCTTCTTGCTGCAGCACAGCCACATGATGGATTTTTCCTTCCACAATATTTGAAGTGAGCGTTCACCTCGAGTCCTGTTTTTACAACTGTCTTTGAAGTAATTATGTGGCCATTTTTTAAGAATGTTATAGCTTGTGAATGAACCTGATGACAGTGCCAGGGCTGTGCGAAGGGGGTGTCAGTTCAGTGGCTGCTCCCAGGGCATCCGGAGTGATTCTGACCTTTACTCATATGACTCTTTTCACATTTCAGAAGGCAAGTATGTGAGGCAGCTGCTCCAATGACCATGCAACATGGGAGATAAGGAGGAAAGTTGCCAACAGCTCTTTTCCACATGGTTCTATGCAGGAGGGTTTTTGCCTGGCTTCTTTCTAGACTGGGGTATATCTCCTTAGTTTAATATGGAGAAAATTGCTTCTTACTTTCAGTGGCTTGTCAGTTTAGGAATTGTCAGAATAGCTCAACTTTTCCAGCTTATTGTTTTTTTCAGATGTTTTTTGGCAGTAGAAAAGTTTAGATTTGAAGATGTAAGCCCTGTGTAAAGAAATGCTTTTAGTCTGGGATGTGTTGAGATGTTAGGATGCCATGGAGGAAAACTAAGAAGTCAGACAGGAGTTTGTTACACAGTTAGATTTGACCTGCAGCTAAAATGCAAACATGTTCATCTGGGTAGAGGGAAAAATGTACAAGAGAAGAGAGAGCACAAGTAAATCAATAGTTTCTTTGCTGACTTAAGTAAGGCCTTTTTGATATTACCTAGTGCCCACTGAATTGAATGTAAGTTCTGCCTGGTTTGATGGATCCTTGTCTTGGTGAATACTTCCACATTTTTAGCTCACTTAGTAGTTAAACTAAATCAGAACTTCTAGAAAAGGACAGGGAATTGTCAAGAAAGTGTAAAAAACTAGTAAAATGAGAGCAGACTTCTGAGTATTTGTATGGAGATTAAAAATTTAGTATTTTTGTACATCTCATTGTTTCTGTACATTCTGTTAGAACACAAAGAGATTGGATATTTGACTTTGTAATAATGTCTTTGAGTTTGAGATTAAGGTTTTTCTATGGAAAACAATGATACAGAAAAAAATGAGGGATTGCCTAATGTTGTCAGCAACATATCTCATAAAAATGTCCCCAAAAGTCTGCTGTATAGTTACATATTTTGACCTTTGTTTTCTTATATTTTACACTTTCCAGCACACAGATGTTTCTCAATGCAAGATACCTGGGTGGCATCCATAATCTGCTATGTTTGTAATATACATCTCAAGTTGAAAAAAAACACCAGCAAATCTGAAAGTTCTCAGTGAGTAGCACCAAGTCCATTGCTTGATTGCTTTGGATAGTAGTTAATTCAGATGAAAATCTAATGTAGAGTATAAGAACCTGTAATGATGATGAGGCAAAATCTACACTGATCTTTTCTAATCACATCACGTATGCAATAGGGTTTAAGAAAAGTGTAAGGTTCTCAACTTCTGGATATGGATTTAATTTATTTAGCAAGCTAAATACATTTTTATCTAAAACTACTAGATGACCATTCACATTGCTACTGCAGCATGACATTAAAGGAATTAGACTAAATTTCTTAAGCAATGCTGGCTGAAGATGGATGTTATTCATGTAATATAGAATCCCACAGAAGAAACAATGCATATACTCAGAGGTATTAAGTCAAGAAAGAGATTCATAATGACTGACTTTACCTTCATGAATAATGTGGGCAGTAGAATTTCAGTCTTTCTTCCCTCCTTCTAGCCTGTAACTTCTTTTGATTGACATCATACCCTGCAGCAAAATCTTTGATCTTGACTTACATGGCAAAGTAAAATATTTTGGGTCTGTTTTCTTCTAGATTCTAAACACTGCCAAGAACATTATAAAGTATCCAGGAGAGGAAGACTGTAGCTATTTCAGTAAATTAAACAGTCCATGAAATGTTGGCAAGTGCTAGAAAATGATCACTTACACTGTTAAATAATTGGAGAAGTCCCTGGCCTTGTCTGGCAACTAACCCTCTCCAAAACAATGCAGAGGGACAGAAAGTAGCATAGTCCAGGCACCAGCCCCAGCTCACAATGTGGTTTGAGATATGTTTTTCTGCAAAGAGATTTAATAGTAGGTATGTGGGTTGTTCTTGATGAATGTCTCTGAATATGATCTCACCAAATGCACAACACCAGAATCCAGAGTACTGCATTTTGCATATTTGAGCAATTGGCTGTGTTACTCTCCCTTAAACAGAGCACTTAGTATTCCTTTTAGTGGAAGGATTCTTTCAAAAGAAAATAAAGTAGCTCTCCTTCATTGAGATCTCTGGTTATGTATGGCAATTGGAAATAAATGGCAACTGGAAATAATTGTCAGATGCCTGGTAGTCTAGGTAAGGAAAATCTACCTCCCTTGCACTACTATCAGGGAAAATTTTGCTTACTGCTACCTGTATGCAGATTTAAATGACAGGTCTTCAAGAAAATGAAGAACAACAAAAAATATTTGTATTGTGCAAATGTTGCAGACTTAGGATGATGAAATGGGAACTAAATGCATACTTAGGAAAGAGAGAACACGTTTGAGACTAGCTATATGATTAAATGATTAGGTTAGGGCTTGGTGTTGCCCTACAAAAATGAGAGAAAATATATTAAAAGAGTTTAAAATCTGTAGAAGAGAGGTAAGGCAAAAAAACACAGAGTTGTAAAGAAGAAAATGCTGACTTGCAAAATATATAAACTACTACCTAATAATAATAAATATCATCTTGGCAAGGGTTGTATCTGTGAGCCTTCTAAAGCAGTAAATCTTTGGGACACACGTGAATGACCAGAGAAGCAGAGCACTCTATGGACAAGGGGCACAATGAGAACAGGAATAGAGACAGATAGAGAAAAGACAATAGCAAATAAGATTATAAGCATATAAACTGTTTTCCTTTTCTGTAAGTTAAATAGAAAGTAAAATTTAAGGAAAAAAAAAACCACAGGAAAAGAGTGACCAAGATTACCTGCATTTTTTACTAGATCTGCATATAAATTGCTTATAGTAGTTGCTTTCTGAAAGGTTATCAGCAAGCTGGATACACCAAGAGATGGGAGAAACCCCTAGCAGTTAGTGTTCCCAGTCACAATCAGGGGAGAATTATCAAAGAGTGGTGGCAACTGCCACCCCATTTTATGTTGTGGCGATAGTTACACGTTTTCTAGTGGGTGCTTGAGACCTTCAGAGTTTCCCCATTTGATTATATTGATGTGCCACTTCACAGTCTGTGTGCCTCTGTTCCCCTCTCAGCCTAGTGCAGAATGAACGTGATGAGTAAGGAAATAAGACAGCCAAGCTTTGCTCTGCTTTGCAAAGTCTTTCCTGGCACCTCGTTGGTACTGCAGGACTCCAGCTGGTGCTGGTAGGAGTCACCTCATGCTCAAGCAGCCACGGCCAATGGTTTGACATCTCTGCCATCTTCTGCACCATACTGGTAGGCCTGGAGCAGGGGGGGGTTGACCCGTGAGTAGTATCTATAGCTCAAATTCCACTGTTCCCCACATGGGTTTAAAGTCAGACTCCACTGGGCAATTTTGCCTTTGAAGCAATTTAAATGAGACCAAAACTGAGGCCAAAATATACTGTAACCCTGAAAAGATCAGTCACAGGGGAAAAGAATTGTTACTGACAAAAATTGCTCAAAGCAAAAGTTTCCCTTAAATTTTATGGCCTCTCTTTGAAATCACACTGTTTTCTTTCAGAGTGTTGAAAGCGATGAAATAGCATAACGTTTAGCAGCAGAAACAAACATTTCCTGGTGTGTTTAAACTCTGCAGTTCATTACTTTTCCTCTAAGGTACTTCCACACATCACACAGTGGGCCTGATCTCGCAGGCCCTTTTTCAGGTCCATACTCTATTTTCATACTGATTTTCATGCAATGTTTGTATAAAAACAATAAGTAATAAGAAAATCCCCTTTATGATCTATTCTCACTGATGAAAAAAATGTTCCTGGACCCAAATTAATTTTGCTTCCTTGGGAATCTGAAAGCGTGTCTTACCATGTGCAGCCATCTCTACAAACCACCCAAGGTGATCTGTTTGCTCACATTTCTTTTAATTGCTTATTTATCAGTTTATTAGAGAACCTGCTACTAGATAGCTTATGAGAGCATGCCTGTGTTTCTGAGTAATGTGCCACAGAAACAACGAGCTGAGCTTCAAAGAGCTGCCCTGCATCTTGCAATACAGAGCATGGCAGTCACCCTGGCTAATTTACACTGCTTTTTGTCTAGGAGAATTAAGGCATTTCTGAGCTCCCCTCTCCTTCATACAGATTGCTTGCATTTCCTCCTCTAGTTCTTTTAAAGAGTTGGGTATCTCTATGTTCTGTTGTGGTTCACAAAATAGAAAAATAAGTATGTGAACCAATATAGACAGATAAATACAATAACATCCAAAGGCCATAGAAACAAACTCTGCAAGGTGCTAAGCAGCCCATTTTCAGCTTCAACAGCAATATAGGATGCTCTGAGCTTCCCAAACACCTTTAAAGACTAGTGCATTCAGGTCTTTTAATTGACTTCAACTGAAGGATCCATCTCTCCACTGTTTACAAAAACTAGGCTTTCTTCGGTTGATAACATAGGGGTTGTCCGCTGAAAATTCACTACTAATGTTTGCCTAGGTAAAAGAAAAGTGTGGGTTTGCTTTACAGTTCTCTAGAGGACACACCTCCTTTCTTCTCTTTTGTCCATTTTCTTTATACGTCCTTTGGCAACAGCTAAAAATTACACTTAAAAATGTTATAGTTTAAAAGTTGATTAAAATAAACAGACTTCTAAATGATGTTGCTTAATGAATCCATTAATACTTGATAAAGGGAGACCTCAAAATGTTCCTTTAAGTGATAGACTTATAAAGCTGTTTTAGGTTTTGTAAAATAAAATGTATTTATATGTATCTTTTCATGCAGTTTTTCAATTGCTGCAGGGTGTTTTTTTTATTTTTGTTTTAAGTACCTGTCCCATAAATATTAAAGTACATCTCTTCTTAAAGGAAAAAAAGGAAAAGTGCAATCTGGGTGTTAGGACAACTAGAAAGAAGCAATAAATTATTGCTGTAATGACATGCTAATTAAAATTTTGCTTGTAACTCATGTAAGTGTTTGAAGCCCAGCAAATTTCTCTTTTCATTTGTGAAGTGTGAAGGTAAATTGCCCAGTGACAGTGGGACATCGCTAACAAGTACAAATTGAATAACATGCTATCTTGCTCTATTAGTCCTGACTAGCATGTCTGAATTAGATATTCAGCACACTCCCCATTGTAGGCCTGATTGATAAATGCTAAGGAGAATTTGTCAAAACAACAGGAGCTACACCCAGTGGGACATCAATATGCTCCATTTAGTCACCCACCCGGCACTTCCTACATAGGATTGTCACATAAAATTAAGACTAGCCCCTAACCAGCCATCAAGCTTGCAGCAGACATCAGGCAGCCTGTGTTCTGTATGCATATTAGTCACATGCTTAACAATTTGGGCTGTCATGACTGAAGCATGCGGTGACCTCTGGAGCAGAGGTTGAATTT
The DNA here is from genome assembly GCF_000737465.1 of Haliaeetus leucocephalus. NCBI lineage: Eukaryota > Metazoa > Chordata > Aves > Accipitriformes > Accipitridae > Haliaeetus > Haliaeetus leucocephalus. The sequence continues at coordinate 374,957 of NW_010972605.1, forward strand.
TGTGACTACACTGAGACATCACGCTCAGCTGTTCAAGATTTTAGGCCATTTCCTGCCTGATCTGTGCACAGATGCACTGCCCTAAGCTATAATCTGTGGCCTAGTCCAAATGACAAATGGCACAGCATAGATTATTGCATTATATATTAAGTACTACAAGTCTGTAAATTATAAGTAAACTACTGTTCAGCCTGAATGTCTCCTCCAGCTTTTAGAACACTTTCCTTCATAAAGCTTCTTATGTGCAGCCAAGACATCAAAGTTTAAAGACTGAAATGTACTGTTTTCCCTGCAATTAGCTGCTTGAATATGAAACAGTTTTGTTCCAGCTGTAATTCAATAAGTCATTGCTGGACTTGCTTCTCCTCCATCCCTCCCCTTTTCACTGAGAATTATTAGCAAATTAGGGTTTTCTGTAGGCTCTATATGTTGAACTATTTTTGCCAGATAAATGGTTGAGGCCAGTATTGTTAGCCACTTTACATAGTTCTTTCAGTATGGAATAGACATGCAATGTGCAACACTAATAAAAATGAGTAAGTCTAAACATCATCAGTTCTGAGGGATCTAATTTGTCATTCTATTATGCCTAGTCTCTGTTTATGCACTGAAGTTCTTGTTTATATGTGGAACAGCTGTAAAAAGTATAAAAAAACAAGCTGGAAGGGAAGTCATTCACTCCCTTTCTTATTACTGACCTGTAATATATCAATGGGCTAAACAAGATTTTTGTTATAATATGATTGTGTGCTTCCTATGTGTAGTTAGGACTCCAATATAGCATTTATCTAATATCAACAATCAAATTCTTGGTGTTAGGAAGGAAAGAAGGGAAGAAAGAAGGAAAGAAAGAAAGAGAGCAGCCCTGCCAAGAAGGACTTGAGGATGTTGGTTGACAAGCAGCTCAATATGACCCAGCAATGTGTGCTTGCAGCCCAGAAAGCTAACAGTATTCTGGGCTGCATCAAAAGAAGCATGACCAGCAGGTCGAGGGAGGTGATTCTCCCCCCCTGCTCTGCTTTTGTGAGACCCCACCTGCAGTACTGCGTTCAGTTCTGGTGCCCCCAACATAAGAAGACATGGACCTGTTGGAGCGAGTCCAGACGAGGGCCTTACAAAAATGATCAGAGCAATGGAACACCTCTCCTGTGAAGACAGTCTGAGAGAATTGGGGTTGTTCTGGAGAAGAGAAGGCTCCAGGGAGACCTTACAGGAGCCTTCCAGTGCCTAAAGGGGGCCCACAAGAAAGCCAGAGAGGGACTTTTTACAAAGGCATGTAGTGATAGGACAAGGGGTAATGGCTTTAAACTGAAAGAGGGTGGATTTAGATTAGAGGTAAGGAAGAAGCTCTTCAGTATGAGGGTGGTGAGACACTGGAACAGGTTGCCCAGAGAGGTTGTGGATGTCCCATCCCTGGAAGTGGTTGAGGCCAGGTTGAATGGGGCCTAGAACAACCTGGTCTAGTGGAAGGTGGCAGGGGAGTTGGAACTAGATGTCTTTAAGGTCCCTTCCAACCCAAACCACTCTATGATTCTAAGAAGGAAAAAAGGAAAGAAAGAAAGAAAGATAGAAAGGAAGGAAAAGAGCAAGGAAGGAAGGAAGAAAGGAAGAGAAAGAGGAAAACTGATGCCCATATATCTCTAAGGAAAAACTTTCACTGTTCATAGCCGGTTAATATATCCATAAAGCTGTCCTATGATATCCTTTAACTTGCAGTCAGAGATGGTCCAAGCAGAGGTTTTCTCTTGCATTTCTCTTATCATTGACAATTGACAGAATTCAACAGAAGAAGTCACTTTTGTTAAGACAGGAGAAGGATTAGTACCTCTTGTGGTTTAAGGCCAGCCAGTAACAAAGCACCATGTAGCTGCTCGCTCACTCCTTTCCTGCCACAGACATGGTGGGATGAGGAGAAAATATAAAGAAAAGCTCGTGGGTAAAGACAGGGACAGGGAGGGATCACTCCCCACTTATGGTCATGGGCAAAAGACAGACTCAACTTGGGGAAGAAAGAAAACCAGTTGAATTTACTACAAATCAAAACAAGGAAACTGAGAAGTAAAACCAAACCTTAGAACACCTTCCCCCACCCCTCCCTCCTTCCTGCCTCAACCCCACCCCCGGTCCTCTCTCCCTCCTCCCCCCGGCAGCACAGGGGGACGGGAAATGGGGGTTGGGGTCAGTTCGTCACACCTTGTCTCTGCTGCTCCTTCCTCCTCAGGGGGAGGACTCCTCACACTCTTCCCCTGCTCCAGCGTGGGGTCCCTCCCACGAGAGGCAGTCCTCCATGAACTTCTCCAACATGGGTCCTTCCCATGGGCCGCAGTTCTTCACAAACTGCTCCAGTGTGGGTGCTTTCTGCGGTCCACAATCCTTCAGGAACAGACTGCTCCAGCGTGGGCTTTCCCATGGAGTCATGGCCATCTTCGGGGGCATCCCCCTGCTCCAGTGTGGGCTCCTTCATGGGCTGCAGGTGGGCATCTGCTCCCCCGCTCCCCTCCATGGGCTGAGGGGGACAGCCTGCCGTCTCACCACTGGCTGCAGGGGCATCTCCTCCTCCCCCTCTCCTCCTCCCCTCCTTCTCCAGCGACCTTGCTGTCTTGCATTGGTGTTCCTCTCACATTTCAATCCCACTACTCACTACCAGTTCCCTTTTTTAAAAGTTCTCCCAGAGACACTACCACTGATTGGGTTGGCCTGGGCCAGAGTCGGGTCCGACTTGGAGCCAGGGAAGCTTCTAGCAGCTTCTCACACAAGCCACCCCTGCGTCCCCCTCCCCTGCTACCAAAAAACCCCGCCACACAAATCCATAACAGTACCCAACTGTATCACATCATGCTGTGCCAGTCTGTAATGCACAGGTACCCACAAAGTGAAGGACCAGGGTTTGATTTGCAGCTGTTCCGGTGGTAGCATCAAATATCCACATCACACCTTTACGACAATGAAGTTCATAGCCCTAGGTGTTCATGGGTACAGAGGCGGCTGCTGGAGAAACCTGTGTCTGCATGCCAAGTGGCGCATGCTAGGAAGATCCTGGATGAGTGACTTTGATTTTGGGTCCAGAAGACAGAAACTGCTTTAAAGAGCTTAGGTAGGTACCTCATAACACCAAGTACAGGCCCAATGTTGGCAGCTGAAGAGAAAAACCCCAAACCTCTTATTTACTGAACTGCTAATGCAGGTGTACCTCTTGTTGCCCAAAACTGCAACTGAACTAAATATGAGCTTTCAAAAGACTTTGGCAATTTTTCTTTGTATTATATATCAAAAGTTTAAAAGTCTTGTACCTCCCTCCTGTTATAATTTGTAGTTTCATGAGTAAGAAAATGCTCATACATCTTTCTGGTCTTTAGACTAACACCTTATAGATACATTATGACAATATAGCCATCTGGAACATAACAATGCTTGAGCCTAAAGTGAACTCTGTTGTATCTTCTAGGCTAACCATGTCATGGCTTGAATACCAGATTTGATACGCACGGAGTAAAGTACGCTACACTAAAAGAGTAGGTAGGATCAGGGCCCTTGAGGTTGGTAACTGGGTCGCATCTCGTCTCTTGTTTCTTGTTTCTCAGTGTAATAGCTTACAGGTCAACCAATCTCCATGACTTTATGAGCGTTGTTGCAAAGTAGCTGGCAACTTGTCATCCTGATGTCTGTCTTCATGCCATTTTGGAAGTTCTTTAGTTTGGATAGAAAACATGTCAAGAAAATACTCTTCTACAACACCAAACAGTGGGAAACATTTTAAAGGATCTTGTAGAAATGTTTCACAGAGTTATGAGTTGTTGACTTTGGTTCATTTAACCAGCGGTAGAAGATACCAAGATGACAAACACCCATTTAAAAACTTTTCTCAATGATTTCATCATATAACACTGATATACACAAGAAGGTACTAATGAGATAAATGGTCCTAGAACTTAAAACCATGTGAATCACCTTTTTTGTAATTATTAAAACTAAAATAAAATGTAGAAAGTATATAGAGGAAATATTCATTTCAACTAACATGGTACTAAATATTGACTCTGTTCCCTGTTGCCTGACTGCCTTCATTTCTTTGGGCATCAATTTTTCAGTATTGAAAATCAGTGGGTATTTAGCTCAAATAGGTAAATTTTGCCTTTTCCTGAGGTGATAAGACATATAATAGAACAGTTTACACAAGTTTTCTCTTTCTCCTTTTGTTGTTGGACTCAAAGTGGAAGATGAGCAGAAGAAGAGAAGAAAATTTGCTTTAGGATGGATATAGGATCTAGTGCTAGGAAAGGATTACAAAAAGGTAGTGTAAATCTAGAGTAATTAACTCCAGTGGGGTTCCCTGAGATTTACAGTATTGTAAGGAAGTAAATTACCTTAACCTATCACAAAGTGCCTTTTCTGTTTGCTCTTCTGGTGCTAATCTTTTATTAGAAGACATAATGATCCCTTAGCATATACCAAGCTTCTGACAATCAGTTATGTTCAAGTTAAATTGCATGTATTTGCCTCTAAAGAACACAGTTTTGGCCTGCTCCCTCTGATAAACTCACAATTCAAATGCTATCTAATCTAAGTGAATTAGTAAGTGAATTCTCCAGTGATACTGGACACTGTACAGTGTAGGTGATGGCAGATAACCTCTCAAGCTTCCATTTAGCTAATGAACTAGAAAGCCCTACATAGTCTGTGAAAATGAGATTTGTAAAACTTATGCAATCTAGTGATTCAAATATATTTAAGAATAATCCACGTCACAGTCACATACTAACTGATAATCTAAGTTAAGACTCATTTATAGATTAGAGTCAGGCCCACGTAGAGACTAGTAAAATGAACTTGTCCTGTCTGCCATCAAGGTTCCACAGGAAGAAACTGGGATCTGAAACACCGATTGAAGTTTTTTCCTAAAATATGCAAGAACCTGCTTATATTTGTTGGTGCAAAAGTAAAGAGAATGTATGGGAACCAAATTACCTCAGCTGGGTGTTATGAATGAATAACAGATCTTCTGAAGCAAAGAAAGAGGGGACTCTAAGCATGCAAAGTCACCACGACAAAGGGATGATCAGGAACTTTTTCTGGGAAATTAAAATCATCCCTGGAAGTATAAATTGAGGTGCATATGTGCCGGAAAGCTTGACCAGTCTTTCCTAGCAGAATCCAGTTTAGCAAACTGTGTATTTTATTTCAACTCTTATGAACAATGCAGTTCAAATAATGAATAAGTCCCAAATATAAAATAAGTCTGTAGGATAGGTAATAATTCAAAGAAAATGTTACTCCTGGGTTCTGGTCCTGTCTGTTAAGTATTAGAGGGAAATAACACTGGAAGGAGATCTCCTATTGAAACCTAAAGTTAACATTGTCCTCCAGTAATGATGCAAAAACATGTGGCATGAGCTCTGTATGCAGCATTACATGTATGCATGCATGCAATAGGTGACCTATATATAAAAATGATCTGCAATGAAAAACATGAGTTACTTTTTTTCTGGAGAAATGTACATAGGCATTAAAATAGGAACTGGTGGCTCATGGTGATATTATAAAAGCTGAAATATAAGAGAATGAGAATTTTTACAGACTACCAGATTAAAAAAAAAATCTCTATAACAAGTTAAGTAATGAACATAACTACTCACTGAAAAAAGGAAAATAAGATCAAGTGTTGTTTTATGGACTTTTTGCATCTTTACAATGGGCCAAGAAGTAAGTTTGCTTTTCAATTGTTGACCATTTTTGTGCTTGCAGAAGGTTAAGAATTAAACCATTTTTTTTGTTTTAACTGACACTTTCAATTTACCACAGTTTAGCACCAACTTTTTATATGAAATAGACTTTTGTATGAAATGTATCACACAAAAAATAGGCTTACTGATGTACCTGCATATGCATTCGATCCTACCCTGAGAAACACAGAAAGCAAAAAACTGTTTTTTCCAAGCCCTTCTGAAAAAAAGTTACTCAAGCAGTTTGACCTCACAGGAAGGCTAAAGCTAGCCCATAATAACAGCAGCTCCTCTGAAAACAGCAGCCTGCTCACATTGCCTGAGGCAACACACAGATGATGGATAGCATAACAGATGAATCTTCTCCTCATCTCCATTCTAATCTCACTCTACTAATTGTCATCAATATCATCAGTGTCAGTAGCCTAAGCTACCGCTCGGAGCCTGTGAGCTGCCCCCAAAGCGCTGGCCCTACTGGGGCTTCCCCTTCACCTGGGCAATCTGTGGCCACTGCACAGGGAACAGATGATGGAGATGGAGCCTGGGTCTGGGGCCTGGGCTCTGGAGGGTGGCCCACGTCTTGCTGATGCATGAGTTGCAGCATGGTAGGAAGGTTGTTGCAGCTGATGTAGCGTGAAACAGTTGCTGTAAATAAGTGATGGATAATATGGCAGTAATACTTTATGTTTGTAATTTCCTACCTACACTAAAAGATCATTAGGATTGTAGAAGTCAAGCATTCAAAACTTAGGAAATGCAAAAAACTGAGGCAATTCTGCAACCTGAACACAAGCCCTTGTATGATACCACTGTTCATTGCAGAAACAGGCTGTTTTCACAAAACATGTGCTTTGTGCAGCTCCAGGATCGGCAGAAGGCCTTGTCTGTACTGTCAGAACTATCCCCACCATCCAGCGAATTGTTCCATGTACTATTTGCTATTTAATATGCAACTATTTCAGAACACAGGATTGTTAATTCCCTTTTAGGGTTCTCTTCGATGATGAGACTTTAGCAGTACATGTCCACAGATATTAATGAATAATTGTTCAATATCACTTCAAAGCAAAATGATGACATAACTTTTCTCAAAGAAGAGAGAAACTGAGACACAAAGATATTAGTGTCACATCATATAATTTTGTCATATCTAGCTTGAAAAATTAGGGTCCATATTTTCAGAATATTTTGTATTTTTTGTCACACAGGTGTTTCCGTCTGGTCAGCCACAAAATTATAAGCACTGAGTTAGTACCACACATGGTTAATACAGCTCATCATCATATCAGAAGTAGGTGGCAGGGCAGCCTCATACATAAAAAAACTTTCAAAATTATTATTGTTAGTGTAGGTGTTTTCAAAGTGGTTACTATTTTGCTTTATGCCGTAGAAAATGAATAAACATTCTGGCTGGTCTGAACACATGAATTTCCCTCTGAAGTCCACAAGAATTGTCTCCTTACACCAGAGTTAAATTAACCAAGATATTGTCTATGTTGCAAGCAGTTGTTGGCCTGCTTGTGACTGGTTCAGTGCTCATTTAGATGGGGTTGGAGATGCTAATGCAAGAGTATGCTTCCTTATTATATCTCTTGATGCCTTAGTCTACAGTTTATACTTGAGGGACCTTATTCTCATTTCCCGCATTATCACAGGCTGATTGTATTGACAGCACCTTCCTCCTGCAGGCTGTCAGGGGCCGGCCCTGCCACTTGCAGAAATAGGATTTGCTCTGCTGTCTTCCTTACACTCTCTCATGACCCTGTACTCTCCATGCTGCGGCTTGAATGCCAGTGGAGAGCAGAAATCACACAGACAGGAATTTACCTTAAGCTCAACTCCACATCTCTGCTAACGTTTATTATGGACAGGCTGAACTGGTATCTCTAGAGATTACCTTGCCATTTTGGCAAGTTTGGCAGCTGCCACCTGGACCTTAAAATAGTGCAAAACTGATCAGTGCAAATTCATTGAATTCTGAGCCAAAGCAGAGGTCAGGATCAAAATATTCACAAGGGAGAGAGTTCTAGCAGAGCAATTTTTTTGATGGGAAATGCATAATAGTTTTCATATAGGAAGATATTACTAAACTGCAGTTCAAAAGTTGAAGAAGTAGAGTAAAAAATCTGTCTCATGGTAGCAAGGTGCTGCCTAGAGCTGGAGGAGAGTGAAAAGAGTAAGTCAGGAAAGGTGTGTTTAGCTTCCAGGAATGCCTGTGGAATAAAGAAGCTAAGAAGGGTCAGTGGAGAGAAGGAGACTGGCAGCTACTGGTGCAACAGGACTCTTGTATGTAAGGGCAGGAGAGTCTGGCCAGAGTGAGAATAAGCATGAGCTGGAGGTCCTCTGCTGGGGAGCAATGGCTTGAGAACAAGGGCAGTGTGAATGAGGGGAGAGGGGATGGATGGGGAAGTGGGAGGGGGAAAGCTAACAGGTACAGCTGGGGACTGTGATGAACTCCAGTGGTGCATTTAACTTCAGAAGTTTGGTGTTAGAGGAGACAAAATGCTGCAGGAAGTTAATGGCCCTTGAGGGGGCGGGGGGTTGGTGGGGTGGTGGGAAGGAGGCAGAATGGATGACCTGTGGATTAGTTTATTGGTAAAGAAACATTTCATCTGGCATCTATAGAAACATGGGCTGGCTTCATCCATACAAGGGTTAAAATTTACATCACTACTGGAGATCTGTTTAAGAGTGTGTGGGGGTTAAATACACTGAATCCTCATCCCATACACAGTAAGGCAGCTACAAGTCAAACATAATGACAGTGGTGATTAATTAGGTACTCCTACCCCCAGCACTTGAGAGTGATTTATTGAGACACATCTCTAACCTGATCCATTGTGCTGACTGGATTAATGGAGTGAGCTAGAGAAATTCACTGGCAATGTTAGATACAGAGCAGGAAAGCATTAACCCTTGGAGCTTTCTTATCTAGCCTATTGACAGAATATTAATTATGACAAAACATACATGTCTCACCTAATTATCTTTTGATAGCTAAGCATATATTTTTATTCATGCATAATGAAGATACTGGAGTGAAAATCATTTGCACATAAACATTTTAGAAAAATATGGAGATAACACTGAATTTACAGGGTCCACTGTAAACAGGAGACTATAAATGTCTTCCTTTAATTCTTGACCATTTACTTTAGATTATTAGAACAATTGATGGAGCAAGCAAAAGAAGTAATTTTGGAATATAAATTGGGGCATCATTAGGTTGCATATATACAAACACTCATGATGCATTATAAATGCTGTGTTTTTCCTGGACCTGTCTCTAGCAGGCTTATCTTCTCAAACTTGGGCCCGTTTCTGAAGTCATGCAGTCAAATGGCATTCCCTAAACCACGCTTATATTGCAGGTTACTGGCTTATTCAGAACTTCAGACATCAGCTCTGTGTGATTGCAAGTCACGGTGCATGAGCTATTTTTAATACCTAACATAGCCAGGTGTCTGAGACAAAGCAGGTGCATCCTACAAAGTGGGAAGCATAAGCACAGTCTCCAGACAGCCTTCAGGGTCTTCAGAGATTTCAGTCTCTTCTTTCTGGGGCAGCAGGATCACTGTAGCTCTCACAAGGAGTGTCTGCTTCCAGCAGTGAACAGAGCTGTGAGTTTAGTCTAGTCGTCTAGTGTTGCATATGTTACTTCACATTTGCAGGATGATATTCTTCAGTCCTCACAAGTAAATGTGAATGGCTACTTATTCAGTAGACTTTTCACAAACTTGAAGGATAGTCCTGTGGAAAAAAAACAGATGGGCAAGAAAAAGAGAGAGAGAAATTCCCTAAACATTAAAAGCATTTTGTTTCCAGAATTTCAAAATAAATCATTGCTGGTTTAAATTTGATTTGACAAACAGAAGGAGGGAAAATGAAGTAAATAAAACTTGTCCTTTTGTGCCAAATAAATATTAAACCCACGCATATTTTAAAGTTTCAGATTTAGCGATTGAATTAATTATTAAAAAAAAAAGGACTAAAAACATTCTATCTAGTACTACCTGAATGGAAATTATGTTCAGTTAATGCAGAAAGCCACTACTTGCATAGCTCTGATCACTCTATAAATTTTGGCTGAGCTATGTCTAGACTTTGAGACAGTTATGCTCTATTGTTGCAGTTTGCAGTCGTGGTTCCCCAGTTCCTGTTTGCCCTGATGGGGACCCTGGCTGAATTACAGCACAGATCCTTTCTGGCTTGCACATGGCAGTTTGCAGCAGTAAAAGAAAGGAATAGGACTTGCCAGGTACTGTCCCTGCAAAGAATAGGAACCAGGTGAAAGTCCAGACCTGGGAATTGGGAGGTGTTCTTGCTTCCTATTGTTCCCACACAGACAGCTCTGAGTATCTAGGCACTGTTACTAGCCATTTGATTCATAGACAAATACACAGAAAAAGCAAGTATATATATACAACTTATCCTACATTGTGTGCCCTCATTGAACTGCATATAAGGCCCATTAGAAAAGGTCAGTTTGCAGCCCTGTTTTCAACTCTTTCCGCAGTGGTTTCTCCACACAAGGTCTGCAGTTACACAAAAGAGTTCTTGATTATGCAAGTTATATCCTTAGGTTCCTCCCATAACATTAACATCAACAAGAAGCTGGGTCATGATATGTAGAGGGGAGCTCATCTGTCTTTTCAGGGATGCTTTGTAGAGCTATTCTTAGCCTCCCAATGCAATTAACGGAGACACTTCCAGTTACACCATAAAACATATAGATCAGTACCACAAGGCCAGTCATTTCTGCTTGTAACTAAGCTGCTACTCTAAAAGGATATAGGGAGAGTGGCTATAAAGCACAGAATCATAGAACAGAATTATAGAACGGTTTGGGTTCGAAGAGACCTCTAAAAGTCACCTAGTTTAACCCCTCTGCCATGAGCAGAGACATCTTCAACTACATCAGGTTGCTCAGAGCCCCGTCCAACCTGACCTTGAATTTTTCCAGGGATGGGCCATCTACCACCTCTCTGGGCAACCTGTTCCTGTGTTTCGCCACCCTCATTGTAAAAAATTTCTTCCTTATATCTACTCTGAATCTACCCTCCTCTAGTTTAAAACCATTACCCCTTGTCCTATTGCTACAGGCCCTATTAAGAAGTTTGTCCCCATCTTTCTTATAAGCCCCCTTTAAGTATTGAAAGGCCACAATAAGGTCTGCCTGGACCCTTCTCTTCTCCAGGCAGAGCAACCCAAAATTCGTCAGCCTGTCCTCATAAGAGAGTTGTTTCAGCCCTCAGATCATTTTTGTGGCACTCCTCTGTATCCACTACAACAGGTCCATGTCTTTCAACAACATCTCTCCTCCTATTCCCTGCCCTGCTTCTCTTTCCTTCTCTGTTATTCCAAGGGTCTACAATGCAATCACTTTCTTTCAGAGGCATAAATTATTCCAACATGAAGTCTTTTTTTTTAGTGCAGCAAGATTTGTGCCTCAGGTAGATTGAATATAATTTGGTCATCTCTACTCCATACAATATGCATTTTTGTGAAAACAACATAAACTTATTCCAGATAATCATCCCAGATAATCTAGCACTGTATAGTATCACATAATAAGTCACATTTGACCACAGACCTTTTTCTATATAGCTTGAGGTTTGGCACCCCAGGAATCTACTGCTATTAATGTCATCAAGGAGAACAGAAGTCCACCCAGAATACTCAGATTGCTTTCTGTTTTCTGAGCTGGGGGAAAATAAATCCATTCCCCCCTTTGCCTGCTCTATATAAATATTTCACATGAGGACAGGGCTACAGTGTCTTAGTTAATACTTTTATTTTTTAATACTTATTATCTTTTATTTTTCTACTTTGTAAACTGGGCTTTTCATAAGCTCTTTCTAGGCATATGGGCCAAGGACAACCTATCATCAGAATTTTAGATTTAAATTATCTCTTAGAAATGCAGGACCTGTCTGAGATGAATGAAGTTCAGTTAAAGTGACCAGAGAACCTCATTATTGTTTTAGCCTTTTGCCCTCAGGAAACAGAAGAGGATGGAAACAAAGTTTTCCAGACTAGGAAATCACCCTTGTCACCCCATGACTGAACCATCTGCCAGGCAGAGGAAGGGGCCTGTGAGCTGCAGGAGCAATCACTGCAGAAGTGGCCTTGCCCTGTCATCTGGCAGTGCAGCCTGGATTTCTCTTGATGCAAAATTCTTAAAACATCTACTGACTAGGATTGAGGCAGAAGATGGATGTTCAGTAAGAAGTGCTTAATTAGGATGCAAAGGTTTTGTAACAAAACTGATTTATTTTCTTTTTCATCACTCTCCATGCTCTAGACAGCATGACAATAAAGGACAGTTCAAGGAAGCCAAGCATCAGGGCACTTTTTCATTTAAAATAGTTGCTGGGATTTATAATCTAGCTGCCTGAGGTGTATCTGTATTGTAAATAATTATATCAGTAACCAATATGAAACAGGTACAGGAAGAATAGAATATGAGAAAACATACATCAGTTTTAAGCATCACAAAGAAGATTCAGATTGGACATTAGAGGCTGGTACAGGAGAATGGCTAAATGACCTCTCAGGGTCCCTAACTTTTTTTGGTTGGTTTTATGAATATTGCTTATATCTGCTGGTTTGCTTTTGTTGGGGGTTTTTGTTAGTTTGTTTTTTCCCCCACAATAGTAAGTGTAAACTTTGAAACAAACATGCAAGACAGAAAGATGAAAATTGCCTGTTTAAATTATTTTCTCTGTTCAAAATCAGTCTTGAATTATTCATAATAGGAATGAGGAAGGAAGAGAAGTAGGAGACTGGAAAACAGCATGGTCCAAGCTGTGTCATTGTGTGTAATATCCTCTCTAAAAATAATGCCAAAGTTAGGAATAAAGCTGATGGAAATGCTACAAAGAGAAGCATTCCTTGCTGTGTATCTTATACTCTTTCCCTAAGCAGTGTTACAAGTCAGAGTTAGGTGAAACAGCTCTGTTCTAGGATAGCAATACATATAGATCGTAAGTAATGGTCTTCATTATGGTCTAATGAAGTATATGTATGTGTATACATATAAATGTTATCTATATATTTACACAGATATAGAATAGATAACGTATAAATCACACACATATTTAAGTAGGATGTAAGATCTGCATTCTAAGTCAGCACCTTTTAGTTGGTGCCTAAATTCAGTTCCCCTTACTCCTGACTAATTGATATCTTGAGAATATTTTATACTAGAAAAATCCAATCTGCAAGACAAAATTATAGTGTCTGTTTCTCCAGATTACAGACCCCTTTAATTTACACTCCTCACTACATTTTACCTTTGGACGATCCTACTTCTGCATCTCCTTGGCATATGGCCTAAGATACTCTCTAGCCTACACAGGCACATGGTATATAGCCAGGTCAGATTTCTTCTTGAAACTCCGTTTGTACATCCTCTGTCTCTGTGGTTGTCACCTTTGAGAGCAGTGGACACTGGCTAATGCTCATTTGGACACCTGTGCTCTCACAGCCACCTCCATCACAGTTTCTAAAATAGTTTCTGTTAAGCATATCTTTTTGATCCTTATCTCACACTTGTACATTTTGTTGTGGTTACATTTAGTAACTGGTGTGATTCTTGGCCCAGCCAGAAGTAAGTGAGATTGGGATCTTCATCCTGAGTGAGCTGTGCAGTCGCATGTGACAAGGGCTAATTGGTGTCCAGCTGTATAGGGCAGGGAAACAGAAAGTCAATAGATGGAAGGGATAGAGCACATGCATCCCCTGTGTGATTGCATTTAGGGTGGGAGTCAGCAGCAGAAGCCAGGGCCATTCAATTATTTAAGGCATCTGAGATGTCTGCAGAAAGTGGTATATCTGACACAGGACTTAGGGGAGATGCACCCTCACAGAGCAGCACTTGGAGACCAGGAGGTACATGCTAAGCATTTCAAGCGGAACTAGAAACCCAAGTTAAGTGACTGAATTGATCCTTTACGGTCATTTACTGACACTATATCTATACATATATATTCATATATGCATGTAGTCAGTATGTATATACATTATATGTGTGTGTACGTACATAGACATATATGCATATGTATGCTTTAGTTGCACATTCACTGTGAAGTAAGTCAGCTGGAGAATAGTTTAAAAAAATCTCCAAGTTTTGCCTCACATATAGAGGTCTGTAAGTGAGTAGAGGTTGGAAAAAACTCATGAGACACTGCTGAAGGACTTTGTATGGGGGGTTAGGGCAGGGTTTCACGTTTGTATAATTGGCAGGGCAGGCTGGCAGATGGGACACATGCAAAAAGAATGGTTTTTTCCATGTTTGCACAATTTCTATCTCAATGAGATTGAAATTGTAATGAAGTTGTGAGCCACAACAACAGTTCTTAGCTGCTGCCACAGCACAAATAATAATACTTCAGAGAAAATAAAAGCAAAGAGGGACTCAGGACCAATTTACTCTAGGGAGAAAAGAACATTTTGTGTCTGACTGAAAAGCAGTGCATGGACAAAAAAGCGAGTGTTTTTAACTTGCAGCACATCAATTATTTTATGATAACTGTTCATGTGCACACATTTTCCCCATAGAAAATGCTTGGTAGGTTGCCCTTTTTCCATGGACTGAAAAACTATTCCTCAAAACTTCAGTTTACTGCAGTAAAAGGCCATGCACACAGGTAATACTGCAGAATAATGAAAACAGTGTACATCCTAGCATGATTGTAATGGTGGAAGATGAAGGATGTGCAACTGAGACTGTACTGAGATACCTTGACTGATCCAAAATCTCAGCTTGTGGAAGTTCAGTGGTATATAAACCTGGAACTAATGATATTTTGCATGGAAAGAACATTTCCATGGAATGATAGTCCATTTCCTGTAAATGGTCTGGTATTACTCTCCTCTGCAAACAGTGAGCTCTCAATATTTTCACTGACTTCCAGCATTTCTGTTATTTCTATAAATAACAATTCCATCTAATAATTTTGTTTCCTCCTGAAAAAAAACCTGCTACATCGTTTTAAAAAATTGAAGCAGCCAGTAGATTGTTCTAGGCATTTAATATCATAGTTAGGTTTAAGCACACACTAGAATTTGCTGTATTCCTGTTAGAAAAGTGCTTAACCTCTCCTGAATTAAACGGGATTTGAGCTCTTATGTTCTTTCTTGATTTGGAGTCTTTCTGAGATTTATTCAATCAAATGCAAAATCTTTATTCATGCCTCTATAAAATACATCAATTTTAAAGCCAAAATGAGCCACTAGAGTCTGTAGTCCAACCTGGTCTATAATAAACCAAAGAACTGACCCAGATATGCCGATGTAAGGTAAAACATACTATATAAACTACTAGAATAAAAGAAGTGAAGCACTTAAGCAGCTGAGGAAGCAGAATCTCATTTTAACATGATACATTAAGGCAATATGATATTGATATAAAATACAAACCATATACGAAGCTCTTACTCAAGTAACAAGGCACTTTCAAACAGTGGATAGTAATAATTCCCAGCTAAATGGAATCTCTTTGCACTTTTTAAGCATTAGGAAAGGAAAAAAAACAGAGAATGATGTAGCCTAAAAGTCTTTTGTGAAGAGATTTCCTTCCAGATGCCACTGCAACTTGCTTTAGGGATCAAAAAATTCCCAACTGGTGCAGTATTATTTGATGAGCACTTCTTTTTTCTTCAGATTCTTCTAGAGTCCTCTGTATGCATTGTTATAGGATGAGATCAGTTTCCAGTTGTGCAATTAGGAATGTGAATAACATCTGCCACATTTGGTTTGTTCACTCATGTGAACACCCAAGGGAGTGAAATACATAGAGGACTGCTTTGTTTGGAGAAGGGGCAAGGTAACATATTTTATAATTTTATCATTTCAATAGCTAAGGCTCTATTTTTATATTAGAGAAGGCAGGATGAATAAACATACTTTCCACCTGATGAGAAACTGATATAGCTTATGAGATCCTCTGTTCCTGTAGGTTTTTATGTCTCAGCTTCCGATCAGTCCCCTTCATCACCACTTCATCAGAATAAATAAGAAACTTTTTGAAGGGGTAGACAATTTGTCCCAGTGCCAGTACCACCTGTTTGTTTGGTTTTTTTTTCTGCTATGCTATAAAAGCCTTATGGAGGTAATTCAAACTTCCATAAAGTGATAGAAATGAAAGAGGTAGTGAGTTGAAGTTACAGACAACAGTTTCAGAACTATTAGCAATAGTGGCACCCTATGCCTTTCCCACAGCGTCAGTAAACAGGTTAAAGAGATGTTGCATGCCATCAGGATCTATAGCTTTTCAATTAGTGCCAGACTTTTCATTGTTTCAGGAAAGGTACCAGAGGCAAACATGATTGCTCTACCGGAATATGCATCCTTCATACCCACTACTTAATGGAGAAGAAAAACGAAGAGAGGAATGTATTCCCACATGTAGCTGAACATTAATTTTTACTTTCTGCTTTTTATTTTTTTTGCTAACCAGTGAAAGTCTTCCAGCTTCTAGTAACTTTTTTCTATATACACTCACATTGTCACTGCAAAACACTAATGAAATCAGTCCTGAATTTTTACCAGCCAGTCTTTCCAATACTTTATCTCATTTCCAGTGATAAAGACTCAGTTATGAAAGTACAACACTCATCTGAGCTAAGACATCAACCTCTGACAACAAGCAAAGCTCTAGAAATACCTTCCCTGCTTGGCCTGTGCAGCTATAGTGCTAAGAGGTCCATCGTCCACTAAACTACAGGCCACAATGAGACTCAAAAACTGCATGTACTTCTTCTCATGCTGGAATATTAAGGTGGAGAGAAAGAGGTAGGCAACACACTGTTAGATCATCTCTGTGCCTTGGATGGGGACAGCACCAAGGTCTTTATTCATTGCATCCTAGGTGTGGGGGAGCCCCTATTGCAGGGGACTTCTCTAAATCTGACAAAAGCCAATCTCTGTCTCTACAATGACACTACTAATGCAATCGTTCAGATCATAGCAACAATTCTTTTCTATTAAACCAATGGCTGCTGAAGTCAGGTCCACCTACAAGTTTTTTTCTCGCCATTTACTGGTAATTTAGCCCTCTGTTCGTATCCCAGGTAAGATTACATTTCTCATAGTGTTATGATTTCTGTGTGATTTTCAGGTACTCTTTGTATTTTCATCAAGTAGGAAAAAGCCTGAAGGACCATTTGGTCATGGATAAAACAGAGAAACAGAAACACTCAAAATGACTGGAATAGTTCCAACTTAAAATAGAGACAAAGTATTTATAAAAATTACCATTATTTAAAAATATGAAGGTTGACAAATTCTATTCAAGATATAACTGAGCTGATGGTTTCAGGGTGTGACAGCAAGTTAAGAGAGATAAGTTTCATATATATTTATGCAGTGGTCAAATATCATTTGTCATGGAATATTTGGCTCTCCCTCTGTCATAGCTCAGAACGTGTATATGCTCTTATGCACATACATGTCGATGTTAGATGAAGAATAAAAAGGCATTAAAAGGCCGTTATATGTAGTCCTTTGAGTTTTTTGAACTCTCACAATGCACACCATGGCACGTTTTAATCAAATTATGATATGGGAAGGAACTTTGAAAGTATGATGTGCAAATACGATTCCATAATAAAATAAACAATGTTTGTGTAAGTTCTACCTGTAGTCTAACATTTTCATGATAGTCCCCTCTGTGTGGGTAGAATTTAAATGCCTTTGTTTCAAGATCTTTTTTGTGTTTGTTCCTAATACTTCAGTTAATGATATCATCAACGGTTTCCCCTGCAATGATATTTTATTCCGCAATGCTGAGCTCTACCTTTTAGTTTTAGGCTACTTGATTTCACTGGATGTGCTCTCTAGCCTTTCAAGTTTATTTGTATTGGGCAAGAAGCCAATGGTGTTAATGCATGGAAACCAGGTAGCTGTCAGGACTACTGCAGCAGCATGTCTAATTTTGTTATATTAAAGCTGTCACAAAACATTAAGTAAGAGATTATATGAAGTATGTGTAGGGCAAGTAGTTTATAATGTAATAAACTAATAAAATTTTGAACAAGCTAAAACAGGATCCATTTTATGGGGTTTTTTTCTCCCTTGTTTTTCCTGGTTTGCTCATGTTATTCCCCATTCTTTTCTAAATCATTGCTGAAAATCCAAGTGTAGTTGTGAACATGTCTGTCTCTCTCTCTCTCTATTTATATATATTTATATGTAAAGTTTTTTTTCCATGAATGCCACAAAGATCCTGTATGTTTTTCTGTTCCCCTGGTTATCTTTTTAATGCTCATGGAGAAGAAAATAACTCTGACAACCTCAGTGTACTATGCTGACAACAGTGAAGTTCTAATCATGCTTAGGTCTTCCAGGTGTTACAGCAATACAATAAAATCATAAAGGGAGATACGTCTTTGATCCTAGAGTGGCACAAATACATTTTCAGCTCCATTTTATGAATAAAATATTCATCAGTAATAGAGTGTTAAGCCATGTCCATTTCAGAAAATAGAAGCTGCAGGAAACAGTACATTCTGTCTGAAGAAATGTGGAAATGGAAAGTGTTGGCTTGATAGCAAAGATAAGACTGCTGTACAGATTCCCAAGATGTCTCAAGAGAGAAATTCTCTGTGGAGCAACAAAAATCAAGACTTAGAATAAGTTGCAGAAGCATCTATATGAGAGAATACAGCTAAATATCAATGAATTTACCTACACTATTGAGCTGATTTGGCCATCATTTTGTACTGATCCTACTGCCTGGTCATTCACATCTCACATATACTCATTGTCCTGCAGAAGGTCTGGAGTAAAGGCTAAAGGAAAAACCCAGTGCAGGTTTGCAGACTGTCAAGACCCTACACACGTGCATCTCTGGGTCTGGTCCAGTGCTTCACCATTAAAAATAAAGATATCCTCAGTGCAGAAGGTGGTTCACAGCACCCATGTCTCTGCTGACTACTACTCCATCCATCTTAATAAACTAACACAAGTATTTAGACAGTGTGAATAAACTTTCTTTCCTCCCACAAAAGCTAAATGAAATAGGGACTGTGGTAGGGTGTTTTCTCCAGACTCGCTACTGTTGTGTTTTGCTCTTCAATTTAACATGCAGATTTAGCCTGATTAACCATGATCTGAGGGTCAAAGACATATGGTGGCACATGAAAGGACAGCTGTCTACACAGTTTCAGTGAGACAATGTTTGCACGAAAGACCCCAACTGTGGCAGTCTTGCAGATCTTTCAAGGAGGCTTCTGCTTCTTTCTGTTCTGAAAGGCTTTCTCTGCAAATTTCTGTTAACCCTCACAGTCACCATTAACCCAAACAGTTTTATTCTTTCCTTGTTTCACTGACATTTTCTTCCCAGGTTCTCTTATATTTCTGTTCAAAAAGGAGGAAAGCTTGTGCTGTTCAGCCTTACAACGAGGGAGTGGGAATGTTTTTGTCCTGTCATGCAAACAGTGGTTGAAAAAAAACCAAGTGTTAGCCACCACTTGCTTTTTGTCTGAACATTGAATCTGACAACGTCTGTTGCATGTGCTGTGAGAGAAAGGAGACTAAAACCACGTTGTAACATAAGCTAAAATATAACTTGTATAAATCTTATTTTAAGTCAGACTCTTTTCATTGAAAGGATTCTGGAACCCAAGAAACAGTGAGAGAGGGAGGCAAAAAGGAGGAATTTCCCTCCTTCATCCTTCCTTCAGTTCCCTGATAACAGTATTAACTAAATGGCAACAGCTCACAATGGAGGAGTGGTGATTAGCTGTAATTTGCCCTAATTCATCCTGCCTCCAAAAAGTGAGACAACACAAGCTGCCAAAATGTGGCCCCAGAGCTCCCCAAGGAAAGTCGAGCTGGAAATGCTGTAATGTAGACTTGGGCTTTAAAAGTGTGAAGGAGATGCAAGATGAAACTCAGGTGGAGGTTTCTGACATAGCTAATGCACTGTAGTTTCAGTCCCTATTAGACTTGGCACAGCTATGACTCCAAACCACTCATACAGCTTCGTGGTAATGTAAAGGTACAAAACCAGATAATCAGAGAAAGAATAGTAAAAATATGTATCTATAAAAATCTAGTCACCTCTAGGATTGCTAAAAAAGTTTCCTTAAGATCATTGTTACTGGCTCAATCCATTTTAGTTCAACTTCTGCTCAAGTATCCCTTAAAAGTGCAGAATTTAGAACTTCCACATCTGGACTTAGTTTCTCTTGTAGAATTTCTGGGAAAACTCAGAATCCAGAGTTACTTTAATTTACCTGCTTAGTTCCAATAATAGTGTCCCAACAGTGTTACCTGGGCCATTATTAATTACATGTGTTTATTTTTATTTTTTTTTTATTTTTACACAAGCATTTAATAAACACTAGAGATCTGGAAATTGTAACTAGAGACTTGGAAAATGTACTCAGCTGTACTCATTGAGGTGAGTTATTGGCTTTTGCACTGAATTCAGTAACAGAAAAATGCTTCTGATAATGCAGATTTCAGAAATTAGAGACCTGAAAGAATCTAACGAGGTTACGACAAGCTTGCTATAAAGAATCACCATATCCCGTTGCTGAAATAGTTAATAAGTAATTTGGCACACCACTGGGAAGTAATTTCTCCTATCTGAGTGGGGCTAGAGCTAACATTCAACGTTAGAAAAATATTTCATTCCAAAATCTGTTCATAGACTTTTTATATTTAAAGGAATTTATAAACTGTAACAAAGCTTTTTCAGCAGAAGTATTGAAATGGAAAAAGGGACTTTTCATCCCGCATTCATCTGCCACTGTCAAAATTCAGAAAATTCTTTACATTTCACTATCAAGAAAACTACATAAGTAGTAGCCTTGTTTAGAAGAAGAGGACTCAGTAAGTATTACACAAGACTCTTGACAGTTTGTTTCCTTCAGGTACCATGATTTTACATTTGAATTTAACCCTAGTGATGTGCTGAGAAGTGTTCAACTGATAAAAAAGAGTCTTCTGTGAAACTGTCATATTTTTGGCTCATTTTAATAGGCAGTGGTTTCATGTCAAAGAGACACTTTACATTTGTTACAGTTGGCAGCATTATTATTTTTTATAGGAAGCTGTAAAGCCCTGATTGGAGCTGCAGCAAGCTTGTCACCAGAGACTCAGACTCAAACCCTTTCAGTTGCACAAGCCCTCTGCAATCTGCTTGGCAGGAAACTGGCATGAAAATTGCACCACTGAACTAACGAGAAAGAAGAACTCCTGGAAGCTGGTGGAATTTTGGACAACCTCATGTTAACTGTTCAGACAGAGACCACTGCATGACCTTCCTTATTTCATAAGTAGTTTTCAGTCTGATTATCCTTGGCAATGTGGTTTATGCAGTTGTGCTTTTTACCTACTGGTTGCCCTATCCTGATACTTTTTTTTGTTATTGGCCATATTCAAACAAATTCAAAAGTCAGTAGTGGTGGAAAACTTAAGGAAAATTATGTTTCTGTAAATTTCATGAAAATCAATGTAAGTAGAGGAAAGATCCAAATCAGTGCTCCTGCTGAGGAACAAATATTATACATTGTTCTTGTCAGCAGGCTGTTTGCCAATTGGCACAGAAGTGCTGGCCAGCTAATCAGCCCGCACACAGCTTGGGGACTAGCTGTAGCATGAGCTGCTACCTGTGAGTGAAGGCATCCTAGGGACTGGGGAGGGGAAAGGAGGTACTGTGGTTTGAGGATAAAAGTGGAGGGATTTGTGGCACAAAGGACAGAATTCCCTAAGAAATCAGGCTTTGTTGATTGCATTGCTCACCAACAACCTTGTTTTGAGTAGCCCTAAATATATTATAGTAGAAGGAAGTGAAACACCATAATAAAAGAAGTGTGCAAACTGAAATACTTTGGCTATAACAGAAATAAGAAAGAAAAAATCCACCCTCCCCTATTTCCATGAGAGTGTCCTTAATTAAAAGACAGAAACAAAATGAACTGAAGGTTATTCTCCTTTGAAGCTTGTTGACCTTATGCCATAGTTTTATTTGCAGGGTGAGCAGTGGGTAATAAGAGGTATAACTATATTAAGTGAAAAATTTACATTTGTTTTACTAATAATGCCTATATACAGATATTATTTCTAAAAGTGTGTTTCAAAATCGCATAGGTAAAACTCAGTCTGAAGCCATCCAAACTCAGATAAAATCTCTTCAGCATAGTACAAGGCTTAGAAGTATTTTTTATTTGTTAGATATTGTGAAGTCAAAAAGGAGCTTCCTTTGTAAAAATATGTGGGGGATGAAATACACCAAGAGGACAGTGGTAAAAACCTACAGATGCAACACACTAAAATATTCCTACATTAGCAAATACCCCTTGCAAACACTTTTCCTGTGGAGTCATTGCCTCCCATGGAGGCTGTTTGGGCATATCGCTCAGGCAGAATCATTGCAAGTCTCTGCCACTTGGCAAGGCAGGAGGGTCTAGCTGGAAGGCAAGAATTTACCTACACTGCAGCTTTTGGAAAGGATGTGCCTGCAGTCTTCTTGAATGCCTATCTAAGGTACTTTGTAGCTCATTAGAAAACAGAATTATGTCCCCAATCCTCTTTCCACTATTCTCTGTGATGACGGAAGTAAAATCTCACTAAACTCTAAAGTCATAGCTATGAACTTCAAGGTATTAGTCTGCATAAACATTTGCCAAAACTCTAAGGCAGATACTTATGTGCACAAACTGCAATCATACATTCTGTGATGGTAATCCCTTACACAAATTTCTCCTCTCCATTAAAAAAATAGGGCCTTTTAATGTTAATAAAAGCCATAGGTTTTATTAGCATTTAATGTTAAATGCTGTTAGTAGGTTCTTAGAATCACATACACATCTGTATGAAATCATTAGGAGTCTTTTCATTATCTTCCAGGATGAGATGATGAACTGCTGAAAGAGGAGGAAAGAGCTGTTATGGATCTCAAATTTCACTACACATTTAAGAAAATATCCCACCAACAAATATGTAAAAAAACACTGAAAAGTTAGTAGGTTGGCTGAGCTGCTGACCTGATAATGCTCCTATAATCTTCATTGTGAGCTTTGATGTAACTGATTTCAAGACTCAGATTTGCAGGATACAAACCATAAACAGTTAATGACAAATTGAGAAATTTCCCTTTGTTATTTACACATCACATGACTCAGTTTTCATTAGTGAGATAGCTGCTTCACTTCAAAAGTCCTATAATGCTGTAAATGAGTATTTTAATCTTACTCAATTTTTTTGAAAATCCTATTCATTTACCCACTAATTACTTAACAAATAGTACGCAGTGAAATGAAGAATGGGTGTTAAAATGAAATGGTTTATAATACCTGGCACAATTCCCAGAAATCAAGCCATTTCACATCCTTGATGCACTGCCAAATATGTTTTTGTTGTCTTCCTCTGTCAGTGTAAACAAAAATGGTGGTGGCGGCTGGGGGGAAGCCGGAAAGGCTCAGGGTCGGTCTGGCTTTGTCCTTGTCTACAGCACATCTCCACCCCCTGCTACTTCTAAACGCTTCTGCAGATCTGATTTCCCACGTTACTGCAGCATAAAGGAAGTTTAAAAGAGCTGCGTGTATACTTCATAGGAAGGTAATAAGGCATTGCAAGACTAACTTCACACTTCGCTCGTCTGTCAAGGGGGTCTCCCCTTCCCAACAATACCCCAATGTTTTGGTAGGCAGGCTCCAGCCCACTTAGCCAGCAAGGAGGCACGGGTGGAATGCCAGGTATGTCTACAGAGCATAGTAGTGCAGGCAGCCTGACGCCAGGAGAGAATAGGCAGGTACCTATTGAGTTACAGGATTTCTACAAATCTAATCCACGTGTAATGTGAGACTTATTACAGAGTCAGCCTCTGCCAGGGCTGTGAAAAGTCTGGGGATATGAACAGCCTCAGAAACAATGATCCCAGTTAACTCATTGCAACCCAACATCAGTTGACCAAAACTAATGCTCTCTTATCCTTGTAATTCAGTTCTTAAACAGCGATTACAAGCTGTAACTTATCAAGTATTTAATAGCAAATGCAAGAATTACTGATAAGACTGTGGGTGACATTGTGTCTACTGCAACACTGCATATTTCTAATGAAGTTTATGTTTATTGACTGATATCTGTAATATATGCAAATTAAGCAAAAGCATTTAACATGGGAAGTATTTTCATACATTTGAAACAACAAAACCATTCTCAACTGCTAATAATACAAAGAAAAAAAATCAAAAGTTTCCAAATCTTATTACAGTTAAAAGACTCCATGTTGATTTTTTTGGGCACACTGGGAATAAACTGCAGCATTTAAAAATGGCTGTCTCCTACAAATCTACAAATTTCTTCAGTCACTGTAATGTTAGATGAGAGCTCTCATAGCCCATTCAGTATCTACTCATTAGGCATCACGTTAGTCGTGCACCTCTGGTATTGTATATTCTGAGCTAGTAAAGTCTTTGCCTCACTCTATATCTTACCTGACTTTGTCAAATAATGAAGCACAGCCTCTCTCAATCAATTAACATTTTATTTGGATGCCATTGACCATAAAGAATAAATTGATTTTATATTGTGATTAATGAATTCTCACATTTCAAGAAATGGTCTAGGGTTGTTCAGGTTATATTTGAAAGCCAGAAACTCAGAAATGCTAATAGATGGTGTTGAATCCACACTCAGAATTGCACCTTGCAACAAACTAGTGATTTTATTCCTTTCCTCGGGCTGTTTAATGGCTACCTGACACCTTTGGAAGAGGTCAACTGCTATGGGGTCTGATATTATCAGTTCATCAGTGATGCCCATCTGGCTATTTACTGACACATATATTCTACTCCAGCAACCAAAATCAAACAAGGCTTTGGAAGAATGGCAGCCCAGTCATGATAGAAGTCGAAAGTTGGTTCAGGCTACATTAAGAATGATTATTTTACCAAATTTGTAACCATTTTGTGATTGGTAAAATCAGAACTTTAGAGATTGTTTGTAATTAAGAGTTTCTCCTTCCTACTAGAACTGTAATGTAGAAATACTCTGCTGAATACATGGAGAATACATTTTATATTTGATGTATTTGACCCAGGTGATGTGGAAAATATATGTCTCTTATTTTTAATGGTTCACATAATCTGAGAATGTCTTGTGTCTTAATTTGGAGGAAATGGACAGAACATAAGGATTTCAAGATGTCTAACGATAAAGTATGAAACCTAAAAATTGCTTTAGCTACCTGGGTGCCTAATAAGGGCACCGTCTTGGGCCAGATCAAAAAGTAGCTTAAAATCTGCAGAAGCTAACATTGCAGTGCCAAGTCTTAAGCACCGGGTCCCAGTATGGATGCAATCAATGCTTACAGTTTGATATTTGAGGAAGGCAAAGTACCTCCTAAGAGGTTTCACAGGAGCTACGATGCTGTGGAGGATGCCATGTAAAGCAGCCAGTTGGAAAATGTTAAAGATGTGAGTTTACTAAATGTTTCTCTAGGATAAATCTTAGCTTAGTACTAGCTGGACAACCCACTTGTTCTGTACAGCCTGGAAACATGGTTTCATAGCAATTTTCCCACCTTGTTAAAAAGATGGAAGAATGATTAATCCTTTTTTCACTCAGCTTCTTGGACCTGCCACTCAGACTAAGGCTCTCAAAACCATTCCCCACATGTAGAAGCCTGCCATGATCTTCAACTGTAAGTGGTGACAACCAAAGCCTGAAGAGAATATGACATATTGGAGCATTATTATATATATGTGCTTACATATAGTTCCAGTATTTCATCCATTTCAACTAGCAAGAATAAAGCTATTTATTTCCTCCTGACCAAAAAAATCGTAATGAAACGTCAAGGCAATACTGCTTCTTGATACTTATATGGTAGTTGCAAATGCTTACATATTTGCTTTTTAACCCTATTTGCTGGAGATCTGGACAAAAGTTGATGCTTAACATTTAAGTTGTCACATGAGGTCTCATCTTGTCTAGCGTTCTTTACTTCTTTTGATTAGTCTTATCCCTGCTTGACCTCTGTGGTAGGTAAAAAGACATTGTTAATCAATGCTTACATTGTGTAGTCCCTTTAGAAATAGCATTCAAAACCTGGAAAAGCAAGAATGTACAGGGTAATCTACAGTAATCTTCTCAACACTAGGAACACTTTTGATTGGAATGATAATGCAGCTGAAAAGGTAGCAACTTTTAAGACAGTCTTCCTGAAGCTATAACCACATTGAACCAAGGAGAGAATAGATGTCTTTTTTATTTCAGAGCAGCAAAATGGACAGTTTCAGTAACCTCGCCTAATAGGTTCCACCAAATGTTACAAAATGCTATGTAAACTGTTGGCATCTGTTGGATTTATTGTAGCTTTGCCTTTCTATTGTTTGACAAAGGGAATGCATGAAATACAGTGGTCATGTCTTGGCAACTAAATGGATAAAAAAAATTCTGGATAAATTATTCTTTAAAACATACAAGAAAGATTAGCTTATTAACACATGCTTGGTTATTTTCCACTTAAGTCTAGAAATTCTAGCCTTCCCAGACATCACTTACGCTTATATAAGACCTATTCCTCTCTAAATAAAATGTTAAAGCCAATCTAAGACTCACTATGTTTGATATTTTGGGGTTTGGTGGGGGGTGGGGGTCTGTTGGACACCTACCTCATAACATTTTCATACTGACTTAGCATCAAGCTTTTAAATTTAGGTAAAGTGTAGTTATACTAATATTAACATGTGAGTAAATGTGTTTAGATAACCAGCTTCCTTCCATCCTATTATTCACATGGGCATTTGCTCATAAACAGTGTCCATGCTAATCATCCAAATTTGGTATCCCCAAAGATCTGCAAAATAAAGCTGTTTAAGAAATAAGAAAAATCTGTCCATTTTAAATGACACTTTCCTGAAAATACTGAAAACATTGTTTTCATATCTACATTTAAATTACTCTAGTTCTATTCTAAATCCAATTTGTTTGTGAGAAATTTTCTTTTTTCTTTAATATCTCTAAAAGATATTTCAAAACATGATTTTATATTCCTAAGCCTCTTGCAAAGGCACAAATGATAAATCTCTTGCATGTTAATTTTCAACCCACACATATTCTCTTTCCTGAAAGCCTCTGGAACCTTTCAAATATGTACAAGATAATTTATAAATAGCTCACCTAAATACTATTTAAAACACACATGAAGAATTTGGCTCAGTGACTATCATATACTACTGAGTGTGAATGTAAATGCATTGTTTGGAAGAGGTGCATGATAGTCAGGTCAGTGAAGCCCTTGTGAAGACAAGGGAAGGACAAGCATCCCTGTGCTGGTGAGCTGAATTAGCTGGCTAACAACATAGAACTGCTAAAAGCGAAAGCTGGGTTAAGGTAGTCACCGGAGGTGTTTAATAGCTGACCATTTTTTTGTGCTTTCCAGAAAATGCAATGAATATATGAATGTAAAAATATTCAAACTGAACACTTAATGCACTGGTACAGAAGCTAGGAATTTTGCTGCACATTTTCCACCCATCAAACTTAAGACACCTTTGAAAGATAAGTAAGAAACATAAGCCATTTGTAGGTTCATTGACAGTTTCTTATAGGGATGTCTGCACTTCACTAGAAAATGCTTATGTGTCTGAAACACAGAACATTTAGAAACTTTTAAAAGTTGCAGATATTTTCATTATTTCCCATATTCATATTGTATTTGTAAATTTAAGGGATGAGTTAATTTCTTTGCAAAGCAGGGAGCTAGCTGGAAAACCTTTTCCTAAAAGTTTCCTCAATTCCTCACCAATGTCCTCAAGACCAAGGCTCAAGCCCTGTTTTGGACACTTTTTGGAAGCTACCTGACACAAACCAGCTGGTCCTGCAGTCATCTCTGCTGCCCAGTCTGTTGGCTGGGCTCATGCTTGGAAGAACAGAGCTCCAGGCACCTGCTGACAAACCAGCCTCATGGCAGAGCCCATACGCAGTTGAAGCAGAAGGCTGAGACCTGTGGAGACTATTCCAGGTCAGCTGGTGAAGTCTGGTGGCCCCAGCTCTGTGCTCTGGAGTTCAGGTTCAAGTGGCCTCTTCATGGAGGCCTGGTGGACCATGTGGATGGATGGCTAGTTCATTTTTGTAAGTGGTCTTTGACCTACCTGGCTTTAACTGCATAACTGTACACAGTAGCTAATATTTGATGTCCTGATTTACAAGTCTGCTGTTGTTAACAATTTTTTCTGCCTTACTGTTGGCAGAAATCTAGGCTCTCTGGGAGTTTCTCTCCCAGAAATGAAACTAAAGACTGTGGATCAGTGCCAATGTTCACAAAAGTAAGCTGTTCTGTTTTGTGTGATTCTATGAAGTTGCTTTTGAAATGCCTGAGAAATATATGTTTTCTACGATATGCTACACATGGCTTTAATTAAAAAACAAAAACAACTCCCCTGACAAACTATTTTCAGTCACAAATGCTAAAACAGGAGCAGAATGTGATAGTGCTGGCTATGAATTGCTTTAAACTGGATTGTTTGTAGCTTCAAGAAAGCTGCATTGTTTGAAGTCTGTGCCCATCTTTTGCCAGATTATATTGGGAAGACGATCTATGAACAAAAAGGAAAAGAAGAGTTCCACAGCACTGCCTCTTGCTTTGGAGAGACCATCAGATCTCTTTACTACTTTGGACATGAAAAATTCTTAGACACAAGAATTGTCTCCCCTTTGTTCCGAGTGACACTCTGAGAGGCCTGTCTTCTTCAGCTCATCCCGTGGAGCAGCAACCCAGTCTCCTCCTGCCCCAGCGGAAACCTGGGGCCGCTTCTATCTGCATTCATGGTCTCTCCCCAGGGGTGCAGAAAGGCCTACTCTACATGTCTGTCACATGCCTCACTTGCAGGATGGTGCTGATATTCAGTTTGAGCTCTTATGAGGAGCAATGGGTGCTGAGTTTACTATTTTAGAGAAAAAAATGCCTAATCCATCCTTTTGCATGCATTGGGCTGCATGCAGACTCAGGCATTGATTGTTGCTGTCTCATATCATCTGATTTCTGTTTTTGAGCTTTGTTTTGCAACTGTTGTCACTTAGCCGCCTTTTGGTTTTGTTGCAGGCAGAGATTACGGCAGGGTCAAATGAGTCAAGGAGCTGGGGTTCTCAGCAGAAGTTTAAATGCCTTTGCCTTAATCTAGTTGTTCTTTCTCTTAACCCTGGCCATTTTGCACAGATCCTGATTCAGCTAATGCTCAGCTGTCATGTCAGGAGTGCTGCCACGTGCCCAGCCCTGGCATCCTGAGCTGATGAATGTCACCAGTTGCCTCTGGCGTAAATGAATGGGCCACCTCCCAAATGATTAGCCTGGAAAACAGCTTATGTATCTTAATGGCATCCTAAAGATGGGCTTTTAAAATTAGATCTTCTCCAAACTCACAGCTTGGTCAGGAATAAAAGTTGCAGATATTAAGTGAAGACCCAGCAGTAGCTAAATGTGTGATGCAGCCACATCCACTTCTAAATATAAGAAAAGGCAAAATAATGTCATCATCATCATTGCCCAACATTTAAAAGGGTAGCATCTCTATTGCTCAGCCAACAGGAAACCTTATTTCAGGGAAGCTGTGATAACCAGTCAGAAAACCTGTTCTAACAGTGCATGAAAGTATTGGCAGTGTCCCAGAATATTTCCAGCAAGCGCAAGACCAGCTACTCACCGAGGAGGGGCAGCTGGGAAAGGCTAACATAAAACAATAGCAGCATATAAACTGTGAGAAGGAAGTGTCATGTTTATAAAGGTTAGTTGCAATTATCTTTCCAAGAGTGTAAAGGTTGCAGCTCAAAACCTGAAATGGTTTGTTAATTTATTTACTCATTCATACCTACAGCTGAGTTTGACTAGAGCCTGATTTGCAGCTAGAGGGAAAGACCATGAGTGAAATATATATGCTTTTGTATTGGAAATAATGATAACTGTTAGGAAACTCTGGAAATAATGATAAATCCTTGCTCCAGACACAGCAGTGAGATCTGGTTTTATAATTAACTAAATCATTCATTTTGACTCATACAGATTGCTTCATTTCCAGACGTAATTTAAAACTGTACAGCAGTATTATTTGCAAGCATTTGCAAATTAGTACTCTCATCTTTAATTTGCTTGTACAATGCAAAAAAATGTACCAGAAATGTCTTCACCTTGCTTCTCTTGTTCACCCTTTCTATAATCTAAAGGGAATAGTCCCTCCAGGTGTGAAATAATAAATTTTTAGTCAGTTTTGATCCCATGTCTGTTTTTTAGCATATGACTTCCTTTCTTTGGGTGGGAGAAATTTTTTTGAAAGGCAAAGCTACATTCTTTAGTGAAAACTAAACCAAAAATCTTGGTTTCATCAGGAAATACACTAATAAATTTATTCTTTCCTGTATTTAATAATTTCATTAATGTTTTTACCAGGTTTTTAAAATATTGGTAACAAGCAGAACTGTATTTATGGTATATAAATATTCAAATTAATTCACACAGTGATATTCACCATGCTAGCAACTCTGATATTTTTAGAACTTCTCTTAGCATGATATTTTCCCCTGTTAAAATTCCTCCTGAATACAATATATAGCTTGGGAGGTTTATGCCATTTCCCAAAAGCTGAATTTTTCCTTGGTTTACATTTTCATGCTAGCAAATGGAGGGAAAGCAAACAGATAAATACAGGAAAAAAATGTTCTTTAATGATGAATATTCATTAATGAAAACAGATTATCCTGTCATGTATACAGCTGATCAGTCACATCATCTGAAGGTACACATATGATATGGACATTCTTTTTTCAAAAGTCTGTTGCAAACAAAGCTGTTCAGGACTTTAGCATTTGACCTGAATGAGGTTATTCTAACTGGAACTGTGTTTTCTAACTGAAAAGGATTGGAATTTTTGCTATCTGATTTTTATTTTTAAAAATAGTTGGAATGGTATAATTATAGATATGATATATAAGGTTCTGGTTTATAAGCAGTGGCTTTACATTGATTTATAGAATTTTTAAAATGTAACCCAGGTGGGGATGTGGCCTGATATTATATTTGTGTTGACAGCACAAGTGAAGTAGATGCTTTCTTAGGCTCTGTGGGGGTGAAACAGCTATGCCTCAGACTCTGACTTTCCTGCGTGCTAGAATGACAGACTGATTTCTGCCGAGAAGGGTCGGGGTGACAGTGGCTATGCTGGGGTGTGTGGGTGCACC
The DNA here is from genome assembly GCF_000737465.1 of Haliaeetus leucocephalus. Taxonomy (NCBI): domain Eukaryota; kingdom Metazoa; phylum Chordata; class Aves; order Accipitriformes; family Accipitridae; genus Haliaeetus; species Haliaeetus leucocephalus. The sequence goes on from NW_010972605.1 coordinate 405,868, forward strand.
CCAACCTTCCCACTTCTTCAAGCAGAAAGCCCAACTCCCCCAGCAGCTCTCTGTACCACCTCCATCTCTCTCTGGCAGCAGTGGCTCAGCTCCAGTCTTGGGGAGCTGCATTCAGTTTTTTCTTATAGCTCTTTCAGGCACCCCTGGAAACGCTAGTGACTGTGACAAAAGCTTGGACTGATGTTTGTTTGAACTGTCTAGTTTTCACCTGAATTTAAATGTTTTTATTTCCTGAATAGCAGGCTTTAAGACAAATACTTGAAACAAATGTTTGAGTGTGGGCTTCATCTTTCTGTCTCTTGCCAATGTAAATAAACAGTTTTTCTGTGTAGCTGAGGATGCAGTATTATATTTAAAAATAGTTATGTTACAAAGTCAGTGATGTACTTTTACTCTGAAGTATCTGGGGAGGATAAAAAAGCAAAACTAGTCTTATGTTTTAGGCATTTATAATTGTACATGCACTTAATTGCTGTTGTGACTATTCCATTTTTCCCACTTGCACATAGTGATGGGCCCATAGCTCTGACTGGCTGCTCAGTGGAGAGAAGAAGGAATAAAAAGCATCTGCCCTATATTTAAGATTTTATTCAAAGATGTTTCTTATCAGTGATGTGGGAAAAAGTTGGAACTTAAGAAGGAAGCGGCTCTTGTCTCTCTGCACTGCTTGCCCAAGGGGACGCTGAAGAATTCATGGCATACTCTAAATGAATGGGAGGTGCAGTAATCCCCAAATGCTGCCTGATTTCCTTCCCCTAATAAAGTAAGCTCTCCTACACATAATGGTTATTGCTGGTACTTTCAGCTTAGAGCAATTTCAAGGCATACCGTGATCTCAAAGCACATTCAGAATAGAATAGACAGAATAAACTATTTCAGTTGAAAGGGACCTACAACAGTCATCTAGTCCAACCGCCTGACCACTTCAGGGCTGCCCAAAAGCTAAAGAATGTTATTAAGGGCATTGTCCAAATGCCTCTTCAACACTGACAGGTTTGGGGCATTGACCACCCCTCTAGGAAGCCTGTTCCAGTGTTTGACCACCCTCTCGGTAAAGAAACACTTCCTAATGTCCAGTCTAAATCTCCCCTGATGCAGCCTTGAACCATTCGCACATGTCCTATCACTGGATACCAGGGAGAAGAGACCAGCACCTCCCTCTCCGCTTGCCCCCTCAGGAAGCTGCAGAGCGCAATGCGGGCGCTCCTCAGCCTCCTCTTCTCCAAACCAGACGAGCCCCAAATCCTTAGCTGCTCCTCACAGGACATTCCTTCCAGCCCTCTCACCAGCCTTGTTGCTCTCCTCTGGATGCTTTCAAGGACCTTCACATCCTTCTTAAATTGTGGGGCCCAGAACTGCACAGAGCACCCAAGGTGAGGCCCCCACCAATGCTGAAGACAGCAGGATAATCACCTCTTTTGCCCGGCTGGTGATACTGTCTCTGACGTACCCCAGGATGAGGTTTGCCCTCTGGGCTGCCAGGGCGCACTGCTGACTCACATCGAGCCTGCTGTCGACCAGCACCACCAGAGCCCTTTCTGCAGGGCTGTTCTCCAGCCGCTCCTCTCCCAGTTTATACTGGTGCCCAGCATTACTCCATCCTAGGTGCAGAATCCGTCATTTGGACTTGTTAAATTTCATGCCATTAATGATTGCCCAGTGCTCCATCTATCTAGATCCTTCTGCAAGGCCTCTTGTCCCTCAAGAGAGTCAACAGCACCTCCCGGTTTGGTATCATCTTAGCATACTGACTGCTGCACAGACCTTAACCAGTCTTGCATTATTGCTTGATCTTCCTGTGTTCCAGTAATTAGTTAAAATATCAAAGACTACTTTGGGTTTAAAGAAGATAGATATTCTTTTAAGGACTGATATCTTCTACTTTTTCAGTTAAGACAAAGTCATCTCATACTGTATCCTGTTGGGTCTCATATAACTCACTTCACAGAGAAAAAAAATCTACTTCAAGTTTAGGCAGAATGCATTTAATTCCAAGTGGTGGCACCTCAACCTGTTTAATTCTGAAGGTTCTAGTTCAAACCTAGTGTATTGGCCAGGTGGCCACTGTCCCAGCGTGGGGAGATGCTGCTCCCCTCCCAGGACTAGTGATTCTGGGATCAATCTATAGACCATTTGTGGATTGGATGTGATCAGCAGAACATCAAGACATCTTCACCATCACAATTTATTCGTAGACATGGAGTAAGCACGTCCATAAGGGAAATGCAGTTGCAGCATGTCCATTGACTTCTTAGCAGTCACCCAGCCTAGCAACTCTGAATGCTGTGATGATGCTTTACATATTCAGTATGTTTGCCTACTCCCATATGTGGGATGGCCATATGCAAAATTCAGATTTTGGCATCCCTGACAGAGGTGCAGTTCTGCCCATATGGATGACAACACATGCACATGATATAAAGCGTGCATTTCTTCCTTGCCCTGTGTGGAAGTGAAGACAATCTGGTGTTTCAGCTGGAGTTTTAATATGTTGCTTTTATTTTCCATGGCCTCAGTAGAACAGCCAACTGTTTAACTAATTTCCTGTTTTGATCTGAACAACACTGTGTTACTCTGACGTGGCTTTCATTTTTAATTGTTTAAAATTAGCATCTAAATTAGCATGAGATTTTCCATGGGACCCAACAGGAGTAATGTCAAACCATACTGAACATTGAAGAAAATTAGCTTTTCTAGTGAATGTGTAAGGAGGAACTTGCCTTGTTGTGCCTTCATAGGTAAGTTGAATGGGTATGAGCTGACAGTCCTCTGAATTTAAACCTGTATATTTTTATCAGTGTAAGTCCTTTTGTGAATGGACTCTTCTTGTATGAAGATATAGTCTTTTTCTGTTTAGGCAATATCACTTCCAAAACTATTTAATCCAAACAAAGAAATACAAAAATATTCACTCATATTTGGAATAAGGGTGTCCAAATGGAAAGCCATATAGATGGCAATATTACTGACAAAATTCTTCCTTGGAAAAAAAAATGTACCTTTCATGACTTAGAAGCAGGTATTAAAATATTAACGCATAAGGTTAAAATGTGTAAGTTTTCATGCTCTAGAAATGTAATTTTTTTGGCAAATTTTATAGGTTATATCTTTATCAGAAATCTGTAAGCAATTTGACATATTTTTCCTTAGAAACAACAGTGTAAATATTCCAAGATGTGTTCGAGAGCAAGTAAACATCTCCACGTTAAGTTTTCCACATACCTTTCAGGGCAGTGTTCGTTTATTGCTGGTATCATCTAATAATAACAGAGCAAACAGCAACTGAGACACAAGACAGGAAATAAAGTCTAAACTTTTGACAGCCATTGAATCAGAGGCTTCGTACCTCTTTTTGCTGTGGCCACCAGTGAATGATCCTGGAAACTCACAGGTCTGAGACTTTGCATATATTCTTGAAGAAAAGATTGGGACTGTTAGAAGAAACCTCTCCTAAAGTGTCTTGCTACCTACAACCTTCATTAATAAGAAACCAAACTGATTATTTTTTTATTGAATATGAGATTAAATAATTCACATATAAAAGATGGTATTAAATTCATATTCCAAATCCTGCTGTCAGAATAGACAGAGCCAAAGAATTCCATGACTTTTGAGGCTTCAGAAGGTAAGTATCAGTAGCACTGAAAAATTGTATGACTTATTCTTGTTCTTGAAAATTGTGCCCCAAAAGAACAAGATAGAGGGAAAATTAGACAGAGGTCATGAACTGTGTGAATACAAGCATTTTTTTTTTCTGATTTTCTTTGTTGTTTTTGTTGTTTTAAGTTAGCAGTCTAAACCAGATGAAATTTGCTTTCCTGTAGGTTGCTCTTTTTCTGTCCTGGTTGCTCTTTCTTTCTCCGGGTTACTGAGGTAGTCAAAATGCCCAGCTCTAGAACTAATAATAGTTAAAACTAAATAAATTACAGTCAATTTATCCACCTTTATTTTTTATCATCATTGGAAAGATCTCCAAAGTAATGAAAGGTAGATAGTCAGGATTCAAATTTCATATTTGTGGGGGTTTGGGACTTTTTTGGTCACATCTGTATTAATGAATAATTCCTTTTTCAGGCTGTGGCAATCTTCTCACATTTTGCTGGAGGAATAAGGGCAGAAAAAAAGAATAGGAGGCAGAATAGAATGAACTGAAACGTCTCAAGGAATTTTATAGGTCATCATGGTGAAGACGAATTGGTAGGCAAAGGGCAGGTGAGATGGTCAAAGGTGAATTTAAATAAATGGGATGGTTCCCCAATTTATCATGTGGCTATCGCCTGTACATACACAATATCTGTCCATTCATCTTGTCCTTGGATCTGCCTACACTGCTTGTATATCCAGAAAGATAGGATGAATCAAAGGAAAAGACATAAACGTGTAAATACGTGTCTACTCTTTCTTATGCTAATCTTCTCCTGGGTCTCAATCTGTATCTACTCTGAGTAAGTAACAGGATAACTGCGTGCTACTATCATGCTTAGAAATCACTGAAGTCAGTCAGCTCATTAGTCTGAAATCTTTTAAGACAACAGTTCAGTTTAGAAAGACTAGCACTGAAAAACCTCTAAGAATGAGCACAATTATACAGCAGGAGCCAGTACTGAGCTGATTTGGGGGCTGTAGTCTTTTCTAAGAGGATTTATAAAACATTGGTGCAGAAACATGTTAAATTTTTATGTTCTCTGTCTTATAGTCAAATCTGAAATGTTATTTAGTCATTATCTATAGAAAGTAGAACTATCTTTAATAATCAAGCCCTGACAGGATCTCAAAATCTCAAATTTTTTCCCAAGTGTCTGAAAAATATTTAGTTCTAATCAATTCAAACATCATTTTCATTTGTCTTTAATAGCTAATTACAGGAATTAGTGTAATTTCAAATTAACAGCTACCTAGAATGAGAAGAACTTAATTTTTCATTTTCAAAGTAACAAAACAGAACATTTCACCATCACTATTGTTCTTGAATTGCAAATTCAAGGAAAGAGTCTATTTTCAGCAAATTTTATATGTATCCTTAGGCAAAATCTGATTTAAAAAAAAAAAATCCAAATACATATAGTTGTGGTCCACACTGAAAATATGCTTATTGACTTGCATGGATTTTTGGTAAAGTTCAGTAGAATCCAAAATCTAAATATTTAATTTTGGTTTATTTCTTTCTCATTGTGGAGCATGTGGAGCTGTTATGGATAAATCATATCAGAATGAATTAGATAGACATTTAAAAGAGTTAGAAATCTGACCTCTAAAGGTTAAGACACAAAGAACTAAGAAAGATGATGCAACTATGCTGCTAGAAGACTGTACATCACTGAGTTACTCTATTGCTGTCCAGCACAAGAACTGTTTTATCAGTAATTTTTGCAGGAATTACAGTACTTCCTGATCTGGGGAAGAGTCAAAATATCTTTCATAGAGAGTTACAGATTCATACTCCCTTGTCCAGCTACTATTAGCAAGTAAAGCTATTCATAACAGGCTTTTGGTTAGTACTAAGATATTATAACACTGTTTTTAGGACAAGCCTCTTCTTTGTAAAATACATTCTGCTTTCAAAACTTTGGGCTGGAATTTTCAAAGAACAAGATGCAGTCTCTGGGAGCTGACCACTAAGTTCCATAGGTTCCATAGGTTATAATTACACAGTTCCCCAAAAGCTGACCTAGGAATAACTGTCTATCTGCATAACCCATCTGATCCCAGGTCATGTAGGGAGGTCACAGGAAATCTTTATAAAGTGCCCAGGCACACATTCTGAACGCGTTACTGTCAGGCCTCTGGTGTAGTGAAGGTAGGCAAGACTATGTCTTCTCTGGAGAATGCCTAATGCCACATGAAGACCTGTAAGTCTGTTTTAATTGATCAGACACGGAAGAATATTGGTCCTGAGCACAGTCAGAGAGCTTATAGATGAGTCCAGGTGTACAGCTTCCTTGGAAAAATCTACCCACAGCAGCAGGGAAACATTTAGACAGAAGTCTGTTTGGGCAACCGGCATGCTCCCACTTACTGGGGTAAAAAAGAGGACCCATTTTCATTTTATTTGTGGAATCATTTCAGTTTAGAAAAAGGTAAGAGAACATACAAAAATATAGTAGACTTTATATGATCTTACATTATGGGAACTTTTTCCTTCTGTCAGGTAGTACTATTTCATAACAGAAGATGGGAAATCAAGGCTTAATTCATTTATAAGGACCAGTTTCAAACACAATAGTTGACATGCCCCGACACTGACTGTGTTACCCTCAGTTTAACCATGTTCTTAAAGTGGAATCACTTTAGATTTCTTAGCTAATCCCTTTTGTTATGGTGTGTGTATCAGGAGAGGAGGGGGAAGAGGGAGAGAGATGGCCATTTACAAAGTGATCCTAACTTGCAAAAGTCTTTCTAGTGTAAAACATCCTAAGATTTGCTTAATATGATTTTGTGCACATTTAAATACTTAAATTGTCATTTTAAGGTTTTGTGCTTTTTAAACATAGCTGTTTAGTTTCTTATCCTTTTCTTTGGTACGGCTTTAATGAATGGATTATGATGGTCAGTTTGTAATGCCATGAATGAAAGATTTAGGACCGCTAATCTTAAGAACACTGCTTGGCGCCAGTAGACAAACAATGCACTCCCCAACTTGTTATCTCAACCATACTAAGCTTTCACTTCTTACCTGCTTTCAAAGACTGTCAGTTCACTCATGTAGTCCAGTAAATAGTAGACACAATCTTCTCAAGAAGGTGTTTTTTATTTCGTGATTGTTTGGGGAGTTTATTACTTTATAATACATTTGTCTATGCTGTATCAAAGCTGAAATGAAATGTTTGAATTTGCAAAGCCTGAGCTAGTTTGAAAAATAATCTACTTCTATCAAGGTTTTGCAATAAAACACAGCATTGTTTTGGTATGAATTTTAAGAGTTTCAGTTAAATTATTGCATTATGGCTTTGTTTTATAATACTAACTCTTCAGAACCTTCAGTGTTTATTTGGGAATAAACTTTACCAAGCAAATTAACTTGATACATAGCAATGATGAAAGGGAATGCTATAAGGTGAATGTATGTGCTCAGTTGCAAAGGTTCCTCACTTTCTTATATACCTGGAACAAAACAAACACCTTGGAATAAATACATACGGTAATAAATTTTGTGTTCTTATGTCATAAGCTGCCAAAAGACCCCTACATGAAGCCAAGTGATCGAAGGTACAGAGATGCTTTTCAGATGATCAGACCCTTAAAACTGTGCCCATAAAATAATGTCTTAAATGGTTTTGTGACAATTCATTGAATAGTCATGTCTTTCAATGAGTTTTCTTGCAAATATGTACATTGAAGGGAGAACAATGACGTTGTGTTTCTAGGCATTTTACTTCACTCAAGTGTAGTTGAAAGCATGCTTCAGCATAAGGCCAAGGTATTTAGTACTTGAAAAGGTAACTAAAAATTAAAACTCCACTTCTTTGATGGGAAAACAGCAACAGCACTTGACTAAATATAAAACACTGCATTTTATTTTTGCATTAATATTTATGTGAGAGATGTTAAGTGAATAAATGATATCCTACAAATCAACTTAGGACTTTGACTTACAAAAATTGGAGAGTTCCTTGACCAAACTCTTGTGATGGTTTTCCTGTTGGTTATTGGAAATTCCAGGATGCTCAAAAATTGAGTAATAAAACCTCCATATGATATTTCTGAAAATTCAGAGGGAAAAAAAAAACAATCTTATTTTATTATTTCTGTGGAAAATGGCTACAATTAAAATTTAAAAAATGCTTTTCAATTCTACTTTAAAAAAATAACACGAGAGCAGGAAACTTATTTGGAACCTTTACTGAGAGTCACATTATGTATTTTAGTCTTAAATTATTCATAAATTACATCAGTCTGAAAATCACAGGAGGACTGCAGATAAAGTGCCGAAGTACCAATAAATTTATTTTACCTTAAAATGCATAGATCATAATTCTGTATAGTCAGCCAGATACAGTTTAAGTTCACAGAATTGACAGAAAGAAGGAGAGAATAGTTTGGCACATACATATTCACAGGATCAATAGTATATGCTGTATATAGATACATGCAAGATATATCCTAATCAAAATTATATGTTACTCTACCTTTCCCACTATCCTCCACTGCAGAACATGTGGTCATGTTCTGCATCTTCTCTGCTTCTCATGAAGAAGTTGTTATGATACAAGGCCATCCTGTGGGCTGCTAATAAGACCTTTTCAGATTTTAAAGTAAAAGCTGTGAGGTATTTATTGCAGCCTGATATCTCTGCCACTTTAATACTTGGTATTTGTATGGAAACAGTATCAAAGTAAAAAATATCCCTACAGATATTTACTAATTTGAAATAGAAAACCCTCAAAAATCTTTCCAGACAAAAAAAAGACAAAAAAAAAAACCCAAACCAAAAACAAACCCCAGATCACTCGTATAAAAACAAAATTTGATGCACAGTCTAAAGATAGCATTTATTTAAATTATATTAGGGATCTCAGAATTACATTTGGGTTATTGTAAAATTTAATTATTCCTCAATTTCTTTGTGCAAACCTGTGTAATAAATGCATAGAAAAAACTGAATCCAGAAACATATATAAAAATTGAGGTTAAATTGTAAACCCCTTTTTTCTAATATTAAGTTTTTTTAATAATTGGCTCAAGGAAGCCCTGCCTGAGCAAAGGGGGTGATTGGACCAAATGACCTCCATAAGTCCCTTCTGACCTGAGCCACTCTGTGAGTCTGTGATTCTGTGAAATCCTTCGAGTGTTTTTTTTAAAGTCAGTTTGATTTTAGAGGCCTGAGCTCATGTAGTTCCTATTAATAGCAAACATTATCTGTTTGTGACTACCCTCCAAGTGAAACGGAATCACTTCTGTTTAGATGCCTGCTTAACTTAACAGTTTATGCTTGGAAATCTTCCTATGGAAGTAAATTACAGAAAGACAAACAAAATATTTCTTATTCATGTTTTCACACTGGCAGGTGGTCCTCTGCCATGCTTAGCTTGTCAGATTTACAGAGTCCTTAGAAAAGCCTTTAGATTCAGCACTGCCTTAGGGTGTACATATATTCAAGCCCAAAGCTGAAAACAGAAGGTGACTTTTCAATTAAAAAAAAAAGAACAATTAAAAAGAAAACTTTAATAAGTAGGTAAAAACCTATTTAGAGCCAATACAGTGAAAGTTGCCATTTATTTTTAAGTTCATCACTGTGAAAGACAGCCTCAATGTCTTTTTCTTTGTATTCCCATTTCAATGTTTCTTCATCTCTGTTTTTTATTTTCATACTTTAAAGTGCTATGGTTTTATTGCCTACTTTTGACTTGAGATTTAGTTTTTTATAATGATCTTTCTGTAGCTTGTTCTTAATCATTATATCATGCCTCCTGGTCCCTTAAGTGAAAACTTGGTGGTTGTTATTCACCATGAGCCAAAGAGGAAGGGAAAGTTTCATAGCAGCAACTGGAACACAAAGTTACAAAAAACCCCTGAAAACCCAATATTTTTTTTCCCTAGCCAAATGAGTATACTTTTGCAGTTATAAAAGTCACTCTGATTTTACCTCCTTTATGCAGTTCCTTTTCTGCTCATTGATTGTTGCTAGGCTGAGTGATGAAAGTGGAGAGAGATGATATTCACAGGGCTCCATGACTGGAACAGTGGTAATTTTGGAAGTACAGGAATTTTCAGCCAACCTATTGAAATGAAGGGTTTCAAATGGAAACCAGGTTAAAGCCCTATAGAGACCCTGCATCAGGAATTGCTATGATAGGTAACTTAGAATGAGAGGCAGGGCAGGTGAAAAAAAAAAGATGTCAAGTGTTTATATTAAGCATTATTAATGACTACCTACCCAAATCACCTTCCCTAGAATTTTGCCTTTAAAAATCAATATGGGTATCAGTACTAATCTTCTGCAAAAATGGAGTTATCTGGCTATGACATTAATGATTGATTTTGCAACACTTGCTGAGTAGTGTTTGGAAATTCAAATTATTATAAGGATTTCATGAAGAATTAATATAATTTTGTCTAGTTGAACAGCTGCAAAAAAACCCCAATATATACATCAGTATTTATAATGGCTATGTTACCTCAGTAAACGCTGTGCTGTGATCTCTATCAGACAGAAATACTGTGTCTACATGAGCTGATGGAGGAAAGGGCTGATGGAGGAGAAGGATAAGCACAGGCTTGTGGCAGCAATTTGGGAACAGAGGGCTGACCACCCCAGGGCCTCAGTGATGTGTGCTGGAGCTTGGCTCTAAGATGGACAATTCCTCAGGTGTAGGGCAGATTACTTAAAAAGGTTACATGTCACATTCTTCACCTTTGTAGACTGCTGGTGGTAGTTTCTTCTCACATGTAATTAATGAGAGACTACTCCTATTAAACTGCCTTGGACAGCACAGAAAGAATATCAGTACAGGGGAATACAGGATAAGTAGGTTATAACTTCAATCATTATCAGGGAACTATCCAACAGTCATTTTTCCTGCACACATAATCCCATCTGTCCTGCTTTCATAAATACTAATAAGAAAACTAATTGAGGCAGAACAACATTCCTGCAACTGACCTTGCTGTTTCAAGTTGTTTTTGCAGTGTAAGAGTTTCAAATCTTAAATATTAGGCTTTGCAAAGCATACTGCCCACTTCTGGAAGGCTACCATAGAATAGGAACTGCCATACAAGTTTGGAACCAAGGTAGATCCATCCTTGTAGCCATCTTCAACTGTCAACTTCTTCATAGTCAACATCTGTGGCAAAAATGTGAGAATATTTTCTGGGTGTATTTTTCCAGCCTTGGGACTTTCTGAGCCAGACATGATATCCTTGTATCTAATGTCTTTACCAGAATTTTTTAGTCACTTTTACCTATTTTATTTTACTTGAGTTTAGCTCCTATTAGCACCCTATACAATCTTTGGATAGGAAACTATCAGCCAAGTCTCTAATTCCTTCAGTCACTGAAAGGAAGAAAAGGTGTGGAGGATAAGCAAATCTTCTCACTGATTCACTGGCACTTCAGCTTAGCGTCCCAGCTCTTTAGCAGACAGCCCACACCTCTACATCCAGTTCCAGGTCTGATGTCTCTAGTGCTGAGGCATTGTCATAGCAAAAAGGTTCACTTCCAACCCTGACTTTGAGATGGGCTGATCACAGAATGGGCAATCTACTTTGCAAGAAGAGATGATGAATGTTCACTTGTTTAATCTAGGAAAGCTAAGGCCAAGGAGAGAGCATGACCATGGCCTACAAATATATCAGAAGTGCAAGTGTCAGAGTGGAGAAGGCAGCTGTCTCAGCTACATGGCAGTGTGATTGAATGATTAAAAGGACGTGCAGGTTAAGCCTGGTCTCTCTCTGATAGGACTGCTAGATAATAAAAATTCACCATTCAGGAAGGAAACAATTTTTGAGAAGCCTTTGGAATATATACAAGGTTTGCTGGAGGCAGTTTGATTTCATTCTTAATACTGGCCATTTAAATCACAACTAGTTCTCAAACTGGTTTTAAAAATCTGCCCAGTGAATTCTCAGCACTCTGCCTCCCTGTCTGGATATCAAGCTGCCATGTCACTTCATCAAGTAGTTCTTCCTCTGCTTTCATCTAGCTGTGGTGGTTTGGATGGGGAAGTCTCCCCTTGTATTGGACATGGTCCCATTGCTGCACTCATGGCATAGATAGCCAAGTGCTATTACAACGATAAAACACAGAAATTATTAAGCTTCTTATTCTAGAACTTGCTGTCAGTCAGTCACTGAAAAAATTCTCTCTTCTTGAATTCAGAGAAGATTGAAATCCTAAATGGACCAAGGGAATTCCTCCCCCACAAAGCTACTCCAGCTCTGATGGTGTGTTGGAATGAAAATGCAGATAGCATAGGGGTAGAAATGCCAATAAACTTGTTTTCAGACAGTGCTTGGCAACCACATTATCTTATTGCATGACCCCAAGTTACGGGGTTTCTATATAGGCTCAAAAATTGCATCCAAGTCCACCTTAATATGCCATGGATGGCTCCATTCCTGGTGAAAATTCATGTGCAATTTCTGTAAAGAACATTGTCCAACTTTAAATGCATTACCATCCTTTTAAAGTTCTGCACAGACTTACACTCCACAAAACCATACTAAATCTATGAAAATCTTGGCCCCCTATCAGAAAGGCTTTTCAGAAGGCAAGTACAGAAAACAAAATAACATTTTCTAACATATGCAATGGTCTTCCTCATAAAAACAATCTTATTTTACCTGCTTTTGCTGATTTTATATCAGTATAATTACTGCTAATAAAAGTAGGATTTGAAGAACAGACAAAAAAACTTGTAGTCATATATTAGTACTATGACTTGTTCATACTCTGCCTTCTCCTTGAAAGTGTAGAGGATTCTAGTAACTAGAACGAAAGCAGATTTTACAAGTAGTGCTGAAAGACATTTAATATTACAGAAATTCTTAAAAAATTATGTTGTTTTACCATACAATATAGACTTACAATACAGAACTCACTGAATGCAGTATCTAAAACCTAGTTATACTCCTAACTGAAATAAAGCTGTACACTGGTCAAGTTGAGACAGCAGGCATTTTAAAGCTTACACTGGCCATTATGTCCCCCTTTTGCTGAGAAGGAGGTAAAAGGATTCAGTCAGTGCAGGATAGCTGAGCCACAGTGTGAAGAAAAATTCTTCTCATATCCCTAAATCTCTATCTTCAGGTTGAGTTTATAGTTCTGCAAACTGCAGAGAGAGAGAGAGAGAGAGGGAATTGCTTGTTATTTTGGTCTTGAAGTAATACAGATGCGTAACTAGGGAGTGTATACTATATATTCTAAAATACAAAAAAGTGGAGAAGGGGAGACGAGGGGAGGGAGAGGGAGTCTTTGCAGAGAGATAGTTACAGTTTGTTCCAGATTAAACACTTTTTTTATGGAATTATAGTTGTGACCAGTGACTGTATCCTATTCAAGGACATTTGAAATTTTATTACATTTATATATTTTCAAGCCATAATTTACAGCTTGCTTTATTAGTTTTAATGTAGCACAGTTCTGATTTGTCACTGATTGATAATAACTTTGACATGTTAAGATACAATCTAGCAAATATCACATATGTAAACTATTTTTATATAACAAAGGATTTTCTAATTCAACACATGTCAGTATAATGTTGCCAATATAATGGATAGTAAGTAATTATAACAGCTGGTTTGGCCTTTTTGAATATGTGCCATTTAATAAAAATACAAAAAACCATTATATTTCTTTTAAAAAAGCTTCAACTGTGTGGACATATTTTTAATATCATAACAGCATTATGGGCGTAGCTACTTTTTCTAGGAGACATACATCTTTTGTCACTAGAGCAGTAAAGTGGTTAACTGTATTTGTTGTTCTTGATGTTAAAATCTTTCTGGCAGAACGACTTTGGCTTTGAGAGATACCTACTTTATCTTCAAAGAACCTTGCTTTGCTTCTTTTTTGCTAATATATTTCTATTGCAATGAGTGGTTTAAAAATCTGCCAGAATAAAGATTTGCCAAGAAGCATCCAAAAGCTGATGTAACTGCTTTCCTACAAACCCAGTAAACATCTATTTGTCTTCTATGTAAACGAGGGGGGGGGGGGGGGGGGGGAAACAAAAAAAAACATTTTTCAACAATTTTCCCTTTTCCTTTTTTTTTCCACTAGAAAAAATACATCTTACCAGCTGACCAATGGCAGCACAATGTTTCTTTTCCAATATGAAGCTTTTTTTCTTCTGTTCTTTTTTTTGGTTTTATAGGAAATTGTTAGCTAATATGTGATTTACATTCTGGCAGTCACATAGATCCTTTTTCCTACCTGTTTTGTTCTTGAATTGAGCAATACATATTAAATTTCTTCCAATTACTTTATCTTAAGAGAATCAGCATAATTAAAATGATAGGTTTCAGAAAGCACACCTACCAGAAAACATTACTGACTGCCTGTGTAAATACTACCACAACAGTTTAGCAAAATGGATTTTATGCTGTGTAATGACTTTCTTGACTCTGCTCTTGGAGAGTTCACTTTCTGAGTAACATGACAATAAAACCTTATTAATTCTATGTACTTACTGATTTGACAGGGAGGAGACAAAGTGATGCAGGAGAACTGGATATTTGTAATTATAATAAATACAGGTACCTCTTATTTTTCCATCAAACTTTTCTTAATTTTTAAATATGCTGGTTAGCCAACACTGATGCAAAGCCATTGCAGTGAGTTTCCTGAGTGCAGAAAAAGAAAGCCCCTCATAATTCCTCATTTAATAAACATTTATGATAATGAAGAAATTTTACCTGTCATGCCATCAAACTACTTCTATATTCTAACATTATTTCTGAGATTACTGCTTTGCAAATCAGCTTTGAGCATTATTTGCTATGTGGGTAAAAAGATGGATAGTCACTGTGTGGTCAATAAAGTCTCTTCTGTCACATTAAACTCCACCTAAAGTAACCCAAATATCTTCTGACTATTCACTACATAACTCAGGAACCATCATTGTCATAGTCACTTTATGTTTAATGACCTAATTGACTTATATTCTTGATGGGAAGCTAGGTTTCCAGCAGCTTCTTTTTAGAATTGCCTCTCCTTACTCAGCAAATACAGGTTATGTACAGATGACTCAGTAGCTAAAATTTGTAAGCGTTTTAGGATCTCACCACCTCTCTTCATTGTTTTCCTTCCTGTTTCCCTCTCAACCAATAGGGAAGGAAATAAAAAACACTTACTTTTTTCTCTCAGCAGTTAATTTATGCTTCTTGTGTGCTTTTTTCAGTTCACATACCAATTGTTTCAATGAGATTTGAAAGAGCTCTCTCATTAGGCCTTCTGAAGATAATTGCATTGTTTCAGAAGCTCTGCTCATTCTAAGATCCAAACTGGCTTGTGAAATTTTCTCATAGCTTGGTAGGTAAACAGTATAGGGTTTTTTTATGTTAACTGTTCATGAAAGAGTGCTACATTGCTCATGACTTTCAAAGCTTGGTTCCAAAACTTATTAAAGGTACAAAACTCTGCTGAACTGTTCACTGTGGCTCCAGTTACAGTTCTAGAGCTTTAAAGCTCTAGTTATTGTATTTTATACTTTCTAAACAATCCTTGAAGTTTTATTAATATAGTGTAAATCCTTTTACAGCTCTTTAAGGATGCCTCTTCATTATTTTCTGTGTGTTTATTTCTCCTAGATGTAAGGTTAGTTAAAAATGGAAATGTGAGTTGGAAAGATAATTCAGTTTTTACTTCTAATACCTAGCAGTTTTAAATTACTATATTCTTGCATAGCAGCATTTTAAAGGCAGAGGAAAAGAAACCATAGTATGCTTGTGATACTGATGTTGAAAATATTTTAGAAAAAAAAAAGAGGGGGAAGGGACAAAGGGAGGGAAACAGAACTTTAGTCCAGGTGTTTTACTTGAGACTGACAACTGTTTTTAAAACACTGCTGACCCTCTAAGCCTCTATCCTAGCATAATATATGTTTATGTGATACATTGCAAATAGAAAAAGAGAAGATTCTCTAAATATTAGACTAAAATGGGAACTTACTTAGACAGAAATATTATAGCAAGATTTACCAAACAATGTCTGAAAAAAGTACGGCGACTACTACAATGTCATGACAGAAGTGAAATAGTTTTATTTAGAGCAGCATATTTTCCATATGGGCTTGAACCGAAGCTTACTCAAGTCAATGGAAAGACTCACTTGAATTTTAAATATGGGCCTGCACAAGGTGCTTTTAGCAACTTAAAATATTCTAGATTAAATAGCTGCTTTATTTTCGCTGTGAGCCACAACTTGTCCTAACTTTCTGTATTTGCTAATTGTCTAATTAGCAAAGTAGATTGAAATCTGGGTGTTTGAGACATTTTTATATGTTATTACTATGCTCAGAGAGGAAAAATAACATCTAATTGCTTAGAACTTGGAAAAGCAATTTTGAGTAAGAATATAATGTCCATGGAGTGAAAATAATGGTCCTTATTCTGCATGAAACAGATAGTTCTACCAGAATTTGTTCATGTACAAAGACAACCTAAGGGTTAATTCTGCCTTCTGTGAGCTTAAATTTCCCTGTAGTTGTGGTGAAGATGACCATTATTTAAAGAGTGGCATTTACAGGCAAGTCTACTTAGATATGGCAATTCTGTGTCTTGGAAATGGCCTCACTAACCCTGATGGGTTTAATCCTGGAATGAATGATGCTGCTTGTGGTTGTGCTGATCACTTTGAAGAAAACAGAATTACCCCCTCAGTGACAGAGAGGACTGCTAATAGAAACAAGCCTAAGGAGGGAACTAGCCATTGTAAAAACTCCGTTAATGCAAATTAATGAAAAGATAATAAGAAATTGTTATAATTTTCTTCCTCTGAAACAGTATGTCACATATTCAGCCAGTAAAAATGTTACAATACTCAGCAAAATTTCTTCTGTGAGCTTTTAGTGACTCCAGTGTTTTTTCTGTGGAACTTTGCTCCTAGAATATGCCAAAAACATGTTGGGTTTCTGCTGACAAGAAAAAAAAAAGAATCCAAGCACATGACAAACATATTTGGGGGCAAAGAAACAGTGTCAGCAAGTAAGTGTGAGAGAGAGAATGAACAAAGAAATGCTGGCTTATGTTTGCTACATTGTCCATGGAACAAGGGTTTGCCCTCTGTACTGTGGGCAAACAACAATGAAATTACTGACAATTAATAATAATTAGTTCTTCAGAAGTTCATTGTATAGAAGACAAAAGAAAAATTCTATTAATTTTCATAGAACATTTCTAAGTTTGTAATATTGCACTTTTACAGATGCATGGATTTAAATATACCACGTATGTTTTCTTTCAGGTTAATAAAGAATTCTTTAGTGTACATACATGCACAAATGGAAAAGTTAGTATGGTTCTTGTGGCCAAATTCATACTGCTGTTGAAATTTCAGCTTTCACAAACCTCATTTTTTAAGGTTTTCAGATTTGTAAGTTTAATGGTGCGTAAATACATTTTTACAGTCATTTTCCTATGTTTATTTTTAAAGTCTGTTGTTTAAAAGGGGGGGCAAGATGGGGGTTGATACATCATTTCATTCATAGTACAGATTATGTAGAGGCTCCAAAGGAAGAAGTGCTATACTCAGTTGGTACATCAGGCTAGCATGCATCTAGTAAGCCAGTTTTTGCCATCAGCAGTGTACAAAAGAGTGATCTGTCTAGAGCTCACATCCCAAACCCTGGAAAACAGATGACCATCTGGATCAACTGGTGGTACCTTTAGGACAAGCCCCATAAAGGTTCAGATGCACACTAACTCTGTAGCAAGGTACCTTACATATGAAAAACCAAAGTCAAATGAAAATGTACACTTGGATATGGCATAGACTAAAATGGATTTTTGAAACACAGTATTTATGCATGAATATATTCAAGATGCCAGTCCCTGGGATGAGGGTGTCATTTGCTTCAGTACCTTCAGGAGCACCCTCACACATGTTAAATACACCTCGCTTTGTCCCTGCAATGTAGTCCCTTAAATGCAAAACCAACATGCTAAAGTAAGTTTACCTTGCAAGGCAAACTGACAGAGAAAGGAAACAGATGGTCACTCATTCTATAACATGCCTCATCTTATGGAGGCACTGTGATCCACACAGTACCTTCAAATCATGTAACAGAAAACTTCCAGAAGTCCAAACCAGATGGACAGATTCACTGACTGGGTTGTGTGTAGGAGGAAGTCTGCCTGAAACACAGAACCAGGTTCAGAACCACTGCCTTGAAATTCATGTTAAAGCAGTCCTCAGTGAGTAAGAAAAACATGGAAAGATTTGGTTTTAGTCAAGTCAGCATTAAATCAGGGGAAATAAGTGACTAAAAGATGCTTCCCAAAAATAAAACAAGTGTCAAAAAGAAAAATAACTGCACACACCAAAAAATCTCGGGCTTCATAACGGGCTTCCTCCTTGATTTCTCATTCCATTCAGTAATACTTCTGGTGATGGTTTTGGGCTTTCGTTCAACATATTCCAGAGTTTATTTGCTCTGATGAATGACTACACATTTCCTAGGGTGCATTATGTCTTTTATAAAAGAGAAAAATAAAAATATATAACTGGAAGTCAGGCTGAAACTTCAGAGGTGAATTTCACCTCTGAGTAAGAAGGCTTGCTCATGGTTTAACACCCTGTAGAAGCTTCATATCATGACAATGGAATCGTCTCTTCATTTTGTAGCAGCAGGGCTACATGCTTGCCCCAAAGAGCTGAAGGATACACGTTTATATAGACACAGGGCATAAGTGAAGCAGAGAAGGGGCAAATATTTCTCCCACTGGCTTGTTCAATAGTGGGAAAATGGTGGGGGGAAAAGAGACATTAGCCCTTCTTCTCTCCTGTTATTGTTGGTATTTTTCCCCCTGTGGAACTCATCTGTCTCACTGCTTTATACAACTAAATTACACAAGGTTTATGTGGGAGACTGGATTTAACAGTAATTCTTCAACAGTCTCCTGAGGTACTTGACAGCAAAAAATATTTTAAGTAACTCTACAGGTTATGTGCCTGGATAATTATGGGGTTTAAAGTTATGATTTGAGGGAAGGCAGCTATGGAAACTTTTAAATGGTCTAAATATTTTGCATTTCAGGAGTTGAAGTGAAAAATTTACAAAAATATTTGTAAAATTGATTTTTCCAGTGGAAGTACCAGTGGCACTTAACTACTCTGTTAAGTTTGGGGTGGAATCAGACAAACAGTTAAAATGTGATTGTCCCCTCTTCGCACAATAATCCCCTTATAATCAAGAGCTAACTGGAAGGCCTTTCCTCTTTCCTGAAGAACTTAAGAACAGCTCTTCAGAGAAATTTGCTTTTTAAATATAGCATTTTTCTAATTCCATAATTGTATATTTTATACAACTACTGTTCGAATGTAAGCAAATACA
>NW_010972605.1:426007-464977 GCF_000737465.1 Haliaeetus leucocephalus
GGCTCCGTCACGCATAACAGTTACTCGGGAAGACAAACACCATCACTCCGAATGTCCCCACTTCCTTCTTCTTCCCCCAGCTTTCTATGCTGAGCATGATGTTCTGTGGTCTGGAATACCCCTCTGGTCAGTTGGGGTCAGCTGTCCCGGCTGTGTCCCCTCCCAACTCCTTGTGCCCCCCCAGCCTGCTCGCTGGTGGGGTGGGGTGAGGAGCAGAAAAGGCCTTGACACTGTGTAAGCACCGCTCAGCAATAACAGGAAGGTCCCTGTGTTATCAACACTGTTTCCAGCACAAATCCAAAATATAGCCCCATGCTAGCTACTGTGAAGAAAATTAACTCTACCCCAGACAAAACCAGCACATCATATTAGAACAAGAGAAGGTAAACAATGATAATAATTAACAATGCTTCCTTTTCCTGAAAAATAATCTTGGGGTTAAATTAATTTTGCTGTTAACCTATCAAAGTCAATGAAGTTTTACCAAAATGTAGTCTGGCTTGTTAGAACAGTGTAGGCAGAGTGAATCCTACCATCCTGTCAAGAAAAAGGATATTTTGAAGCTTCTGCATTCAAAGCCTATCTTTGTAACATGCTGAGGGTTCTTTGGTGGGGACAGGTCATAAGCTATTGCTTTAAGCTTTTAGAATTTCAGCTAGATAGAATTATGTTTATTTCCTCAGTATCATATGATCTCTGCTACACTTCAGCTGTAGGCTGAATTTTATGTATATCTAGTCAGTCCATTTCAGCAAAGAGATTAAGTTTAGAGGGGAAAATAACTGTGACACTTTATTTTTCTTTTCTTTATTTCCAAATATTTTTGACCCAAACATTAGCCTCTTTATGTCTGGCTCTTTATAAAATCTTTGATCTCTCCGTGGTGTAGACAGAGTATTGACTTTTTTGTTCCATGCAAACCTGAGTAGTGTTGCTAAACATTTTAGTCATGCTTACATAAAATCTCCCAGAAAGCCTAACCTGAGCCCCTTTAGTTCAGGTGATGCCTCTTCTCCCTGACCTCTTCTGCCAAACAAAGAGAGAAGGGGGAGGGATCCCTTAAAGGAGTAATAACCACTTTCTTTGAGCCTAACAGGAAAATGTACCTGGTATGTTAGGCAGTGAAATATGCACTGGCAACCCTAAAACATAAAGTGAGGGGGGAGAATTTTGTACAAGGATCACGCATATGCACATATATATGTTACCTACAATAATGGGAATTGAACTTCATTCAGTGAGGACAAATTTATTAGAATCTGGATGTAAACAAAACACACTAATGGGAATAAAACAAACAGGGAAAGACAAAGGGGAAGAGAAGGACAGTAACAGCAAGACAAATGTCCTATTGCACATCTTGGGCAATTACTCACTTGTTAGGTAAAAGATACAAGTGATTACAATAATCCCTTAAAGACACCATTATCAACTGACAATTTGCTACAGCTACCACAGTAGTCCAAAGAGTTAAACAGTTCTAAAACTACACAAAATCAGTTAAATTCCCCCAAGTAACATGATATTGTTCTTCTGTGTAGACAGTCCTCTTATTCCTTAGGTTATGAGCCAGGTGACTCTCATTAAGTCAATCATCATCAACTGGGCTTGACCAGCAAGTAGAAAGACAGAAATCTACCATTATGTAGGCATTGAGTTTAGACCGAACTATTACCTTCATCATCCTGTAGCTCAAAACATAACTACTTAGATTGCTCATATAATAACTGTGGTCAGCCAGTCATTTGCAGTGGCTATAGCTGCTGGCTTCAGAAGGCAAAATAAATATATTAAATCTCTATTAGAGCATTCCATCATAAAGTGCATTCAGCTGCAATACCCTATCTTTTCTCTTAACACCTCTAAAGAGATATATGAATGTCAGCCTGTGCTGTGGCATGGATAGTATTTTCATTTCATTATTTGTGGCTGGACCATAATGGTATGTAATTTATATCAGCCAGTGAAAAAAGAACAATACAAATAAAGAGAATCAGTAAATGCATAAGAATCACATGACTTGTAGAACTGCTGTTGAGGGTAAGTGTATGCTTTCATTGGTCTTTAACACTCTGAGATGTTTAATATTGTGTCCCCTGCAGGGTGACCCTACTTTATTTGTTATGACTAATTTCAACTGGACAAAAGCACAAGGCTACATCCACCCATGGATGGAACCTATGACATTCACATCTGAAGTACTTCAGGGTAGATATGTCTTAGGTTGTCAGAAGTGGATGTGTATTGCTCATCCAAGCGACTACAAAAGAGTTAATAACTTCTTTTTTTAAGGCAAACTGTTTTTCTTTAAGCAAGCAGAAGTGAACAGCTATTTTGCATAAAATTGCAGAG
The DNA here is from genome assembly GCF_000737465.1 of Haliaeetus leucocephalus. NCBI lineage: Eukaryota > Metazoa > Chordata > Aves > Accipitriformes > Accipitridae > Haliaeetus > Haliaeetus leucocephalus. The sequence continues at coordinate 428,360 of NW_010972605.1, forward strand.
ATTTATACTTTCAAAAATCAGTTTTGTTTCTGATACCAATGCACAGAAAACCTCCCCTGACATCTTCTTTGTTCACTCAGATACCTTTTTTGTTAAATAAAATACATATATAATCTCATTTAATCCCCCCAAACCCAAGCTCAGATCAGAATATTTATTTGGCTTCACCCTCATGAAGACAACTCTTTCAAAGTGAAATCTGTATTTGAAAACATCATTCACACAGGATTTCCCCTTGCTTGAGAAACATTTCTACTGCAAAATGTGGCATGAGCTGCTTTTCTTCATGGCATGTTTTTTTGTATGATTGTTGATCTTCCACAAGGAAATAATTTAAACAGGTAGATTGGGTTTTGTAAATTCCTTCCCAGCTGAAAGGAGCTAATAGGAAAGATGAAACAGCAAAATCACAATTCGTTCTGTTTGAAGGAATTATTTTCCCATAGTAAAATCCCATACTCCTTATTAAGCTATTATTAACATTATTTTATTTTCCTAAAAGAAATCAAACCAGAGGAGGACAAATTAACCTAGCTTGAAATAATAGATATGAAGACTCAAATTATTGGATGGCTCTGTAATTTACAGAGTTTGACACCATGACATTTTAGTGATGGGTTCTTTATATATGTAGGTAGACAGCTAGATAGGATTAGAAAGTAGCTGTTCAAAACATTCCTGCTGGATTTATTACTTCTGGCAAAACCAATGCTCCTGGTATTGAGTCCTTAGAAGAAGGCACCACATGGGCACAGCTTGACCTTCCAGATCAGGCGGATTAAGAACATAATATTTTCTACACAGTTAATGCTGAGATGATGTTAATTACTTAGCAGACCCTAAATCCCACAACTGATTTTTTGTCATTTTCACAGAACAAGGGAATGATGTGTTCAGTATGGAAAAGCTGGCAGGAAGCTATCTGGCAAGTTTTCAAGATAGTATGCAATTAGGAAAAAAAATAAAATCAGAATGTTACTTGGGCTTGTTTTCCAACCAGACCACTTTCGAAGTGTCAACCAGCAGAGAAACTGAGTATTAATAAATTGAAGTCTGTATTGCTCATTTCTAAATGTTGACGTTAACTTGAAAGACCCTGCAGTGCTCTTAATGAATTCAGTGAAAGCAAGGAGAGTTGAATCAAGATTTGCAGACCTGGAGGTCAAAAGTAAGGCTCCTCAGTGGACTGGCATTTAAAAATACTGAGTAACTTTCTTAGCTGTACCTGTGTTTCTATGGATGTGCACCATTTTTAAAAAACAGAGCACTAATATTGGATCTCAGAAGGAAACAGATCTTGGAAATAGTTAACATTAACAGTGGAATAACCATCTACTATTGTGTAAAAATGGTCTGTAAGAAGTGCAGTTGGGCTAGCTAAATGATGCTGATAGAATCTAAACTGGAGCCTTCCCTTGCATTTCTTCCTGCAGTTTTTCAGACCTAATACTGCCTTAATATACATTTCTGAATCTAATTGTTCCTGAACATGCAGCACTCAGACTTAAAGAATGATAATAAAATACAGCCATTCCTGCACCCTGTACTAAAATATTACCTTATAACTGGGGAAAAAAAAATAATGCTGCTTTGATTAAATTATAGTCAAACACCAAACTGTCTAAAAAATGGAAATCCCAAGTAAAACAATGATGAATGTGAAAAATGGGAGAAAAAATATTACATAGACTACAAAACCAAAATAATGTAAGACAGTTAAAATCAGTCAGCTTGTCTGTGGTCAGAGTACATGTGGAGGCTCTAACTGAAATGTCTGATACAAGTAGATATTCCAAGATTTCCTGAATCATACTCCCACATTAAAATGTATATGTGGCCCATAGTTTGCCATAAACAACAGCCCTGATCATGCCCAGTCCAGTAGTTCTTCAGACAGGTTAATGGACATAAGGAAAAACTTGAGGATGAGACTTTTAGCTCTTTTGGAAGTAGTTTTAGTCTGTCATTTTGTGCTGAGAACCTGTCTAGCCTTTAAGTGTTTCTGGAATTAAAACAAACATTAAAAAATACATTCCAGTAATGTTAGGGTGGATATATTCAGGGAATAAGTAGGCTTACATTCTGAGAGTACCCCATGAGCATTACCTGCAAAATACCATGAATGGGGGGCAATGGTATGCCAATTCATAGTCCAAAACAAAATAGCAGCAACCCCTGAGCAGAGCTACTTTACAGCAGAGATTTACTGAGCCTTGGTAACAGAGGGTTAACCTGCAGATCTTATGGTTTTAACTCAAGCCTTGCAAATTTTAGTGAGAATTCTGTCCCGAATTCTGGGCTTACCTTAATACATGAGTCTCAGTGTTCATTTCTTTTAATAAGCATGGATTCCTAGACTTGTAGGGAGGTTACAGAAAGACTTGAAAATGTAACCTGAGTGTACTCTACTGATTTAGAATATTAAAAAATTGAACAAAAGGTGACAAAAGATAATGTTTTTGAACTTATCATGATCCTGAGAGCCTTAACCAGAGTTTTAGGTTCTTGAGGATAGCAACATTAACCTAATAATTTTTTACAATGTACTACATATCAAAATACTTCCAGGTAAGGAAAGTGATTTTAACACACTTAAAAATAATTATTTTTATCATACCCATGTAATTTAGGCATCATATGAAGTAGGAACTAAAACAATATTATGTGGAAAAAGAACGTTTCTTGAGCACCTAAGCAGTACTTCCATTTTACACAATAAAAGGGCATGTTGTAAAACAGAAAATGTAATACAAATGATGAAATGAGCACCCTTAACAGGAAGCCAAGGTGCTGCTCACCAGAGTTTGATGATTGGAAGTGGGGGAAATTGTTTTCCCACCTCAGAAAATATTCCTTAAAACTAGTAATATTTTTATATAGACATAGGCTTGAGACTTGAGGGTGAGGAATACAGAAGTATCTGTGGGAACAAAACTGGAGAGAGGTAATCCCACAGCATACAAAAGCAGGTAAGTAAAGACAGATCCGAATCGAGCAAAATGTCTTCAACTTGAGTTTCCCTCATTACAGCTAAATGCTCTGATCACCAGCTATGTTCATCTGTGGCAGAAAAGGTCAGGGATTCTCTAAATAATTGAACAGAGACATTGGGCCAGAAAATTAGAAGAGGTGATTCATTGGTCCAATGATTAGGACATTCAGCTTGGGTATAGACGACCTAGTTTGTATTATGACTCAGGCAGCCAATGAAGCCACTGAACCTGGAGCTCCAAAACAAGCACAAAAGGCAGAGGATAGCAAAGGCTTCTGGATGCCTCGTGAGGTGAGCAACACCCACCACAGCAACCTGAAGAGGCCAGGGCTGAAAAGACAGCAGCGGAATGACTCAGGCTTAGTGCTCTGATGTGGGAGACCAAGATTTAAATGTCTATTTTTAATCCGAAGTCACAGGGGAGAGTTATCTAGCTTCTTAGGAGGTGTCTTTTTCCCCTGATTTACTGTAAGGTGATGTTCTCTGTATTAAATCTGTCATGAAAAATGTCTGAATATGTCCCACAAAAAGCTTTGATTTTAATGACTTCATATTTTCATGCTTTAAGAGAACCCTCTTTTCAGATATATATGCAAGAAGCTCCATTAAAGGCAGAAACTTCTAGAAGTTATAAGGAAGATGGCAAACTTTAATGCAGTATTTAATTGTGTTTCTTCTCATTATTGAACTAATAATGGCAAGAATTCATAAATATGTGTGAAAGTGGTAAAAAAGCAGATTCATTTATTGCATGGAGAGGGTCCTGGTATGCAAGTTTGAGGTTAACACAAGCATCCTAGAAAGAAAGAATGAAAAAATAATCATACCACTTAATCAAAAGAAGTGCTTATGCAAGCACATCCAGACTACAATGATAGTGCACTTTGAGGCTAGTCATGGAAATGTCCAGATCACATTACTGTCAAAGTCAATAGTACAACTGTGGATAGATCTAAACATAATACAACACAACAATCCAATAAACTTTTAAAAATGAATAAAGACATGGCTATAAGATGGTCATATCTTATTACTCCAGATCTTTTAAAACTACATTATAGCATAAAAATTGGATAAACTATGAAATGTTCATATAGTTAGTCCATTTTCCCAGTTACAAGCCTCTTCCTAATAGCTAATGCAAAAATTCAGAAGGGTGAACGGCATCTTGCGGTGGTTAAAAACAGGAAAAGAGCAACAAGAGGCCTTTCTGTTGAAAGCAACACCTTATTGTTTGTTTCAGCACAAAAAAGGTAAATAAAACATATATTTATACAGAAATATGAATTGTAATACACATATGTATGTATGTGTATAAATACACATATCTATGTTGATTTTTTTTAGGGACAGAGACCAGAGCCAGACACTCTGAGGCTCAGAAGAGCAGTGAAGAGTTTGGAGCTCAGAGCAGCTGGATTCATCTTGTGAGGCCAGAGAACCCAGCAGCAACAAGAACAAGTGGTCATAGAAGTCAAAACCCAGCCCTCAGCAACACTGAGCATAAGCAAACATCACTGACCATGGGGAAGACTGTTTCTTTCCTTGCCTGGGCAGGGTCTTTATTAGTATTAACTTGGAAAAGAACATTGATCTGTTTATTTAGGCTTGGGAACTAGCGAGTGGAACAGTGAATTGGGTCAGAGAGCATGAATCTGTTTGTTTAACCTTTCAAACATTGTACTATTACTGGAGGATATGTATGGTATTACTATTGATGAATCAAAGTGAAGGCTTACAGATTCAAATAATGTGATGCTAAGCACAGCAGCAATTCCTGTGCTATCTCCTGCTGCTCAAAAAAAAAGTTTAGCATGGACCTGTCTCAGGATCTTTAGCCAACTGTATGGTTCTGTCACCTCACAATGTTTTCTGCATCTAGTACTGATGCGTCTCTCATTTTTCTCCATGCAAATAGAAAAGAAACATAATTACAGTTTTGTAGATTAATGGCAAAATAACAAAGCAAGGAGTAACAGAGATAAAATCTGGGTAAGAGAGTTGAAAGCAACCCAGAATGATTTAGAAAGGGATGCTTGATTTCCCTACAGTCTAGAGGTTAGTACATTCTCCTCGGAAAGAGGAAGCCAAAATCGATTCTAAGGACAACTTTTTTATTTCATTCAGTGACTGATGGAAAATGCATAAGTGGCTGCTGGGGTATACGCTAAGGCCAAGTTTTCCTTAGCCATTACAGTGAGACTGTGTTCACATACAAGTTTGTTTTCACAGTTCAGTTCAATGTTTTGCTCATGTATTTGTTTCTTTCTTTGTCTAAAAGCAGAGAGGAACATTTTCAACAGAAAAGGCTGAGAATTCTTTTATTCTTGATCATTATAGCCTACAGTTATAGTGGTGATTTTTTTCTGGAGATGGAAGATATAAGCTTGAATTTCCTGAGGCAGAGGAAACAACTGAACACAGGTCTCCCCCAGACAGTGCTTTATCCACTGCATTATTGTACAATGAATAGGAAGGATGTCCTCTTGCAGTGCAACTTGAAGGGAGTGTGATACACAGCCTTGCCTTTTGTACAGAACCAAGTGATGGAGAAGGTTGAAGCACAGACTGAGCCACTCTGAACCCCCAAGGTTTCCAAGGAAAGCACAAAGCAGTTCATTAGTTCTGATGAAGCATAGCAAAAAATAAAAGGTAAGCTTCTCAGTACTATTAGTTTGACTGGCGTATCTGATGCAGTATGACATAGGAAATATCAAAAGCAATATACAATGCTAGATGTAACTGTCAGCTGATTCAGTGCAGCCATTTTAAACTCAAGTTCCAAGTTAAAATTTAAATATACCAGAAAACCATAATAAATAATACTTAATCATGATAAATGCTATCACAATGCTACAAAACAATGTTTGATGAGATGGATGCCAAAGGGCACAAGTTCCAAATTGGATAGAGTTAGGTACTGCTGTAAAACCTTTCTAAGCATCTCTTTAATGGCTGCTAGGCTATATTGATCATAAGTGGAAAGCTCTTTCTTTGTTGGAAACCCAAAAGGAGCTGGTATTGTACCTCTGCTATCCCTAGTTGGAAATGAAATTCAGTGCAGTTCTTCCCTTCAGCTGTAAACAGCTCTGAATAATGTTGCTTCTTTACTGAAGAGGATGAACTGTTTCCTACTTTCAAACCCTAAGCAGGTATAATGAAGCTATTTTAACTGCTTATTGTTAATTTATACTGCAAAAGGGTTTAGCGACAAAGGACTTAGAGACTCATATTATGAACAGAGATAGGACTGTGCTCAGGATTTTTTCTTTTTTTTTTTTTTTTTTTTTCTTGAGATCAAGATGCTCAGCAATCTTGTTGGAGGTTGTCTGCAGATGTAAATGGGTAACAGGTCATTCTGGTTGGGAAATCGAAAATGTACCAAAATGGATCTCAGTCACACAATTTGTTTGTGTGTCAGTGGTTACATAATTTGGCATGCCACAGCCACGCTGGTTAGATAGGCCCTCCATTTTAAGGCTGAATGGACCTGGATTTTCTACTTCAGTAATGCCTAGCTACCCAAGTGGTGCACTTAGAGCCAGTTATACTACTTTATAAGAAAAAGATGGTTCATGCACCAGAGAGTTAATAACTCAGTGCAAAATATGAGACATCAGGTAGATACAGGTACATGAGAATAAAAATATAAAAGGAGAAAAACTTGTCATCATCATCATCAAGTGCTTTACCCACACTTCTTGCCCATCTCTTGCCAAGTTTTAAAAATTCCATCCCAATTGTGCAGTAAATTCAAAATCTTCATATTTCTTCAGGCAAGTAAACTATCAAGCAGCAATCTTGTAAAAGAACTATCTCTATTTCAGGATTTGCAGAGGAGAATAAAATTGTCCTCAGAATATGTCTGAACTAACTGCCAGAAATCATCTTGTTAAAAAGAATTTTGTTGCTCAAGGATGCACACTCAGATTTGCCTAAGTGCTTTTCAGAAGAAGATATTAATATCAGTTCTCTTGTTCTTGTAAAAATTGAACTAATAGAAACATAATGAAGAGTCAGATTGTTCTTTGGTGATTATTTTTTCATTTGTTTTACATTATTGTCAGTCTTTGCAAGAACTGTTTGTTATTGCTCAACTGTGAAGCCTTGAGAGTCTGCATAGCTCTGAAGATGAAACAGATACATGGTCTGTGGTTTAAAAAGCAAACTGTGAAGTAATTTTTTTTGATAATGATTAATAGACATTGTACTCAAAACTATAGTATAGTATGGATATATTAATGTTGTGGATGATGTTGATGAATGTTTCATATACTTATCAAAAGATCAAGTTTTCAAAATGAAAAATATATTCATTGAATATATTTTTATGGAGACTAAAATAATTAAATTTCTCAGAATAAACATTGAATGAGCAACAAAAAGAATGCTACATATCATTCAGTGAGAGAGTTGCTGCATAGGTGTTCCTACAGTCTAGAAGATCAGGATTGTCTCTGAACAGATAGGCTGAGAGTGACCATATGCATGTACGCATCAAAAAGCTCCCTAAGGACTCTCTGTTAGGTGCAAAAGACAGGTGCAGGGGAGACAGTCATTCAGTTCCTCTGACAACTCTTTTCTGAAATCATCAGATCCTATGAATTCATTAAGGTTTAAAAAAACCCTCTGTAGACTAGAAATGAAATATTACCTAGTTATATTCCATTTTTCTTTGAACTCAGTGACTCAACTGTCACTGTGTTCAAAGACCTGCCTGAAAAAAGCTGGATGCCCAGTATTCATGTTTCATCTACTGACTTCTCAGATCTTCATAAACTTCTCTAGAGAAAAAGCATTATAATGCCCACCTGATTTCTAAGAAGCTCCCAATTTTCTGTTGGAAAGAAAATTTATCAGTAGCAGTAGAAGCTTTTAAACTCCTGGATTTCACAAATACACTCCTGTTGATGCTTTGCCTCATATTTTTTTAAAATAAACTATGAGGCAACAAAATAGGATGAGGTAAACTCAACACCAATTAAAATAATATTGCATTGACATACATTTGCAAGTAGTTGTTTAAATGTATTGTATGAAGGTTACAGAGTTTGTAGCAAATAGCATGCTGAGTGGTCCCCTGTTGCTTATGAAGTTAGAAAGGCATTCCCTATGGCTGCATAATTTCTTTCAAGCCTCTTAAAAAATGGTACGCATCTCCAGTTTAATATAAACAGGGGCCCTTCAACAGCAACATATAAAATACCTAGCTCTCTATTTGTTGAAATAATAGATAAGGTGAATCTAAATGTTTTGGCAAAGATTTCTACGTTCACAGACAGAAATGTGTTTCCCCATAAAATTAGTCATCTGCAACTATTAGACTAAATAAGATGTAAAAGAAATAGATTAACTGTTCAAAAGATAGACTTTATTGCTGAGTACTCAACAGGTGTAAGATATAATAATAATAGTCAAAGAGTTTTGAATTTCCTTTTTCTATTTGGTTTTGCTTTTGGAAGCTTCTAGGCAAATATAGTGACTTCAGCTCTACCATCCTGACTGCACCTAGATGTCTTGATGACTGGTCTTCATGTCTTGAGAACTCTGGAGTAGCAATTGAAACCCTTAGTCACTGTTGCAGGTAAGTTTCTGTCACAAGCCTGGATTTGGCTATGCCCTCAGACTCTCTGAAGTTCATTATCCACCCACCCACCTCCCAAAATCAAACAAAGAACAAAACCAACAGACCAACTAAACAAAAGACCCCAAGAACAATCCTGAAATATACATATCTCAGTGCTTAGTCCCTAAAATGAAATGTTGGTAATGTGCTTCAAAATAGAAGATGATAATGTTCCCTGCATAAGCAAAAATAATTCTTGGTGCACCTGCATGGAATTAGATCATGGCATATAATTGACTCACCGATTTCAAATGTCTGTTGTATATTTGACTTTTTGCTGAGTTTTTTCATAGTTGAGAACTGCAGATGGCCCTACTGACCAAACCAAGTCATGCTAAAAGGCAATATTCAAACCTTGAAAATTCCCACCAAAATTGCTTGCTTGTGTATATAAGTACAAACCCCTGGGTTTTAAGCCTGGATATTCAGGACTGATGCAAAGACTTGATGCAAACTTTGATAAGAAGTCTTGTCTTAAACTATGACAATATTTTGTTCACTAGCAATTGTTTCTCAAACCTTGTTTCTAAAAGTCTCAGTAAGCTAAAAATTATTATATTTACTTTCCAGACAAATGGTTATGACAATTCTGAAGTGACCCTTTTAAGGATCTTCTCAATGAAGTTTATATTTTTGCCATAAAAAGAGCATAGATGTGGCTGTTAGTCTCGATCAGAAAAAGAGCAGAACTCCCACAAGTAACTAACTGTATCCCAAACATTCAGTGTATACAGGTAGCTAAAGAAAAATATTCAGAGAAAAGCCACTAAGATAAATATTCACAGAGTGCAGAGACCACAGATAATGAGGAATTGACCCAAGAAGTACCCTTGACAATGCTAAATTGAAGGGGAGCAGGAGGGAACCTTAAGTTATTTTGAATTTCCTTAAGTAACACTATTCTAGAGGAAATGTTTCAGGTTATCAGGAATTCTCTATTTTAATTCAGATCTGTGCTGTGGCCTCCAAAACCTCTCTTTGCCTTATGCAAGAACATGAGCAAACACAAGTCCTCAGCCTCTGAGGTCTTTGAGTCTGTGGTTGGCATCAAGTACCTCTCTGTATTTACTTTTCTGCCTTTAAAAATCATTGCAATTTTTACAGATCAAGAATCCAGGGCTACATGCTGCAAAATGTAACTGTAAAGTGATGTTAAATAGGACTGAAAATCTGGTGAAAACCAACCTCCAACTGATGAAGTATTGCTTCGTGGAAGTCTTCATGGAAAAGCTCCATGGAAATTTCCATCACAGAAATGTCCATCTAGTAGTAATTACCTCTTTGTTCTTTTGTTCCTCATTTACATTCTATATATGAAAATAGTTTGACAAGAAGCTAAGACCATATGGCATGCTGTCCTGGGTTCAGCTGGGATAGAGTTAATTTTCACAGGAAGCCGGGAGGGGGCACAGCCAGGACAGCTGACCTGAACTAGCCAAGGAGCTATTCCATACCATGTGACATCATGCTCCATATATAAATGGGGAGCGGACTGGGGCAGGCTGGCTCTCTCTGTGTGGGAAGTGGCCGAATGTCGGGTTCCGAGTGGTGAGCAGTTGCACTGTGCATCACCCGTTCTGTATATTCTTTTATTAGTACTGTTGCTGTTGTTGTAACTTCTCTCCTTGAGTTGTCCCAGTAAATTGTCCTTATCTCAACCCACGAGGTTCTGGTTTTTTTCTTTTCTCCTTTCTGATTCTTCTCCCCATCCCACTTGAGGCGGGCAGGGAGGAGTGAGCGAGCAGCTGCGTGGTCCTTTGTTACCAGCTAGGCTGAAACCATGACACATGCTAACACCTGAAATTTATTGTAGATTTTATGTATCTTCATTAAATGTGTAGACATCTTACTGTAAAATTGTGATCAAATACTTCATTTCACTTCTTGTGTCAAATCAGTGATAGCTCAACTACACACTTTCTGGACCTAAATACATTGTTTCCGCAGAGCTTATTAGCTTCATCACCTCTCCCAGATCAAGTGCAGTTTCCCTGCTTTTAGACCCACCGCAGTGGGGTGCAGTGTTCATTCCCTTCAATGCGAAAAAGGACATTGATATCTCACTGTAGAGATGACAATAAGAACTGTTGAGGCAGCTGTGGCAGCCATAAAAATAAAAATGCAATACTTAGACCAGTGGCCATGCTATCCCAGTGTCATGTTTCCAACACTGCCCAACGGCAGGCATTTGGTGAAGAGTATAAGAAAAACACAATCATGTAGTGATAGTTCTCCAGGATACATTTTCTATCTCTAGCAGTTCTTGGCTTAGAGAATTTCCGTCAAAAAGGTGCTGGTGCCCTGACTCTTGGAAGGTAATCTGTGGCTTTTCATGACAGGTGACACTGAATTGTATACCAACTTTATTGGACTCATGTATCTATTCTTGACCTCCACCTCAGATCATAAGATGACAGGTGTGTTCATATCAAATCTGTGTAGATTACCTTCTTTGGTTCAATGATATCAATCAGGGAATATGAAAAGGTCCCATGCCATAAGCATCCTACCACTTTCTGGACTGATTTAAGAGGTGAGAGTCGCTTTCTTCTGAGGGTTCCCACTGATGTCAATATGACTCTGCACTCATTCTAGAGGAATTAATTTCCCTAAATATTTTCACTATGTTTTGGAAGGCTATGAGTAATACTTGCTGCTTGCTTTGTTTTGTTTTGAACATCCTTCAAGATGTTGCAATTCCTCGTCTGAACTGTCAAAGATGCACTGTATTCATAATTTAACTGGTTGAGACACTTATAAAATATTGTGGGAAGCACTAATCAAGTTCAGCACATGTATCTTTCAAATGTGTTGCAATAAAAGGATTTTATCATTCATGCACTCACTTTATCAAACTTTGTGCAAATACTTAAGCAGACTTTAATTTTTTATTATTATTATTTTATTACTATCTGCAATGTAATAGAATGCAGTTGTGGAGTCAGTGAAACCAAATTCTGTAATACAATAAAGCTGGGCATTTCAGTGACTGACAACAATGAATATAAACATGTATTCCCTGATATTTTTTTAGATAAAGATCAATGAACTTGCTAAGACAAGTGCTGTAAATCTTCAGTATGATAAAAAATATTAGGGTTTCAATGAGTAAGAAGTTAAAAAACATTGAAAATTAAAGTTCTCTGTCCTTGTTCCAAGAAACCAGGTAGCTGCAGTCAGGTACACTTCTTTAAATGCCATGTTCTTCAAAAGGATTGTGCAGCTCTTCATTTTTGCCATCAGCTGCTTTGGTGAAAGGCTTTCCTTTTATACAGATGATATGGAGAAAAAAAAACATAGCAAGAAAAAGGGCAGCAAATTAATATATAATGTGCAAGTGAAGGCTGTTGTACCTTTGCATATTGGAGAAGAAGAGATGGAAACTGGGTTTGTACAATGCTGCAGTGATATTCCAGGGGCCTTATTGCTGTTCCTAATATTCTTGTTGCATAGGGATAGACTAGGATCCTGCCTGTGATGCCTGCTTTGGAGGTGCTAGTGTGCATGTGTATGCTAAATGATCATTGAATGGCCCTATATGCACTCTTTCCCTGACAGCCAAATCTCAGGAGAAATTCACGCTCATGTGCAAGGTGTACCTCAATGCTATAGTACAGTTATGTGAATTCTGGGCCAAAGGCATACAAATGTCCATGCACCTGCATTTAAACCTGCATTTTGTTAGGTGATACACATGCACTATGGTCACAGATGACTAAGAGATTAACAGATAACGTGACCTCGGTAGCCAGCAAAAGAGAGGGGACTAGTGTGACAGCTGTTTCAGGATTCAGCGTCCATAGCAATTGCATTAGAATGAATACAGATCATATCTCAGGAAACCTACTTTCAAAGAAGGATTAATAATCTATGATAAAATGACATGTTATTTACACCAGAGGGAAAGTAAAGAACAGATTCAAGGCAGTTTAACATGATGTAATTCCACTTAATCCACAGCAAACATTGAGTATGAAGAAATCCTGACTTCCCTCCACTGTGAGATTTCATATTCCTTGGCCTATTTCAATAAACTATTCAAATCCAACAGGGATAATACGCAGTTGGTTAATTCAGTCTACATTTTGAATTCTTAAATTTACTTCTGTACTAGACTAATTGGGTTTTTAAATGATGTACTGGACCTGTCTTTGATTTGCAGAGGAAGGAGCAAAGAGCGCATCAGAGCACTCAAGGAAAGAGAGATGAGTACTGCCTGAGAGAGGCTAGCTAAATTCCTCCTTGAACCATAAAGACTGTGCTTTTGCAGAAGTGCCCTCTTTTTCAGCTGTGCCTCCTTCCACTCTCTTTTTGTTTGCTGTTTACCTCTGCAGAAGGAAGAGACATGCAGTTTACTTGAGACAACCCAAAGGCGCACACCGCACCTGAGCCCTTGCCTGCACTTGTGGCGCAGCAGTACAGCCTCATGTCTTTTTCTGCACAGTGGCAGGGATTCCCAGGTTCACTGCAGCTCAATAGCTAGCATCCACTTTTTGCCACAAGAAAGAAAAATTTCTGCATTTTAATAGGTGGAAGGATTGATTCCCAGAGGAGCTCATTATAAGCTTAGGATTCAGGTGTTACTTTAGGGTTCTGCTAAATTTTCTCATTTTAAGAGTTGCTGAAAACCGTATTTTCTGTTGACAATGAGCTGAAGCAGCTTCTTTATGTGCAAAGATGGAAAAAAAAAGCCTAAAATTGATTTCCAGTTCTTTCTTTCTCCAATTTATTCCCATACTTGGGTGCTGTTGAAGTTTGATAATAATCAGGAAAAATGTTAATTCTGCTCCTAGTTGTCTTTTTTCTTTTCTTTTGACTGAAATGTTTCCCAAGACCTCAACGATCTGACAATGGCAAATAAAAATGAGATTTGACAAAAATAAAAAGAAAGGATACAAAAATTGTCAATCACAGAGAGTTTCGATTTCTGAACTTAAAAGTACCTGATTTGTACTTTTCTCTCAGAAGGTACCTCCATTATTCTCCATTGTTTCAGCAGAATAAAATAGGAACAATTGCCTTTAGAATACAAAACACCAAATTCAACCCTAGGTGATAGCTTCTGGCTTCACCTGTCAAATTTAATCCAGTTCTTTTATTGAACCTATTCAGAAAATTCTTACAAAGTTTATCAATGAATCAGCTAACAACTTGGTAGTCCAGTTGAAGGTTTTAGCACTACTTCCAGAAGAAAAAGTTACTCTTTTAAAATAAAAGTTTAAAGAAATTGAACTATACTTTTCATTTATTTTGCACATATTGAATGCACAGCCACAGTTTGCTTCGAACCATACTTTATTTTAGGTCCATAGCTTGTAAATGAACATTGAACTTCCAAATCAGACCTTTTGCTGTCCACTCATTACTTCTCCTGTACAGTACTTTGCAGTTCCTGTCTGTGCAATTTCCTTTTATTAATGTACAAACAAAACATGATGAATTAAACATGCTATTGCATGTACTTTTTGGCAAGCATCAAAGATGAGGTAATTGAAGACGGTTATTATTTCCAGCTGTACAGTGCTAGCACATAGTGAAATTTAAATAATGAGAGAAAGTAAAATAGGTGTTTCGGTTTTAACAATCCTGCCCTCTAAGCATCCCAACTCACTAATTTCTAGTAATTATTTCATATTATACCATTATCACACAAAGCTGTGTCTTAGATGAAATCATTTCTGATATTTAAAAAAACCTGGAAAATTCTGCAATAACTAGATATTTTATTATATCTAAATACTAGAACATAGACAAGTCAATATATAGATCTCTAAAACATAAAGAATCACTTCTAGCAAAAATAAACTTTGTTCCTCTTTGTTAAAGAAAAGATTAATTGTAAGAAAGCAACATCTTTATTTATTATTCTGAAATCTGCAATAAGCATATAAGATTTTTTGTAAATTACGATTGAGTAAAAGAGAGTTGTCAAGGTTTCCCACACATTCTTCTGCTTAACCTTTAGTTCAAGATAATTTCCAGTAAGAAACTATTGTTTCTATCTTGATCTGTTGTCTGGCAACCTATTGCAAGCTGCTTTTCATCTGATACATTTTTTCTCAAAAATTATAATTTTTATTACTTAACCATGTAGACAGTAGCTGAACATAAAGTAGGGAATGGCACAGTTTCAGCTAAACCGACCAGTGCTAGAATCATAAGAGATGACTGGCTCTGCAGGGAGCAAGAGGCTGGTTTAATTTCCGTGCTTTCACTGTAATTCTGTGGAATTAGCTACCAAGTGGAACTTTAAAGATCTAGGGTTGATTGCCATGTATACACTAATTTTCCATTTGAAAAATAAAACCAGCAAATACTTGGCTTGTTTGAAGTCAATAACCATTACACATAACAATGGAGAGTAGTGGATTGGACCTGTCAGCCCCTTGTTTCATTAAATTTGGGAAAACTGTAGAATCTAGATACATTTTTTTATCTGTGCTTTGCAGAAGCTCTGTTCATAACATGCAGCCTGTGGAAATCACAGC
This sequence comes from Haliaeetus leucocephalus, assembly GCF_000737465.1. Classification (NCBI taxonomy): domain Eukaryota; kingdom Metazoa; phylum Chordata; class Aves; order Accipitriformes; family Accipitridae; genus Haliaeetus; species Haliaeetus leucocephalus. The sequence continues at coordinate 443,466 of NW_010972605.1, forward strand.
AACTCATGGATTTTCGTGTTAGGCACAATTGGTTCTCCCGGGTTTGCATACCCTCCAGTAAACTTATCCTAAGAGGAGCACAAAACTGCCTTCTTCAGTGCCTTCACAGTCATAATATTGTTCTCACCAGTGCCCCAGTCTATCCCTTCAGTTCCACGCCTATCACAGAAGTGCTGAAACAAAGGACTGAAGCTCAGCAATTAACTGTAAAATCTTGTTTAAGACCTCATTTCATAAATAGTGAACTGTAGAGAATGCAGTTCTTAAAAAGTGTGAAAAATTTGCAGGTAACTGAGATGCACACCAATGTAAGTGTAAGGTGACATCAATATGAATGAAATCCTCCTTAAGATATTAAATCACATCTATTTTGTTTATGGTGTAGAAAAGTCTGGCATTAAAACAATCCTAGTTTTGAGTCATGTGGAGTATCATTGCATTTCCCTTAGCTTATTTTGTAGGAAAAAACCCAACTTAAACAGGAAAAAAATGTGTGTACATACACAGAATACATCAAAAAAATCTAACTATTTAAGTTCATGAGACAGTAGAACCTATTCTACTATTTAATTAACCCAACTCCCAAAAGGGATATTAATATGAAGGAAAATCAAATTGCTCATCTTGCATCCCAAAAAGTGAAACATAAACAAAAAGCAAAAACATAAGTTTGGCATATATCTTCAGTGATTCTTACTTCTGTAAACAATTTGGTCATGTAAATATATTTTGAGAGTTCAGGACTAGCACCTCTGCAGTCATCTAGTCCCTCTTCAAATATATCACTAGATCATACATTTCATTCTTTTACCACTATGCTGAGTCTCACTAACTTGCTTTTAGTCAAAACACATCTTCTAAATAAGTATCTGAAGTCATCCTGAGATCTGGGAATTAACCACATCCATCTGATGGAAATTTAAGTGACTGATTGCAACTCACCATTAAAAATGTCTTGTTTCCTATTTAAATTTTCTGGCCTCAGGTTCTTTGTGCTGAACCTTGCCATTCCTTTCTTAAAAGTCTCATTTTATGACTGTATTTTCTCCATGTGAAAGCACTTAGATGCTGTAAGCAACTCAGTACTTAGTTTTCTTTTTGGTGTCCTACACACACTGAACTGTTTTAAGCCTCCTACTGAGAAGCTTTCCACTCATTCAGTCACACAGAGGCTAATTCCTATCAATTTTTTTCAGCATTCTTTTTCAAATGCAGACACTAAAAGTATAAACAGCATTTCAGCATCAGCAATTTCTGTGGAGGTAACATATGCATGACTTGGAATATATACCCAGTTCTTGCTGAATTAAATGGAACTTTAAAATATTATTTAGAACTTGGAGAGTAGGATTAGCACATTGAAAAGCAAAGGCCACCACTTTGGATTATTTTTACTTTATAGCTCTATTTTTCAGTATTATAAAACATATTACATCTAAATAATATCTGGTGATGCCAAATGAATTAATTAAAATCAGTAGCACTCTTAAGTACACAGTTATTTTGACTTTGGTGAATTGTAAGAGATTATGTTTACATTTAACTTTCAATGAGAAGCACTAGTGGAAAATGTTGTGCATCTTGTAGTTAACATGCCTTGCTTTTGGATTCTATGCCCAAGCTGTGGGGAAGGTATCTTTGACACATCTGCATATTTCACAGTTCTTGTAAGTTTTTATGTAGGTGAAAGTACAGGTGATGCTTGGTCTTCCAAAGCTGATTAATTTTCAAAGCATATTCTCTTATGTGTTATTTTTATCCTGTTTGACAAATCCTTTTTCAAACACCATTGAGCTAAGGTAGCTAACAAGGACTCTAAGTTCTACACTGCAATTGAAGCAATTAAAAGAAAATGTACTTTGACTATCATCTACTTACATAAGTTACAAATGTGTGAACAGATCTAACAAGATTCTTTTCATCATGATTCAGCACATCAGGTTTTCCAAAGTAAGCATATCCTTAAGAACTGAGCTGAAAAGCAGAGGTTTGCTCACACATTTATTGCTGGAAATGTCCAATGATTGATTTAGGAGCTGAAATACCACTATGTGAAGGATCTTCTGTTTCATGTGGCCTGATTCTGCTCTCTTACTTACGCAAGTTAGTTCTATAGATTTGAACCACTGCTCTGGCATCACACACCAACGTGATTTTAATAAGGACGGGTGGATTCATTCTTTCTACCAGATTTTTTAGGCAAAAACATGCCTTCATGAGTGAATATTAAAGTTTATGCCTTGAATTTCATGTGACTAATTTAAAGGTCATACTTGTTAACTGTTGCAAATTTTTGCCTATAGAACCTTTGACATTATAAAATGAAATATAATCTTATAACACTTTAAAATTCCTTCAGCCAATGGATTTTGTTTCATATGATGTGGCATTTCATCTTGAAAGCATGGCATTCCAAGCCCTACTCTTAAGGAAAAAAACAGAAGTATATTGTGAAACTGATTATGCAGACACCTGTAAAGAATAACCGTAAATTAGTATTTTGTAACCAGGACTGAAAAGGCTATGATACTCTTTTTGTCATTATCACTTTGAAGAATGGGAAGAAATTAACTCACATTACAAATGGAATAGACAATATATTGTGTCTTGCAGCACATGTACAGCTTCCTTGAGAAGAGGTGAACACCTTACTCTGGTATTCCTAGTTCATGATGAATAAGTAATGTCTTGCCATTTTGATTTCTTTCTCTGAAGTCTCTTGACCCGATACTATGCTGCAGGGTTCCAGGGATCAAGTCTCATACAGCCCTGATGCTTGGGTAGACAAGTAGTGGTTTTCCATCACTGGGCTGTGGGTCCTGCATGTTTGCAAAAAACTTCTACTGTGTGAAAAAACAAAGTTTGTTGACAGTAGGCTTAAATTTGCTACAGATCCTTATTTCCAGTCAAAAGATTTTAAGGATGTGAAAAATGCAGGCATTTGAAATTACTGTAATAGATATTTTATCTCAACAAAATGTCTGCTTCTCTAAAACTGTAAAGCTTCAGCTTTTTAATCCTTGAAAATGGTGGAGATAATATAGTTAAACATATAGGATACAGTTTGACTGGAAAGTGCCACTGTCACTGCTGTATCAGGAGATTGTAACCAGTCATGTCTGAAAATCTGGGACACATTCCTTCTACTCACACCCTTGTATTTTGCATTCTGGCTAGTATGCTAGTAATAATACAGTAATATCTTTTAGATGACATGTTAAATCAAAGTTTTCCAGAGATTAGCGATTACATGGTACATTTTGAAAAAGAGCAGGATAATAAATCTGGTGTCCTGACAAATTTCTTCAGTAGTCTTCATAACCTCCCTACTAAGACAAGGGCATGGTATCTTTGGAAACAAGCATTCAGGCTCAAAGAGATGTCCTGCTCAAAAAGCTGCTAAAAGATTAACGGATATCTAATGCTCTAGAACACATTACAATATGCCATTTTTGGAATGCCACAGCTTCACGGTTGCATTAAAGCATAATTTTATTTCTATGCTCAGCCTACAGATTGCAGATGGCTCTATTTTCCACCAGTTTATTGAAACACTGGCAATTTGAAACATAGTACTAAAGGCCACACGTTATATACAAAATGTATAAACTGCATATTTACATGAAATTAAAATGAGGATTTGCATGGACTGAATGTTGTGACACTGATTTGGGAATTCTAGCCAAAGAAAATTATTTCCTTTGTTACACAGTTACTACCTGTAGAAATGTTACTACACACACACACACATACACACAAAAAAACAAACAAACAAACAAACAAAAAAACACTGGAGTGCTTGAGTTCAGTAAATGTATTGAAAATGTCATTTCAGTTTCTGTATAGTATCCAGTAGTAGCATTCGAATAGGATGTTTTCCAGCTGAACACACACCTTAAATAGAAAAAAAAAAAAAAGTTACATGAAAATATTGCCAGTTCTGAAATATAAAGGGCTTTTTTTGTCTTTGAAAAGTTACCTGGCTCTATCACATTGTCTTTTTCATCAACACATATGCCACAAAATACTCACTTCCCTGCAGCAACAGAACTCTGTTCTACCTGAAGATTCCCATTATACTTAATTATGGATGTGGGGTGGGATCCAGGAGCTCATCCTAGGCTTCTTGTGACTCCATGTTGGGTGACAAAACTCAGACATCAACTGTCTATATATCAAATTGTGGTTCCACACAAAGCAGAACTGTTACACAAGGCAGCAAGACACTGTGGCATGTTTTAACAGCCTCCTTGATCTGGACCATTAGGAGCCAGGCCTGCTAGAGATGTCCTTTTCCCACAGAAAACATGACTCGTGAAAATGGCTGATAAGGTGATACACTTTACCCAAAACACATATCCAGAGGAAGCAGCAGGTTGGTATATAGGGACTAATGCCTGTTTGGGGATTAATGCCAGTTTTGAAGCAATTTTGAAGCAGGAGAAAACATGATTTGGCCCTTTCTAAATTTGAAGAGGAGAAGCAGGAGGTTCATCAGCTGTAGTAAAACTGATAAAGCAAAACACTTACTCAAATAATTCCCCAGTGCAAAGGACACAGGAGCAAAATGATAAACAGATGACCAGAAACTTTGATGCAGATTGTAAAATTTTCTTCAACATTTACTGTCCCATGGGAAACAATATATTGCAAGTAGCATGCCCTGGGCAATATCCTGTTTTGCTCTCCACTTGCCTCTACTTTAACCTTTTATTTCTGGTGGCATTAAGCAACATCATCATGTCTTAAAGTAAGAGGTTGTCTACAGGTAGTAGAGATCACTGAGTGGTTGTCTCTGGAGAGGACCTCTTGAACCCCACATAAGAACTCAATGGGATAATTTAGACCTCAGAATATATTTTTGCTATATGCAAGAAAATGGCCAGGAACATTTTGCATTCCAGAAACTTTGAGACAGGCAGAGGCAATAATCAAGGATAAAACCAATTAGATTTACAGGAATAGATCTGAAGCAGTTTCATGGGGGGCGCATAATGTCTGGGAGACTATAGTCAGCCATAAGCCTCATGAAACATGAGACAAGAGACGCTCTTGGACAATGAAACAAATCGGTGCATGGCAGCCATGAAAGTAAATGGGAAGAAAAAGAAAAGGAGAATAAAACCTAACTTTTTTAAACTTTTTTTTTTACCTGTCCTAAAAAACCTCTTGTGTCTCAGGAAGCTAAGACAAAACCATGAGTTCCAGCCAAGGCAAAGTGAAAAGAACATCTGAAAGTGTCAAAAGGTATGTTCAGTTATGTACTATCAGTGTGAAAATGCTACAGGTTGTTAAATGAAGTAACTGAATAGATTTTTTTTTAAGAAACAAAGAGCTCGGAATTTAACTTTTAGGACTTTATAGCTAGTTCCAGTTCTTACAGCTGCAGCAACTCCACTGATATAAGACAAGCTAGGAAAACCCAGCCAAATGATTTTTTGTCCCATATGCCTACAGGCATAATGTGTAAAGTGGCAGATTTAAAGTAGATTCTTTAAAACTGAAAGGGACTTCCTCTGAATTTCAGCAATGCAGAACATTTTAACTTAGTAAATAAATTCATATTCTTCTCCCATATAAAAAAGTGGATATATTCCACTGAAATAATACATGCTCCTACAGATTTACTTTTTTCATGTTGTTAATAATGTCATCCTTTTAAGATGCTGTGCTTAAGACATCAAACCAGTAACCATTTGGACTGCTAGTACCATATCATCTAATTAGGAATAACCAGTTATCTTATCCATGATACCAAGTTAAAAGAAACAAGACTACAGTGAGACCAGAATTACCTGCAGAAGCCATGAAGAAGTTGGAAAAGGCATGAGGAGGTGCAAAGAGTTTTCTGTGGAGCACTCCCCGCCACCCATCTGTACCTCCAAATGGCAAACTGATGGCACTACTCTGTAGAGCTATTGGAAGCACGCCACCTTTTCTGCATATTGCTACATCACTACATCTTTGTTTTATACAGGAGCCAACTCAAAGCCTAATTTTCAAAGATTTGTGAAAAACGTATTTTCACATTTGCATGGCTGAAAAACACTCTGCATCTTTATGAGGATCATACACAGGGACCAAAATATCATCCCCTATCCTTAGGATGTTCTGGGAATAGAGTGAAAAAGTGAAAAAGAATAGCCTTGAACTGTCTCTCCCCTTAGCCTATGAGCCTTGGCAGCACTTCCCTGCAGACTGCTGGGCTGTGCCTCCATGGGTCATGCTTCCCACACCGTTGTACTCTGATGGACGTGGTCATTGTATGAACAACCCAAGCTCTTGAATAGTACCCATACTCCTTCAGATTCATCTAACTGTATGGACAACTGTAGTGCTGCCAAAATATAACGGAAGCTAGAACCTAGCCCTAGATGTCGGCTAAAGTATAATAAGCTAAATCTGCAAACAAATTTTCCTGTCTAGCCATGTTTTTAGAAAAATTTCAGCACCATGAAGGTGTGAATTTTTATATGACGAGGTTGTTGCACTTATTTATTCTTTGGAAACTTGTGACCCTAAACATAAGAGGAGATGAGGTATTTTTAGGCAGAGAAAGGTGAGACTTGCTTGAAGTGTCATTTTTTTAAGGTCTTAAGGCAAAAACCCACAAAAAATAACAATATAAAGTGTGCAAATGATGTTGGCTTGATCAGGCAGGCTAGCAACTATAATAATGAAATGAAAGAGATACAAAATTTTCACCTCCTGTTAAAAACCTAAATTTAAATTTAAGCTTAATTAGAGTTTCAAGTAAAGTGTTTCACCTTATCCAGTCACCAGGGAACATGCAAAATAGCACTGTTCTGGAGGAAGTTAGTTTGGTTTAGTTCTGTAAAGCTGCCAACTGTCAAACTTAAGTAAACATTTTCTTAAGGAACTTGAATGCACATAAATGAAAATATGCAGCAGCAGAAACAACAAAGAGGATGAGGCTGGAGTGGCACAGGAAAAGTCCTCTCAAATCTAGCTATGATTTGTCTTAGTGACTGACAGGTTTTGTCCCTGCTGCAGTAAAAAAAAAAAAAAAAAAAAAAAAAAAAAAAAAAAAAAAAAAAAAGAAAAATCCTGAGGTTTCTTTTTAAATATATCTACATCTCTACAGAAATTGTAAGGCCTTTTGCCATATCAATTATAACATAGTTACTGGAGACATTCATGTCTAACTGTCCTCACTTTTCTAGCACACTTATTTGTGTCTCCCTCAAGGCAGAAATGGGGCTCCTGCCCCCACTTTGGTGGGCTAATTTACATGGGTGGAGCCTGAATCTCCTTCTGTCTTTATGTGAGGGAGGAGAGAAAAACCCATGTTCACATGGGGCTCAGCCTGTGTAAATCACAGAGCATGGCTCAGACATCTACCTTTCAGTGTGTACACTGCTGTGTGTCTGACTGCCCAGGTTTTTATAAAACACTGAAAACTCCAATATTTAGGCACCTAATGGTGGAAAGCCACTAATGCAAACTATTGCTAATGAGATGCAGTGAGAATTAGGTTTAATTAAATTATGCTGATTTTGACTGTAGTACAGAATTTCTGGGTGAACCTTACTGCCAAGTCTCAGGATTTTATTGACACACTCACAGTATTTCACTTAGGCACTAACTCCTGGAATCAGTGTCAGAGACCTTGCCTTTCACATACAGAGAGATTTTAATTTTCTCTGTTGTATACAGAAGTTTAAAACCACAAGCTCTTAAAATCTGAAATACAAAAGGTGAACAGAAGGAATAAAAGTGTATTCTGTTAAAGCCTAATTGTTGGCACTCCATTTAACAACTGTGGGTCCTTGGTAATTGGCTGAAAGCAACATCAGAACTAAACATAAACAACACTTTTTTATGCTATGCGATATACAATGTATAACCCAGCCCTGGTGATGCTGTCTTCATTTAAAGTCAGAGTGGATTCCAAATGTTTATCAGAATCTCAGATTGACTATGTGGAGTGGGAGGATGGGGGTGCCGATTTTTTTACTCAAGGCTACTGTGACAGATGCTCCCACTCTGAGTGAGCGAGCAGTACTTTGATTCAGGCATCACCAACAAGGCGGCCTGACTGAGATCAGCCCCTCTGTGCAACCCGTGAGAATTGTGCTAGGCTGTATCTTCTCAGGAACCAAGGAGTCTAAGCCATGTCTTATTATGACCTAACACCCTGAGCTGGGACTAGACAAAACTAAAACTGCTACAGCTGCACTACTGCACACACACCAAAGCAGGGGTTGATTACAAGTCAATCACTTTACATTATAGATATCTGCACCCCCCAGAGCCCATTGAGCTCTCCTGTACAGCGACGGTCTTGCACAATGGTGATCTCCCCTTGAGCAGGGATGCCTCTCAAGATTACTCCTCAATGTTGAGACACCCCTTACCTGGTATCTGATGTCTATAACAAGGTAAGCAACATTTCACACTAGACCTAAAACTATACTGTCTGCTAGCGACATTTACATATGCAGTTGTAGCTTAATTATTAAAAGTGGAGTAAATAGTAGAGTGTTTGCCATCTAATCACCATCTAAATTATTGTTTAAATCATCATTTAAATCATTATCGAATCATTAAATCATTGACAAATCATTGTTAAATCACTGTTTAATTACTGTTCAATTATTGCTTAATCACCATTTGGTTATCATTCAGTCATCAATTAATTATAACTGGATCATTATTTAATCATTAATAAAACCCTTTTAGTTAACCCCACGACGATGACTTCTCTTAATAATTGACCTGCGACAGATAACAAAAGAAAATGAGTCTCCTCCTGTCCTTCCTGACTTACTGAACTGGCAATGAACTTCAGGAAATAATAGCAGAACTTTAGCTAAAAAGCATAAATCCAAGCTCTAGGTGCTGCGAAAGGCAGAACCTTACTAAAGCTGTACTACACAAATATTAGATTCATACTATTTGGCTAAAGAAAGTATCAGGTTAAACATTCAAGGCTAAACAAAAACTAGGAGGCAAATTTGAACAGAGCCCTGAGGTTACTCAGCTCATTCCTCCTGCAACATATGTACTTTTCTAATACTTTATTACATCCCAGGTTAGCTTCTTCTTGCTTACTTGTTACTTCACCAGTCCCAGCTTCCTTCTTTACATTACAGGCTTGAACATAACCTATTTAAGACACTACGGTGTTTGTTGATTAAGCAACAGGTTATTAAGAAGTTAATAAATAATCTGAACACACCAATGTTAGTAATTTATTGTTATATCACTTTTCACATTACTATACACAATAATACATGATATTTTACACAGTAACATTTTTTGTCACTCTTTAATTTGATGATTGTTTTACTTTACTGAAGTAACCATTCTTTGAGGCATAAGGCACTATTGCTGTCTACTTCCAGTTGCTGCCTCCAGACTCCTCCAATCATCTCCTGTTACTGCTGGCTTGGACTATTTGGCCTCTGTTCACATATTGTTCAGAATAGTACCACTTGCTGGTTCATTTATGGATGGCAGTTTAATCGTAATTTTTCTGGAATATTCAGGATAAATAGAGTCACCTATGCTATTTAGGTTTATTCTGGCAAATATTTGAGCACTGAGTAGCGTGTGATCTGCCCTGTTACCCATATTATTTTTTGAAACAAATGTAAAATCTACTAAAACTAAAAGTTTCATGTATTCCACATAGTTTCTGCTTTATATAGCATGTGCACAAACGCACAAGAACCTAAGAATGTGTGTTTAGAGAATTTGTCCCACTAGGTGACTCTAGCAGTGGAAGTTACTACAGCCTGCCAGAGGTGAACAGCATGATGGGCCAAACGTGGCACAGCCAGAACCTCAGTGAGAAGTGTCCCAAGGATTGTAGCCCAAACACTAATGTTGCAGTAGTGATATGCAGAAATTGTTAACTTGCTGTTAAGGTTCACCAGCTCCAGAAAATGTAGAGAATGCAGTTGATGGCAAGAAATCTGGATGGATTATACCAGGAAACATACAGAACAGAGCTGCTTAACGTGCCAATGCTGATCTAGCCTGGGCTGAACGGAAGCATTGCTGGGGTTAGAGAATAAGACTGACACAATAAGTCTAACATTAAATGTACAGATCCAGACTTAGCACCAAAACTTACAACATCAGACTGTGAGGCATCACAGAATGTGAGTGGGAGTCCCCATTACACACATTGATTATTGTCCCCTTGAGAATAAGAATGGAGAGTTTGCTTGGGTTCTCCTGAATGGTGTTGTGGTCTCCTATTTCCAGCTGCCCATTGTAATGGGTGAGAGACAGGAATAGGAAGGTTTTTGAAGCAAACTCCAATTGACACACAGACACACATGTGTACCTTTAGGAAGGGAGTTAAACATAAAACCCGTGGAAACAGAAGGGAGTCAGGCCATGGGACAGACCCCTATATTACAAACTCTGGAACAGCAGGCAAGAGAGAGACTTCAAGGCTGTAATGCCTTATTGTGTGGACCTGCTTTGAAGAGACCCTCTACCAGGGACCAGGGGAATAGGGAGTCCCTCCACATACCAGAAGAGGAAGGCTATGCCACACACAGTGGCAAGAGAGCTAACAAGCTCAGAGCTGTTGATATTGCAGTAGTGACAGAACTTGTTTCTGAGGTACAATTGACTCAAAACTTATAGGAATTTATAGATTAAAGTTGGCATCATGAACTGACCTGCAAGCAAACTAGAAGTCTTTGGGAAAAGAGATAATGTACTCCTTATAGACAGCAATGCTAATCAGATGAGAAATTGTGCTCTGAACTACTTGCATACTGTTAGTGGACTTCAAAGCAATCTCAGAAAGGTCTGAAATCATTCAGCAGAATTTATAATGGAAAGAATAACTGCACAAGGTCCATATCAGAGCAATGAGAATAAAAGCTACAAATTCTTAAACAAATGGAAGCAACTGGAAATCTCTGCTACCTTGCAATCCAGGAACAGCTGTGCTTTGCTAATTCTGAAATTCAGGGTGGTCATATGCCTTCAAAAGAAAGAAAAAAAATTGCAAGGTCTTCTAGATGTATTCAGCTGATATACATCTAATATTAGGTGTGAATCTACTTCCATTCACTGCTCATAAAATGTTCAGTCCTGGAAACCATTAACTGCTGATAAAAGCAGTTACAGAATCAGGCCCCAGATGGCTCTGATGACCTACAAAGTCAATACTGGTTGTGAAATGTTCTAAATGTCAAAGTTAATCTTAGCATCCATGTCAAGTAGGAGGTCCTTTTTCTTTACAGAGACATCCTTGAAAATGTGAGCCAATACAAATCAATGTAGACTGATAGTCCAATTAAAATTTGTCACTTCCCCACCCCCCCGCCCCCTGAAATTTGTGGATTATAAGACTGGTCTTTGTAAGGCTGTGAAACTCCTAACAGTTCCTCTATTATCTGAGGAAAAAGGGAATGCTGGGAGAGACAAAAAGAAGAGCTGAGCAGCAGAACACCAGACTAATTGGTGTTTGTAAAGGAACTGAGATGTCCAGGAAGCCATTAACGATGTTGAGGCCAACGCACCACCCCTCATTTAGCAGCCTGCAGCTGAGCAACACTTCTCCCTTCCTTTGATACAAAGGGGAAAGTTTCATTCTGAGAGAAGAAGTGCAGACTGGGAGCAAAGGTGGCCACTCTGTAGTCCTTCTCCCACTCCTTTCTAGCAATTCACTACCTCTTCTCCATTGCCAGAAGGACAGAAAGCAGAACAAAATTTAGGAATGCTCTGAAGAGACATTGAGAATTTGCAGAGGGCAGAGAAAAAGAATGGGAAGAAAAAGGAATTGGTGGTGTACATATGAGGATGGAAGAGGTGACCAGACCAGGAGTGTGTGAATGGCAGAGAAAGTCCAGGAGGGAGGAAAAGGACACTTTTCAGAAAGAAGAATAGGGAGAGGACGGTCTTATACAATTAACTGGGTCACTCCATCAGCACAAGAAAGCTGTGGGGTAATACTAACACCATCCTCAGTTAACATTTCTGCTGCATTTGAAGACTTGGTGGAGAATGGAAAAAGATGCAGTCATGGGATTTCTCCACTGCCCATTCATTGCTTGCTACAGTTTCCAAGCATTCATTAATGTAAAACAGATATTCATGAAAAAATCTGCATGGACTGAGAGCACAGACATTTATTTGTTCCAAAAACTGCATTGAAAGTACTTTGTTGGTGGTTATTCACTATGCATTTGTGTTCTCTTGGCTTTCAAACAATGAGAAACAATGCTGTGTGTCACTGACAAACAATTATTTCTCAGAAATACCTGACAGTAAATAAGCAAACAAGTAATAGGAACCTTTCAGTTTTAAAGTATTCTTTTAATTCTCTGTTGTGTTCTTACTCTACTGGGAGTCAGTAAATGGCACACTTACAAATACTTAACTAAGCACACAGATGATGAGACTTTGGAGTATGTCCACCGAGCTCCATGTGGTGTCACCTGAGCTCACTCTGAGTGGGCACAGACCTGTGCTGATGTGTGTGCAGTGTTTCTGATACTTTAACTGGCTTCTTCAGAGATCAGTAAATAATTTAAAATTTATAGGACCAAAAGATGAAAACCAGAGGAAAAAGGTTCTTTAATCTGCTCATTGAAGAGCAGAGAAGATCATTGTCCTGGTTTCAGCTGGGATGTAGTTAACTGTCTTCCTAGTAGCTGGTACGGTGCTATGTTTTGAGTTCAGTATGAGAAGAATGTTGATAACACTGATGTTTTCAGTTGTTGCTCAGTAGTGTTTAGACTAGAGTCAAGGATTTTTCAGCTTCTCATGCCCAGCCAGGGCACCTGACCCAAAGTGGCCAACAGTGTATTCCATACCACGTGACGTCCCATCTAGTTTAGGAACTGGGAAGGGGGGGCAGGGAATCGCCGCTCGGGGACTGGCTCGGTGTCGGTCGGCGGGTGGTGAGCAACTGCCCTGTGCATCATTTGTACATTCCAATCCTTTTATTACTACTGTTGACATTTTATTAGTGTTATCATTATCATTATTAGTTTCTTCTTTTCTGTCCTATTAAACCATTCTTATCTCAACCCAGGAGTTTTACTTCTTTTCCTGATTTTCTCCCCCATCCCACTGGATGGGGGGGGAGTGAGTGAGCGGCTGCGTGGTGCATGGCTGCTGGCTGAGGTTAAACCACGACAATCGTATTTCTAGCTCCTTGACCAACCACTATATGAAGCATCCATGAAAAAAAATGTGTTTATAAGCCTTGAGGCAGAGATTGCAGCCTGTGTTTTTCTTCATCCAGGTCAGTGACCCATCACTGAGCTTCAGAATCATGTTTCTTCCTGTTCTCGCTTCCTGGTTTGGCACATCTCTTCTTCTCAGTTGTACATCTTCAACAGAGTGGCTGGAAGTTGTATACCCTTTTCCCTTTCCCATTCTCCCACCAGGGTAATAATAGCGAGGCAATAGGAACTCTCTGATGGTACATGGAAGGTGTCAGCTCGAGTCTTCTCAGGTGCATCTGGGCCAAGCCCTGTAGTCTCTAGGTTTGTGTGTAACAGGTACCTGACAGAAGCATGTTGTGATTTGCTTTGTTTTCTGCTGGTTTTGTTTGTTTGTTTTTAATAGGGACTTCTGCTCTGCTTTTTCATAAAAGGTCCATGAGATCACAGTGCTATTACTCCCAGTGAGACTAAAGTGCTTTTTCACAGCCATAGCTAAGGAATCAAAGCTGTGAACAGGGAAAGGACTAAAGACCTAATAGTTTTCAGGTACTTCCCACTCAGGAACTCTACACATCTCCTTGATCAGCATGCTGCTGCAGGCAAACATTATTATGGTGGACATGCATTTGGGATCATGTATCTCGCCTCATCCCTGCAAGCTGAGACACCTAACCCAGGGTTCCAGATTTTCCTCACAAAAAAAAATCAGAGTTTTGGAGGACAAGATATAAATCTGCTGTAATTACACCACTTTCCTTGGATCTAGCCCTCACTGTACTTAATGATCATGCATATTCAGCACACAGTATATAGAGATATTCAACAACATGGAACTCAGGAAACCTGCATTTGATTCCATGTTCATTTCATGTGTGTTGTTTAATCTTCAAAAAGTCACTTTTCATGCCATTTCTGTTTTCTCCCCTTCCCTTCACCACTATTATAGATTCTAAAAGTTTTGAGGCAGACTTATTTTTTATTATTATGTTTTTATGGTGGCAAACATGCTATGCCTTGATTCCCACTGGGGACTGTAATGCTAATAGTATCTCTGGTGTTGTTCAAGGCAACCAGAACCACAGCTTTTAAAGAAGGGACAACTAATACTGCCCTGGTACCTTTCTGTATCCATCATGAATGTACTGAGGAATACCCTGAGGGCCACTCTGGCCCTGTTCATGTCAGTGATGCACAGAAGCTGTTAAGCTTTTTATTCAGCCAGCTGCACAAAAAACTGAGCAGCAGTTGGCTCTAAGACATGCTGAAGAGATGCTCTGTGGCCAGAGCATCGCTTTACTCCAGTGGAACACACATCATATGACAGTCGTGTAAAAAGGGCCATGCATCCTCAGATCAGCTCTTAGGACCCCAAGATATAGGAGCTTGAAAGATGGTCTCAAAGTCATAAACCACTGCCAATAGGTGCACTGAACAGAGATTCTTCACAAGCATCTGCATGCAGCAATACCTGCCAGATCCTCAGCTTTTTGGATGTTTTCTTTATATCTGCTTTTAAATAGATACAAAAGTGTGTATTTCAGTAAGGTATAGGTCATATAGTCAACATTTAGGCATTACTTCACCAGGAAAATGACCTCCAGCACATTCACATCAGGGTTCAGTTCACCTTTGCAACATAATCAGTAGCTATCAGTCAACAGAAATGTTAAGCTAAGTAGTAGGACTGACCCTCGTATTCAGTGTTTATAAAAGTGCTGTCCCAAAATGCAGCTCTGTGACACATCCCATATACGTTTTTTGCCATGGCTCAGTCACAGGAATCAGGAACTGAGGATATTTCTCTTTTTCTTAACTAATTGAATGGATAACAAGGAAATTAATAGTCATAGCAATTAGTTTGCCTTTTTCTGCTTCAGAGTTTGTCTGCATATCCCTGCATTACCTAAGCAAAACAAAGTGGATATTGTCTCAGATATTCAGCATTTCCCACCCAACAAAAGCTTGCCATGGCTTTAAGTTAGTTTTACAAGCTTAATGTTGTATCAGCACACTCTTTTGTCTGTGAATGTAATAGCTCTATTACTGACATATTGGGGGGAGGGGGGGGCGAATCTTCTTTGTGTTTGTGAAAGCCTGCAATTAATCAGTTAAACATCTAGCTGCAAAGTCATAATTTATTGATGGTTGCACAGAGGATGCTGAAATGGCAGTATTAGTGAGTTGAAAGATTTATACATATTATATGTGTTCTATATGTTCATATGTATATATATGTATTCACAAGCACTAGACACATTTTGTCCTTGTAAGTTTCTGAATATAATTGTATCAAGTTGTTTATTTAGCAGTCCAAAACTTTCTTAAGAATAATAGGGGGTAGTGGGATTATCATAAAAGGTAAATATTTATAGTACATGGAAAAACATGCTCGTTCTGTGTTGGAAGTTTTCTAAAGATCTTGTTGATGTTGGCAGATTAATTGCATATTTGATTGAATTTTTTTAAAAAGGACAGAACAAACCTAAAAAAAAGGAAGTAAAGTACAACTTAACTATACTCAATGTTTAGGATTCTGCTGCTAAAGTAAATCTGCTGCTCTATCAGTTTGATTCCTAATTATATATGATTCCACTACCACTAACAAGCCACAAGACATTCCTGCTATTGAAAAGACTATAGTTTGTGTATGACTCCACTTAATTCCACTTCAGTTCTCTCCCCCCTTCTCATTTCTTTTCCATTTTGTTTCTATGTCATCATAACATGAATTGAAAGACATTAAAGGATTCATAAAATTATGCTTCATTTTTAATATATATTTAAGCCCAAGAATTCAATTTTCAACAGTATTTTGACTGTCTATAAGTAATTTCCAGTGCTCATTTTCTTTTCTATAGAAGCTCTTTTGTTAATTGGTTTGAACCAGTTGGGTTTGTCTTAGGTACAATTTTGTGAAGCTGATATAAATTTTGTTCCTGTAACCTGACATAGATTAGAAAGCTATTTCCGGCTTCTGATGAAAAGTATTCTACTGACTGTGATATACTCAATCTTGTTACTTTCTGGGGAAAAAAAAAAATCCTCATCCGTAGTGTACATATTAGACAGAAAAAATGTTTAAGTATGTGGGTTTTTTTCTCGTATGAAAATTGGACTGACCTGAACAAAATAGCACCTTTGACTAAGGTTTCTGCCACAGAACTCTGTAATGAAACTTTTATAATAGTTGTCCTGATTTAAGTGAATAAAACTACATATACCTGTAGCCTGGCTGGCATCAATGTAATTGATCATCTGAGTAAAGATTTGTAAGTTTAGGCCCCAAAAAGCAGGTTTCTGCAGTTCCAGACTGTCATACTTGACCATTCCAGATAATCCTATTAATCTCAGCTGTGTTCATGTACATTCAATCATTCGTTTTTCTTCCATTGAACTATACTGAATAGGAGTAACTCACAGCAAGAAAAGATAACAGGAAGTGAAGCTGAAACACGTTCATAAAACAGAAGCAAGTTGCAAGAACATTTGCCTAATATCTGCTTGACTTTCCATAAAGACCATGAAACCATTGCTCTGTTATTTCCCTAAATCAAAGAGCAGCCCTTCTGAAGTACACGGCTGTGTTGCTTTTTGAGCTCTTACATTTAGGGAAGACTCCAGATGCCAAAAGAGTTTAGATGCAGCCAACCTGTACAAACCAAAACACTTCTTCCAAAAGAAGGGAAGACTGAAGTCAGCAAACAGTTCAAGCTGGTGACTTTGAGAAAGTCCTTCCTTCCTCTTCCATAAGAGTTCTTAAGAGTAGAGGCAAGATTTCACACAGAACAACTAAAATTGGTCCTTTGTGATAATAACAATGTGTGAGAAATAGTGTAAATGAATGAAAGGTGACAGAGGTTCAGGAAGCCACCTACTTTATATGCCTGCCTTCAAGCCTATGTGTCAGGGCATTTATGACAGTGGGCTTAAAAATAGGCAAATACTTAACCACTTTATAAACAGAGCTCTTAAGCCCATAGGGAGTCTGCCTGCATAATAAATAACCTTAGAGTCAAAGGTCATTTATGTGTACTGTAAAGTCCATAAGAAAGAAAATACTATCAAAAATCTTGTGGGTATTTTCACTTCATAACTGCTTGCTAGTAGGCAGAAGCATCTGTAAGCTTTGCAGATCTAGTTGGATCATAAATGATAATGTATGTAAAAATATTTGGGTTTATGTCTGCTTAAGTATTAAAGCTGATGCCCCAGTATAATCTTGCACACATGGCTACCTTTGTAATGCACACATTTATTTGCCGGAATGTAAAGATGCAGAGACAGTGTTACTTTGATTCTTAAGGCTGAGAAATCTGTCAGGATGTTGCAGTATAAATCAACAGCAAGCCTCCCACTGATACTATTGGCAGTAGAATTTCACCCTTTTTCACTTGAAGGACAGTTCAGTGTATCTGTAAAATGGGTATAATGATTATTGCCTGCCTCACCATGTTGTTTGGCTAAAAACTTTTGACTGAGTCCTGCAGATCCCCTCTGTGCACAGACATCCATAACTCCTATCCTATTTTTAAGGACTGAGTCCCTGAGGCAGCGACTGTGTTGAGTCTTTGAGACCCTGAGAAATCAACAGATGAGCATAGTATTATCGTCATCATTAAAGCCAATAATTACAGCTGTGTTACAAAGTATATTCTAAAATCATTTTCAGTGGTGCTTCTAAACAAGTGCTTCATGCATCTGGCACACTTATTTTTGTCTTAACATGTTAGCCATTTGCTCATATTTTGAGTCATGGGTGCTCTAACTGTTCATGTTGGTGAAGCTCCACCAGGAAACACTGCCAATTATCTAACAGAGATTTGAGGGAGAGGAAGGACTATTCTGCTTATCTATTCTCACCTCCTGTCATAATTCCTGCAATAAAGCTGTTTTTTTCTTTTCCACCACATAAGCAACTGTTGTCTAACCCAATAGTTTCAGTATCAACAGAGTAATATTTATACTGCAGTCTAGAGAAAGAGACAGGAGGTCTGAAACAAATAAGGCTGACCTCAATTACCTTTAAAAATCCAAGTATGGCAAAATATACACGCATCATAAAAACATTCTTATCTTGTCACACAGAGGTGGAAGATGTTTCCTTGCAACATGTGGTGCCAGCATTAGGGTTTCTAATGTCACACAGCAAATCAATTTCTAAATTAAAAAAAAAAAAAGTAATTTCAGGTTTTAAAAAATCTGATAAGAGTTCTCCATCTGCCATGTGCCACAGTTGACAGCTGCTTCCTTTTGCATAGCTAAGATCAACCTGACCTTAGCCAGTCAGCCTGTGTAGGGTATACAGGCATTGTTGAACATATTAGTGGAAAAGTATTAAGGCTTGGCAGAATTTTTATTCTTTGCCTTCTGTCTTTTGCTCTGATTAATACCTATCCCTTTCTATACTGTTCCTGTCTGTCTCATATTTCTTCTCTGTGGTAGATGCCTTTTAAGAGTAGCTTGATTCAGCTGTAGTTGACCTTTTATGGAGCAGTGCTGACTCACATCAAGTTTTTATAGGCCTGCTAGTTTCTGCACATATGCGGAGCAGGGGTCCTCTTTGACCTACAGGAGTTATAGAGAAAGAGGGAGATTTTTGGGGAGGGAGGTTTGGCAGGGGAGTACTTTCTTTTGAAAGAGCAATGCTTTCTTAAAAACAAAACAAACAAGCAAATAAAAAAAATAAGCATTTTCTTTTGGGGGAGAAAGAAATCCTATGCAAATCCAAGAGTGGCAAATAACTAAACAATTACAATGATACAATGAGTATAAACATAACCATGTTTTGTCAAATGTATTAAGACTGACTGTAGCCCTAACAGAAAAATATTTTTGAGAGACAGATTGGAAAACTTTTGCAGTTGAGTGCCAAATCATCATCATCAGTGGCAGCATCTGATTTGTCACAGTCTCAGCATCAAACACAGACAGACACAGCATCTCCAAGAAAGAAGCTCTCTTCTGTTTTCCTGCCCTGCCTCCATCTTCCCTCTCTTCATTCCTCGTTCTGCCATGCTCTTTTATATTCTTTTTGCCATCAGTTTCTTTCCTTCTTCCTTATTTTCTCAGGTTCATATGGCACTGCATTCAATTTCTTAAATATTTCTCTCACCTCTGCCCCTCTGTGGTTCTACTTATTCCTCCATAAATTTTTGCTTTTGCTTCTCCTACACTTACTGCCAAGTTCATCCTTTTTTATCTTTTCCTTAGCCCTCATTCTCTTTACTGTAATCACTCCTCGCACACACATTTTGGCCTACCACATGGCACAAATGCATATGGTCTTCAGATCAGATCATATCTAGCCTCTTTCTGAGGCCACTCATTCATTTTGGTGTTCTTGACAACAGTGGGAATGACACGGCCTCTTTACTGATTGCACTTTCAGCATTGCTCAGAGTATGTGTCATGAAGTATGGTCTTGGGGCTAGAATGCATTTACTGGCCTGCCTCCTCCAAAGAGTTTTTCTTTTCTTTCCAATCTTTCATGAAACCAAGCGGACCAGTGCATAACAGACAATATGCAGAGAAACTGGAAAATCATCATAAAGACATCAAATTTCCTCTGATCTGTAGTTCATATACATTGTATGTCAGATAGGAAGTTGATACCATTTTAAAATTCCTGATCTGTAAAACATATATTTGGCACTGAAACTGTTAAAGTATGCACCGTACTTGCAAGGTCTTCAGATGCTGAGTTCACCCTGTACATGTTTGTTTACACAGGAAAACAGAAGCTGTGTACAACAGAGTTGGAAAAGTCACACTATGTGGATGCAAATAACCATACAGGCAGAAATACATATTCTATGGAGAAAGACAATAAACAATGACAGGCAGCTCAAGCTCTTGCTACGCTTACTCATGATACATTTCTTTTCATGAGCTGGGGCTGAATGCAGGATTCTGAGCAATACAAAGGAAACCACAAGTAGCTTTAATAATGATTATACGCTCCATATGAATGTCACAAATGTGTAACACATGTATTGGTGGTATCTATTGCATTAATATTCTGATTGTCTTTCTGTCTATATACATATATAACCCAATACCACTGTATTGTATGATAAACCTTTCATCTTCGTACGTAATGGATGGCACATGTCCCACTAGCAGGAAAAAAATGCTAAGCCATAAGTATGTTTTGCGTGCTTCTTCTTAATGTAAGATTTATGATTTATTGATGGCTTTTATTTACCCCTGTTCAAAACAGAGACCACTGAACAGTGGACAATACATAAAATTCACATACACACCCCTTTCTTTTGCTTTCATGCATGAGAAATGATTGTACAAAGGGTCACGGTCCATCTTTAATTCATCTATCTAACATGCTGATTGCACTGCTTTCACTCAGGATTCTCCTATTTTTTATGTAGCCACTTTAACAAGTTTGTGTCTGCAGTTTTGGAACTTGCAGGGTTGGCATTATGCAAATCTTGTCAAGAATTTTTTGGTTTGGGTTGGGTTTTTTTATTATTTTTCCCTGTTGTACTGAGGCAGTCTGTCCTCAGAACAAGTATAATAAACTGTGTGCATTGTCGGGATATTCATGTGAGCACACCGAACTTGCAGTATTTATGTACACTGAGTTCTAACTGTTCCCTGTTTAGACTTCACCTCCTTTTTGGGTCTCTTACTGCTTCTCTGGTCATTAATTTTGCAAGATTTGTTTTCAGGATCTAAGCAATAATAGCTAATTTAACAGGGCATCATTTTGTGTTTGCACATATCTACTCTCTTTGGC
Organism: Haliaeetus leucocephalus; assembly: GCF_000737465.1. Classification (NCBI taxonomy): domain Eukaryota; kingdom Metazoa; phylum Chordata; class Aves; order Accipitriformes; family Accipitridae; genus Haliaeetus; species Haliaeetus leucocephalus. Next base: position 464,385 of record NW_010972605.1, read on the forward strand.
TAATTAACTCGACCTCTCTAACCTCCATGCAGACAACCCTGTGTGTTTGTTTTTAAAATGCATATAATTTTTTTTTTTTCCCCCGGGTTGCGGCTGTGAATTCTACTGTGCTCTTTTGGGAAGCAATACATATACCTTATGATGACCAAAGACGGGTGGTGTATCCTCTGGTAGGTCTAAAGCAGATCACTGTCCATCAGACAAGTAATCCACTAACAGTCGCCAAACTTAATTTCTTCTAGTGGCTGTACTCCTTCGTTTATTTGGTGTTATCTCCCCTTCGCTGCGGTTATTGCGTCTTGTTGGGGGGGGTTGCGTCGCTCGAAACCCTGTTGAGAAGGTCAGCAAGGCGCAGGGGAGGAGAGCGAGCCTCTCGGAAGGACGAGCGGGCAGTGCCTCCCGCACAGCCATATTCGAAGTTGGTGAGAGATTAAAGACGTCGCTGCGAGCAGGGGTAGGGGCGAGGGTGGCGGTAATGAACGCCTAATTGCCTCTGAGGGAAGGCGCCTTCGCCCAGCCGGGAAGAGCCCTTTGTACGGCAGCTGGTGCCTCTCGCACCGGGAGGGGCTGCAGCTCTCTCCCCGCCGCCGCCT
>NW_010972605.1:465096-468389 GCF_000737465.1 Haliaeetus leucocephalus
CGCCCGCTCTCTGCCGCCCGGCCAGGCCCCGCGGCAGAGCGGGCCCGCGGGGGTCCCCCGGTGCCCTCCGGCCGGGGCGAAGGGGGGGCAGGAGGCGGGCAGCCTTCTCCCGGCCCGCAGCCCTCCGCAGCGACCGGCGGCCCCGGCAGCACCGGCCCCCCACGCCCGCCCCGGCTGCTGCTCGTGCTGTTGTGTTACTGTTACTGGTGTTGATCAGGAGGATGTTATTAATAATTGGGGGGGGGGGGGTTTTGGGGTTTTTTTGGTGGTGTTGTTTTTCCCCGAAACCACGCTGCAGAGCTGGGGGCCTGGGCTCTCTTCTTGGTACTTGAAGAAGCGACCATTGCAGCAGCACTGACCCGGGACGCTGCTGGAGGTTATTTTGTCGAGGAAAATTTCCAGTGGGAACGAGACTGCTTACGACGGGGTGGGAGTGGGGTGTCGCCCACGCACACTGGTGACAAGACAGCCTCGTGGGGGACAGAGTTTTCCCACTGCCCCACATCCCCCCTCTCCCGACAGTTTATCCCCGGACGTGGGCCGGGCGCCCTTTGGGGCCGGGGCAGGGCTGGCCCGGCCCGCCGCCCCCCCCCCCCCCCCCCCCGGCGCCCCACGGCCCGCGGGGAGAACCAAAGGACCCGATCTCCACCCCGGCGGGACCCCCGCCAGAGCCGGGACTGGAGGCCGCCAGAGCGGGCCTTAAACTCCCTGGCTAGCCAGAGATTTCTGCTCACCCCGGAGACAAAATCGCCGCTGTATTTCCTGTCCTCGAACACTTCCTGACACGGGAAAGATAACAAAGGGGAAAGTTTAAAGCAATAAATATCCCCGACCCGCCGAGCCCCCCGTGTGCGCCCGCGTCTGCCGCTGCTGAGGCCAGGCGGCACTCGGCTGAGGAGAAATTGGGTTTTTCCAGTCCTCTTTCGGACCGCTCGGCCCGGCCCGGGCTCTGCCACATTCTTAACATCTTTGGGGGTTTTTCCTCCCCTCCAGAATTTTGGGGGGTTTATTTCCCCCCACCTGCCAAAGACCTTGCTTCCCTGCCTGCAGTCCCCGTTACAGTGTGCCCATTTCTGACCGGATTAAAGCGGGGCCGGTGCCGCTGGCCAGCCCTGTGAGACAGTGCGATCGGGGAAGGCTCTAGGAGGGAAAGGATGGGCTGGGGGGGGGGGTTCTTTCTTCTTTTTTTTTTTTAAGCGGTGGGGCGATTTAATAAGCCAAATTGTATTACTAAAGCCACGAAGGTTTCCTGGGCGCGGAGAAGCCCACTGACAGGTTTTCTTGTGTTTTGATAGATTTAGTGCTGTTACGGTACACTTCTCCCTCGCATGCAGTAGCTAAGACTTGAAGATTAAAGATCGCACACCTCTAGATGAGTCAAAGCCTACACCCCGGAGCAGCTAATACATTCCGTGATTGATTTCCCCGCTGCGTTGTTTCCCGTTTCAGCCTTGTGCGAAACACAACTTTCCCCTCTCGCCACATTGCACGGGCTCAGCCCCGGTCTCCTGCTTGCATTCCGCAAGGCAGCGAGGGGAAACCTGAATCTCTGGGAGCCCAAACCCGCGCTCTTCTTGCAAAGCGTCTTTCTGGTCCAAAGCTCCTCGAGAAAAGTTTTTAAGCCGGAGCTGACTGCAGGAGCCTTTCTGCCTGCCCGAGCGGCGAAGCTGCGCTGAGGCACCGCGATGCAGTGGGGCAACAAGAGCCCCCCCAGCCCGAGTGGCTGGGGGGGGTGAGGGAGACACGACACGGATCTGGCTGCCTCCCGCGGCCAGGTCCCCGGCTCTGAGACCCGGGACGGTGACGGGGGCCCGGCGGGAGGGCTGTGGAGGCCCCCCGCTGCTCCCTTCGCGCCCGGGGCTCGGCCGCCACAGCCCGGTAATGCCCAGCCCTGGCCGGCAAGGGCACCTCACCCAGCCGGTAAAGCTGCCTCCCCTCCGAAGCCAGCACCACCTCTTTAATCATTTCCCAAAGCTGATTTGATTCTACCACCACCACCTTTTCTTTCCCCCGGCGAAGCCGTCCTAGTTTTCGCTACTAAGCAAACTCAGGACCGAATTTATAGCTGTTCTTTACGGGACAGAAAGGGTTAATATCCCCTATCAGTTTGGGGGTTGGTTTTTTTTTTGGAGGGGGTGTCTTTCCCCCCCTTCCCTCCCCTCGAGTGCATATAATCTCATTTAAGCCCCTCAACGTGATGAAAGCTATTGATTGCTGGGTAGAGCCACCGACTCTTAGCAGGCTCCCCCAGTCTCCTGTCCCCCCAAAAGTAAATAAGCAAGAATTATTTTTTTTAATGGAAAAAATAAAATTAGCATATATTTTCGGAAGTGTCTCAAACATGTACAAATCCCGGTTTATGTCTTCCCATTCACGTGTATATTGATACCATAAAAGAGAAATCCTTCAGTAGGGTTTTTCTCTAAATACGTTATTCATTGAAACTGGCAGTCCCACTCATTATTCCACTCCCTTAAACCCGATTCTGATGCTGGCTAAATATAGAGCTTCTCTTTCCTGGGAACGCGAATCGAATACACAGTAAGCAAATCAGTAGCACAGGAGAGGGAAAAAACCCTTGATCAAAGCCCTCCTTTTCTTCCCCTCCTTTTCTTCCCAAACCTGGTTTGTTGGGGCGGAGACAGGTTTCTCGTTTATTGCACATCATTTGCAAAGATCAAGCCTAAAATGCAATCACCTTTCCCAGAAGTAGTAGTTAAAACCCCCAAAGTTAGGGGGTGGGGGTAAACAGAATTAAAACCAGATTGTATTGTTTTCAAACAAAGGTGCAACGGTGGAAAATAAGGTGCGTTATTTCAGAGCTGGGAGGGGGTGTATTTTTATCAGGTCAATTTTTTAAAAGAAATACAGAGATCCATGGAGAAAAATGCAGAGGACGCAGCACGGAAAAACACCTTCCCCCTTTCAGTCTCTCCCACAAAATCCGCGGATTTTTTTCCTCCGTCATTGGGATGACTCTTTTTTAAATTTTTTTTTTTAGTTACTCGGATCTTTTGCCAGCTCGCAGCCCGCGACGTCACCCGGGAGGGAGGGAGGGGGGGTGTCTCGGCCTGCCCCGTGCTGGGCTGGGGGAGAGGATGATCTTCGCAGGGTCCCAGTCGGAAAGGCACAAAAGGTCCGAAACTCGCCCACCGCGCGGGGCCGCGGCCGATCGCCCCTCGGCCAGCAGAGGTCGCCGCGCCGCCCGCGGGCTGCCCGGCGCGGGGAGAGGCCGGCTGGGGACCCGGTGGGGGTCGGTCCCCCGCGGAGGGCCATCCCCCGCCACGACGGTG
>NW_010972605.1:468399-469253 GCF_000737465.1 Haliaeetus leucocephalus
GGGGGGTGTGGCACGGGCAGGATGGGTGCACGGCGGTGCTCCCCCGGCCCGGGAGAGCGGCACACAGGGGCGACGCCGCGGTCCGAGTCGATTTAAGTGAAATTAGCCATTACTAAAGCTTTGCCCCAAACACGTGCCAGCCTGACCGAAGCTGCCAGCATCAGCAGTAATTCCTGATAATTGCTTTTTGGTTTACTCAGCTGACACGCAGAATTATAAAGTATAGGTATACTCGGTCTCTTTTAGATATATGCACGTCCATGCACACCCCCGCATATATGTATATCGCCAGTGTCTTGGGTTTAGAGGTGATCAGCTAGCAGAGTTGCATTTCCCACTGTTTCTTTAAACGTCGAATACGTAAAGTAACTCTGTGTGCGTGTTTACAACCATATCTTTACCTCCTGACACTATCTTGAGATCACTTCAAGAAAACTTAGTTATCTCTACAAGTGGCAACGCTGGGTCCCACTTCTTGTTTGAAATAAAGCTGGAGGGTGTGTTTGCTCCCTCAGCTCCTGAAAGGAAAACCTCCTGCAAACTAAGTTAAGGTTCCGAGGAGGTCCGTTGATTCGTAGGTGTCTCACCAGAAAATGCGAGTTTCAGAACATTTTGCTGGATGTTTCATTGCAACCAGATTTCCCCGCGGGAAGATATTCCGCGTGTATATGGCTTTGCCTCTCTTTCACCCGAACTAGGTTGCCTTTTAAAAAAGTAGGATTCGAAAAAATATATTTTGCTGATCAGTACTGATTGGAGGGCACTTACGGACTACGTTGATGAAGGCGGTGTAACAGCCCATATGGAACGGAACGCAAAAATGGGATCTAAACAAACTCAAAGCGGACGTTTAA
>NW_010972605.1:470208-470429 GCF_000737465.1 Haliaeetus leucocephalus
AAAAAAACAAACCACAAAACACATTGTAAATATGGCATGGCAAGCCCGAGAGGGGGAAGGGGTGCAGGAGCCCGAGTGGGGCCGGGAAGGAAAATGAAAGGTGTGACGGGAGATAAGCGGCGGGGATGGAGGAGAGCGACAAGAAGAAAGTATAAAGGCAAATACAAATGAGGAGCGAGGAAAAGTTGCCTCCGAGAGCCCGAGCCGGGGCCGCCGCGCCA
>NW_010972605.1:470592-474851 GCF_000737465.1 Haliaeetus leucocephalus
CATTTCGAGTCTTTTTGTTGTTGTTGTTGTTACTACTTTTTTTATTTATTTTTATTTTTATTTTTAGCGACAGCTCTCAAACCTACTTTGGGGTCTTAAAACGAAACCGTACACCATTTCACTGTGGACATTACACCCTCTTACAGATATGGGAGACATGGGAGACCCACCAAAAAGTAAGGCGGAATTTTTACCGTTGTTGGAATAAATGTGCTGTCTATTGTAATCGTCTCAGACAGGCGAACTGCTAAAGAGCTGAACTTCATTTGAATGGTAGAGAAGGTGCCTTTATTGCCATGCCTGCATGCTTGCTGTGTTTTAACCTCGTAGCCTTGCACGTTAATAGCCTGGGATCCTGCTCTCTGTTAAAGTTTGGGGAGCAGGCAGGATTTTAATGGGATCTCCAACCACGGAGCCTTAAATGCTCCTCGTGCTAGATTGCGGTGAGGCTGTCTCACTGCCCAGCACCTAGTCCGTCTAGGGGAATTAGCATTAGACTTGCAAAAGAGAGCAAGTGACAATCGTAATGATGCTTGTTCTTGCTAGTAGCCTCGAGTCCCCTGTTCTGTGGCAAAGGGCTGAATGGGAAGCGCACCTAGCCACGCATTCATCTTTTCCAGTCAGAGCCTCTTGAAAAATGAAATCAAACATACAGGGGCTCTCCCCGTAAGACAAGGAATCCAAGCAAGCAAACAATAAAATAAAAATAAAACAACGAGGGAGTTTGGAGTTTTGATTCCGTGCAAGGCTTGCGAAATGAGGACCTTCACCCCGAAGACTGTTCACGTCTGCATTTTAATTTATGTTCCGCCTCCTTTCTAAAAGAGGCAAGGTTTTGATGGCATGCTTCAATTACCATCCAAAGGTGTAATACTCTATTAAAAAAAAAAAAAAACAAACAAACAAAAAAAAAAAACAAAAACAAAAAAAAAAAAACAAAAACCAAACCAACAACACTCCCAGAGTACACCCTATAAGGGAACGACACTAAAAGTGTGTTTATCTCTGTAGGAGACTAAACGGTTAGTCAATCATGTATTTATTTTCATTTCAGAAAAACGCCTGATTTCCCTATGTGTTGGTTGCGGCAATCAAATTCACGATCAGTATATTCTGAGGGTTTCTCCGGATTTGGAATGGCATGCGGCGTGTTTGAAGTGTGCAGAGTGTAATCAGTATTTGGACGAGACCTGTACGTGCTTTGTTAGGGATGGCAAAACCTACTGTAAAAGAGATTATATCAGGTACGCCATTTACGTTGTTTAATTCTTCTTTGAGTTTGGTTTTTTTTTTAACTTTATAAATCTGACAGAGGCAGGAACAGGAAAAATGGTGAGAAAGAGGGTGAAAAGACAATTGGTATGTTTTAAAGTGATTCTTCTGTAGATAGACAGGCAAGGAAAAAAGTTAGAGGCGTCAAGTTTTTTATTCCACAGATTCAAATGCAAATTTCTGTACAAACAAAACTACGTTTGGGAACAGCTAGCGACTGTGTGGGACCCTCCTGAGGACTTTCACAATGCATTCTGTGATTCTAACAGAGCGGGAAATTGTACGTAATGGAGAATATTTTCAATAGTGTAGGTATTATGAGTAACACGGAACTGATCGCTTTTTAACAGAATCTGAGAAACGCACCTCTCTGTGTGTTTGTAAAGGCATAATGGCATTCGTAAGAATGTATGTATGCCGTAAATACACTTCAAGCATGTATGCCGTAAAAATAAATACACGGGGGGGGGGGATAACCAACAACAGAACCAACTATTTAAACTAGGCCTATCAAAAACAAAAAAGCCAAAGAAAAAACAAAAACAGAACCGACGTTTCCTTCAAAATGAAGGATCCTTTTATAGAGAGGTTAAAACCTAGACAGAAATGTTTCTTCGCTAAAATAACTGACATTTAATCTTTTTAAATATTAACCCCTTTGGTGATATCTGACTGCCTTTTCTTTCTTATCTTATCTGTACTGATGAATTAGACAGAGCAGATCAAATTGCCCATCATCTGTTCGCGAACAATTGGGTATATTTAGATAGTGGAACCGCTTCCTTCCTCACATTAAAATCTGGTAACTGATAAAATGTGAGAGTTGCCAATCCTTACACTACAGAGAAACCAAACCAGGAATTTTGAGTGTGTTTATTATTTGTGCTCCTGGGTCATGTTGATCAGTTTCAGTGTCGCCTACTGGGTTTGCCAAACCAGAACTTTGTATGACGCTGAGGCATGGACAATTTTTTTTTTTTTTTCTGAAAGTTTTGGAAGCAAGTACCTACCTAGCCACCTGAGATAGCTTTTCTAGTTTCTTTGTAATTCTGAATTGAAATAAAGCACTTGAGTCTTTCCTTCTCCAGTGCACAATCCATAAACAGAACATTCTTTCCAGCCACGTTGTGAGATTATTCTCAAAGTTTTACCATGGCAAAAACCAGCCCACTCTTTTTGGGGGGTTTGGGGTTTTTTTGTGGGGGTGGTTGGTGGCGGGTTTTTTTCCCCTTTCTTTACTTTTAAACGCACTTTGGAGCCGTGCTTTCAAATGTTGTCCCTTCACTAATTTCAAAGTAAAGGAAAACGTTTGCACTGAGATGGGCTCACTTACCTCCTGCTAGAACTCAGCCGTCGAAATTTAAACAAACAAACAAAAAAATGCAGCTCTTTAAAGTTAATACGCAATACCTTGCATTTGCTACAGTTTTAAAAGTAAGATGTACTATGTGTAAGTCGACTTTAAATTAGACCGTGAGCCAATCTATAATTGTCAGACGTTTTGGCAACACCTTCCCCCCACCCCCCCCCCCCCCCCCCCCCCAAGTTTTCTACCTATTAATTCATACACTTTGCGATGGCTCTGTTCTTTTGCCGTTTAGCTGTTTGGGGTATTTTTGTTCTCAAAACCTTCAAATTCGGAAATATGTAGCTCTGAATATAGAATAAGCACACCTCTATAGGTGTCCTAATATATATAGCAGCAAAAGATGTGTGTAAATAAACATCTCTACCCACAAGCATACATTGCAGACTGTATCCCTAAGGAAGTGTACTGGTGAAGAAATGTATGGGGATGAATATTAGCTCAGTCTTAGGATCAGCTTTTACAGTTCTGCGCACGGCGTGCCTGCATATGTGCGCCTATCCTCACATTTGCGGGAGGATGTTAATTTTACTTAATACCGAGGAGGCTGGCTAAGGAGCACTCGGTGGGAGCAGAGAGGCTGCTCAGTTGTAGACACCCGAGTTGGAGCATTTTCTCACCTTCATCTACTGATGGGTGAACTGTCCCCCTCTCTTCCACGGGAGAGGAGGAACCCGCCACCTACTCCAGAAACCCATTATTTGCCGTGTGGGGCTATCAGCGGGCAGTTGCCCTTTCACTCCTGCCGGGGGGCTTGAGCCCCGGCTCAAGGTGGGAGCATCAGCAGGAGGGGAGACGAGGCAGTGAGGCTGAGGTGGGGGCAGGCTGCAGAGCCAAAGCACCCAAAATGCCGTGTAGCAGGCGGCGGGGGAGGAGAGTCACACTGCTATAGATGTGAGTGTGTATATATGTAAGGGGGGGGGTGGGGTGTATGTATGCCTATATTGTATAAAATGAACCTGGTGAGAGGGGAAAAGGGGAAGACCCGCGGCCGCTGGCAGAGCCACCCCTGCCGCGTCCCAGGGGCGAAGCTGCCGGCAGGCCGGGCACGCATTAAGCGGCAGAAGTCCTGAGTGGGTTCCTCGCAAAAATAACACCATTTGGTGAGGCTGGCATGTTTGTGCGTGATGAGCGGATGGCAGCTCCGCCAGCCTCGCCCTTCCCCGGTGTACCCGGGCGGTCCGGGCCAGCCCCGGGCCAGGCGAGGTCAGGTCCCCCCGCCGTGAGGAGGGAGGCAGAGGGCAGGGGCGGCCCCTCGCTGGCTGCAGCCCGGGCGCAGGGGCCGGAGGGAGAGAGGTCGGCATCTCCTCGGGAAGGAAGGGGGTCGGTTTTTTGTTTCTCCTTCCACCTCCGCCGCCCCTTCCCTCCCGCCTCTCCTTGCCCACCGGTGTGTCCGGGTCCCCACCGACTTTGACGGCGTGGGTATCAAGGCACCGACACCGAACGAATCCGTTTTGCTCCTTTCCTCTCCTGGCTCCTGTGTTTTCAAGGCTTGTTTAAGTAGTGGACTGCGTGTGCCGCGTCTACGCGGGGCCACGGGGCTGCCCACGAGCGGGAGTGAAAACCTCTCTCTTTCTTTTTCCCCTTCCTCCCCCCCCCCCCCCCCTGCCCGCCCCCCCCC
>NW_010972605.1:474861-475357 GCF_000737465.1 Haliaeetus leucocephalus
CCCCCCCGCCACTTCCTTGCCCTCCCCCTTCCCGTGCTCTCCCTCCTTCCCTCCCTTCCCCTTCTTTCTGGGCTGGGCCCTGCTCAGGTTATACGGCATCAAGTGCGCCAAGTGCAGCATCGGCTTCAGCAAGAATGACTTCGTGATGCGCGCCCGCGCCAAGGTGTACCACATCGAGTGTTTCCGCTGCGTGGCCTGCAGCCGCCAGCTCATCCCCGGCGATGAATTCGCGCTGCGGGAGGACGGCCTCTTCTGCCGGGCGGACCACGACGTGGTGGAGCGGGCCAGCCTGGGCGCCGGGGACCCCCTCAGCCCCCTGCACCCCGCCCGGCCGCTGCAGATGGCAGGTACCGCCCGCACCCGGCGCCTCGGAAGCCCGCGGGGTTTGGCACCGCCCGGCCCGGCGCCAGGCGAGGGGGGTGGGGGGGTGGTGGGTGGCGGGGGACGGACGGGACACCCGGCCGCTTGCAGCGGCGTCCCGCGCCCCCGAGCAAAG
>NW_010972605.1:475436-609218 GCF_000737465.1 Haliaeetus leucocephalus
GGAAGGCCCGCGTACGCGGTACGCGTGAGGCGGAGACACCCGCGGAGGGGGCCGCACCCCCGCCGGCCCGCGCCCCTCCTGCTCCGGCCGCGCACCGGGCGCGGGAGTCACCCCCCGGGCCGAGCCCCGGACAGGCGGGAGCCCGGGTCGGGGAGGGGAGGGAAGAAGAGCCGCTGCGGGGAGCGCAGACCCCTCTGCCTCCCGAGCACGTGGAACGGCTCTTCTAAGCGCTGGTGGAAGCGGGGGCCGAAAAGAGATAGACTTCATAACTACAGGCGAGCACTTAGGCTGTAATTTAAAACTGTCAACAAGCTAATCTTCGGTAATTGCCTTTTAAAGTGACTCTGCCTTCTTGAAACGTTTTATGTGATTCGACGAGAATTTCACCTTAAAACTCAGCATTGCAACTTCAGAGTCGCCCCGCCTTACCCCTTTACTTACACTTTTAGTTCTCGACGGGTACATCAGATACTCGGAGGCGCTTGGGTCTAGGAAGGGGCACGTCTCTGGGGCAAACTAGGCTGGGCAATGCGAGGTTGGCCGGCGTTATTGCTGTGCAGGTAACTGTAACTCAAAAGGCTGTTTACAAACATAGCTGTGTTCAAACGGGACCGTTTCCTGCTTCTGAGCTGCTTTCAGGTGACAAATCTGTAAATAGGGAGAAATAATCCCGTAGCTGACCACGGCAGAATTTTAGAGAGATTGTGCCTGCTCCCTATAGCGTGTTTGTGCATGTCTCCGAAAGACATATTGTGTCGGCAGGTACAATACTGCTACAGATTTGAAGCCTTCCTATTGTCTTCATCGCATTTGCTGATTTATTGTTATAACCAGAAAAGTCGGAACCTGACTGTACAAAAGCAAGCACTTCTTAGCTAACCAGAGTTTTAGCAAAAAAAAAAAAAAAAGTGTTTTTATTTTTCCCTTGACTAGGTCAAATTACATCTAGATAGCTACAGCTACACAATACACAGAAGAATAGCAGAATCACACGAATACTTTTAGCTCTTGATGTGACGCTACCCATAGGTTTGCATTTCTTGGCGGTTTCCACGAGTTGCTAAGCTTGTTCCCCTTTAAAAAAAATGGGGAAACATTCATATTTTTTAAGTATTCATCAAAAGTCGACACAAATTCACCTAGCACCTCCGCTTTCTAAGATACACCCCCGTGTTCCGAGTTCTGGGATAAGGGGCTCTCACGGGGTTTTCCTCCACGGTCACGGTGCAGAGGATTTGGCTTGTTTTGTTTTAATTTGTAAACATCAAACTGCCGAGAGCTGTTGCACGTTATCGTGGCCTCTGGCTAAACTGAGCTAGATTCAGTATACAAGAAGCAGACCCAAATTATGATTAATTTAAGAAGTATTCTTTCATTAATTTTCGGGCCAAAACTCTGTTTTGGTGATTTGTCAGGAAATAAATACTTAAAACCTTCCCCCTCCTTTCCTGGCGCACGCACACCTTAGCGAACTCTCCCTCCCCTGTCAAGTCTCACGCAGGTTCAAGCTCCTGTCATTAAGGGTTTTAGGGGGGTGGTTTGTTTTTGCAAATTAATTATCTGTGGAGTCAGAAATGTCAGTCCTGTCACTCCACCAGCGCATAAAGCAGAGGAGGCTGCAGGAGCTCCGATAGATCTGACTGCTTGAATGGCCTTTGAAAGAGGGTTCATCACCCGCCCCCCCCCCCCCGCCTTCCCCTGTCCCACCAGTTTAGATTCATAGCCTCTGCAGACTCCCTGCTTCCTACTCATGGGGACCCTGTTCCTCCCTTCCCCTTCCCTTACAGCAGAACCTATCTCTGCCAGACAGCCAGCTCTGCGACCCCACGTCCACAAGCAGCCCGAGAAGACCACCCGAGTCCGGACTGTCCTTAATGAAAAACAGCTTCACACCTTGAGGACCTGTTACGCTGCCAACCCCAGACCTGACGCCCTCATGAAAGAGCAACTGGTAGAAATGACTGGCCTCAGCCCGAGGGTCATCAGGGTTTGGTTTCAAAACAAGCGGTGCAAGGACAAAAAAAGGAGCATTATGATGAAGCAACTTCAGCAGCAGCAACCCAATGACAAAACTGTAAGTGGCTTCAGCCTCTGACCGTGTGCTGCCTTCCTTCCCAGGGAGAAACGCCTGGGCTATGTCCAGCCCGGCCAGCCTCTGGGGACGGTTTGAAGCTTTTGATTTTGTGGGAGCTCCCTTAAAACAAAGAAAATTATACCATTTAACTACTACTCGTTTCTGCTGTCAGTGCAATTAAAACAGACCACAGCGAGAAGCCGATATAGGCTGCTCAAGGGAACACGTCTTTTTGCGGGGCTGAGGATACGCAGTGGATTAGACTAATTTCTCTGCAGCATGAATTGCAACCTGCAGAGTTTATGGGGTCTAATAAGCCCAGCCTTGTGTAATATTTATATTTCAAATGCAAAGGAGTCCTTGAAGGGGAAAATGCCACTTCCACTCTCTTCAATGGTTTTACACAGGAGTAAACCCAGAAGTAAAACCCATGAGTAAAAGGGATATTTGATGTATTTTCTTAGCACTTTATAAACTACAATGTGTATGTGTGTGTTTGTCGGTGCACTCACTGTAGAAAAAGACAAATGCAATGCAAAGTTTACGGAATTAGCATCGTGTTTACAGGTTACTTAATATACATATATATATATAGTTCTCGCACAGAAATATATTGAGGTTTTGTCTGCGGGCGTATGCACGTGTGATGCAAACAAGCAGAAAGCTCGGTTCAGCAGAAGCAAACTGGCTGTCTCCATTTTAAGCCAACTTTTTTTTTTTTTTTCTGTTCTTGTTAGTCCACTTGAAGAAGAGTCTGTTATTCTCCCTGTGTATATTGACTGACCTGAGAATGACTATTAATTCATAAGGCTGCCTAGTTAAGTGGAATTTAAGGAGTTTCATTTTACCCTGTTGGAATGCAATAAAACACGATGTTATTAACTCGCCTGAACAATCTATTCGTCGAGGCTTGGAGTTATTTTGTACACAGTGCCTGCACCACAGGCCGTACTGGGAGGGCTGGGGTTTCCTTTTTTTTTTTTTTTTTTTCAAAGAGCACGGTACTGACGTACCCCAGGTTTGTCGTGCAGTGGATATACGATCCAGTTAAGGTCACGCAGAACAAAAACAGCTCCGATGCGAAATAGAAAGGGAACATGATTAACCGTTTCTTGTGCCGAGCCGCGCATCGGCAGCCAAGATACAGAGTGCTGGTGTTTAAGAAAGCTTGGGGGGGCGGAGGGGGTATGCCTTAAGAGAAATAGGAGGATTAAAGGGAAAGAAAGTAAACTTCCACCGTGATAAATGCAGCGGGTAGAAATAGGCTGACCTAGAGTAGAATAGAGTAAGACATTCACAGCAGATTAACAAAGCAAATACAAGCGACTGTATAGATAAGATAGAAAGCAGTTTATTGACTCAGCGCTTATATACAATAAAGTTAACCAAGCTCATTAACATCTTTTGCTGGGCTGTTTACAGAATATCCAAGGGATGACAGGAACTCCGATGGTGGCTGCTAGTCCGGAGAGACACGACGGCGGTTTACAGGCGAACCCGGTGGAGGTGCAGAGTTACCAGCCGCCCTGGAAAGTACTGAGTGACTTCGCATTGCAGAGTGACATAGACCAACCTGCTTTTCAGCAACTAGTAAGTGTCGGTTCCCAGCCGGAGCAAGCCAGCCTGTCCCCGGGGCAGAGCAATGGGGGATTCTCTAAACGTGCCGGATGCCCTCAGAGAGATGAGCAATCCAGACTGGCCGGGCTTTCCTGAAAGTGCAAGGTGGGCATGATGGCACTCTCTAAATGCGGCGAACTGAATTGATTTAATAGGGTTTGGTGCAAAATCTACCTTAGTGCACAGTGGTGCTCTTGTCGAGTTGCGTGGGAGCTGGATAAGGCCCGACACTTGTCTGAGACTAACTCAACTGGCACACTCCTGAAAACAGCTCTATCCAGAGAACTAAAACATTCTTCACATGTCATTTATTTGTATGTACATTTGTGAAAGCAGTTTCTAAAATTTGTCCCTCCCTCCTTCGGGCCAATTTTGCCTTTATGCTATAAGGTGGATTTTAAATATATGATTGTAATGTCAGCCTGTACCCTTTTTTTGTCACACAAACATGAATAGCTTAACTAAATTTTTGAAGTCCTTTTTTTAAGCATGTACCACTAGATACAGCTTTATATATCTCTATATACATATATACACACAAATACATATATATATAGCTTAGATTAAATGTTGTTCTTTGGAAAGGGAATTGTTAGTATGTATTCATGTGAAAAATTCAAACAATATAGTGAACTGCCTTAAGCCAAAAGAAAACAGACCTTTTGGAATAAATTCTGTTCTTAACTCACTTCCTTATGCCTACATCATTTGGCAGCTCATATGGGACCATATAATCTACAACACTTAGGCCCAACAGAAGTTCAGCCTTACAGTTCAGCCTTAACTCAATTTCCTGGCCTAAGTGTCTTAAAACCAGATCTTTAAAATAATAAGGTACGTTGCATATGGTTTTTCAGTGATTCAGAATAATACTTAATGATGAAAAATTAACATATAGAACCTTTTTTAATCTGTTGGGCCTTTTTTTCAACATGAAGTGATGGATGACAAAGGTTTGTAGCCATGTCTAGAATTGTTTTCAGACCTCTTCAGTTTAGTATCACACTCTCTTGCAGGATCAATTTTCTTTTGCCCAGTGGCAGGCTGCAGTGTGCTTCCCTCCCCTGGCACACTGTGCTTGCTCAGGAAGCTGCAGCACAGCAGCAGGGCTGTTTGCATCATCTTACCTCTAGAGCAACCACCGGTTTTCCTGCTTTAATCAAGCTGTCAAGCAGACACAAGAAAAATTGATCTCCTTCGGCTGCCTCACTTATTGTGCCTTAACAGAACAGGAGACTTTAAAAACCTTTGATGCAGTGAGTTTTTGTATGGAGTAGTTTAAAAAAAAAAAAAAAGAGGCAGAATGGAAAATGGATAGCTCAAATACACACGTGCATATAAGTAGATAGATCATTAGATAGACAGATGAATGTTGATATATATCGGACATAATGTCTGATACTGAAAAGAGTCAAAGAATTGTGGATGGAACAGACGGTTCATAGACCGTTCAAGGCACGTCTCTAATCTGGAAGGGGCCTTAATCACAGCATCGGCCAGCTAAATAGGTGCCAAAGAAATGCTTTTGGATTAGCAAAGCTCCACCCTTCAAATCATGCCTTTTCCCGACGCTGCTCCTAAACTAACAGGAGCCGCGGGGCACATTAGGATGGAGAAGTGTGACCTTTTTTATCAAACCAACTCTCGTTAAAAAGAGATAGCACTTGCTTCAAATCACAAATGAAAGAGGATGGTTTGTTTCAAGTGCCTTCTGCTCCTGGGTACTCCTTCCAGGTTTATTTTAGTATGTGCACAAAAGGGGAAAAAAGTAACCTTGCAGTTTCATGTCAAAAAAACACATGCACTCTTAAATAATTGACTAGAACATCCTGTTGGGATTGCCACTCTTGCAAGACAGGGAAGAAGGCCTAATTAATAAGTTTGTTTGTTTATTTGTTTGATTTTTCAGTTCTTTTTTTAAAAAAGTTTTTTTTAAAACCTTTTTTTTTGGTGATTTGGCCGAGGGCCTGAAGAATATTCCTTTAAAGTCAATGGGGAAGCTAAACAAAGAAACACAGTGACACAGCCTCCCGTGGAGATGTATCAGGCCGTTCGGCTGCATGCCTGTGTATTTATTTTTGCGTTCTTTGCCTGCTATTTTTCTTTGATTGTTACAGTTATTAACAACGCTTCTTTTCCTTCTCTCTCTCCCTCTCTCTCCCTCTCTCTCCCTCCCTCTCTCTCTCTCTCAGGTTAATTTTTCTGAAGGAGGACCCGGTTCCAATTCTACTGGAAGTGAAGTAGCATCAATGTCCTCTCAGCTGCCAGATACACCCAACAGCATGGTAGCCAGTCCTATTGAGGCATGAGGAACATTCATTCAGATTTCTGTTGTTGTTTCTGCCCTTACCCTCAGCCCTGTTGGAGAGAGTGGGAAAGTGATCACATTGGGACTCCGAAATTTAGGGGGAAAAAGTATTTCACAACCCTGTAATGAACCTAGCAAGGAACCGCTCCATGAAAAGAACGGAGTCATGTTTGAAAAGACAAGGTAATATGGTAGCAACACTGTGAAGACAATCATGGGATCTTACTATAATAAATACTACAAAGAAAAAAAAAAAACCCAACAAAAAAACCCCCAACAAACCCCGCGCTATTCAATGATCAGAGGAGGATCAAAAAGACGTTTTCAAAACGTAAAGGATTTGTACTCATGGATCTCAAAAAAAAAAAAAAAAAAGAAAACAAAAAAAAGAAAACAAAAAAAAAGAAAAAAAAAACTTTTCATTTGACTGCACATCTTGGGGAGAAACCAAGGTAGAGGGATTTTCTATCCAGTCCCTCCCAATCTGAATGGTGCTGTTTCTATATTGGTGATTGCCTTGCCAAAAGGAGCTCCAGTAGGTTTTCCATCATCAGGAAAGAGACGATTTAGCCCTGCATTGTTGAAAGATTCATTGCAGGAAGGTGGAGCTGCATTGGTTTGCAATGTTGTTTTTAGTTGACTCTTAACAAGGGGATGTTTCCTGGGTCTCTTCTAGCATGTACTGTAGCGGGGTTTTGATTTTGTTTGGTTGAGATCCACTGTCTATCATGTCTGAAGCGATTAAAAATAGGTTTTTGAATTCCTCTTTAAAAACCAGTTTATAAAAGCATTGCAACAAGGTATACCTCTATTTTGCCACAAAGCGTCTCGGGATTGTGTTTGAAATGTGTCCGTCCTGGTACCTTCCCCTCCCCTAAAGCTGTGTGTAGTCATTGGTTAAAACGACTGTTTTTCTCTCTCTTTCTCTTTCTCTTTCTCTTTCTCTTTCTCTTTCTCTTTCTCTTTCTCTTTCTCTTTCTCTTTCTCTTTCTCTTTCTCTTTCTCTTTCTCTCTAAATAAAGAGAAAAAAAGTAAAAAAAAAAAAGGAAAAGGAAAAAGAAAAAAAAAACACCCTTTTTGTTTGCTCTTGCATTGCAAAATTATAAAGTAATTTATTATTTATTATCGGAAGACTTGCCACTTTTCATGTCAATTGACTATTTTTTTGTTTGCTGAAGTAAAAGAAAAAAAAGAAAAAAAAAAGAAAAAAAGAAAAGGTTGTACCGTGGTCTTTGAATTATATGTCTAATTCTATGTGGTTTTTGTCCTTTTTTTTTTTTCTTAAATATTATGTGAAATGAAAGCGCCATATGTAGAATTATTATATCTTCAGGACTATGTCACTAAATAAGCGTTTGGAATAGAGAAAATAATAATAATAATAATATTAATATTAAATAATGAACAAAGTTCCCTCTTTTAAATATTTACAAGTTAGCAGCTAAAATACCTGAAATAAAATATTGCATGCAAAGCAGGTCGTTAGTGAATGAAAGGAGTGTGATATTTTATTGCAAGTATTAACGACCAGCTTGTAAATTTCCGTTTCAACAACTATATCAGGGCTAGTTGGATGCCTTAGCTTTCAATCGATAACGTTAGAAACTCTCTTGTTCCCCACCCCCCCATCCCTTGCCCTTAAAAGTTATATTACTCTAGGCATGATCTGACATAACATTAAGACATCTAAAGAACTGGGAGCTCAGGCTTTTTGCTGAGTTCTGTTATTTTTAAAAAATAATAAAAAGAAAGTGCTGTATACCAAAGCCTCGTTGTTGAGATTGTTGAAGTGACCTGTACTTTAAGTATAAGCTCCTGATAAAAGGGTCGCTTTTTGCTTAACAAGTCAAGTATGACCATTATTTATCAGTGTCTGCTGTTAAAACGATTGAAAAATGCTGCAAAAGGAATAGTTTGAGGGGATATTGCTGTGAAATTGCACGAATGGTGTTCCTTATTTTCTGTCGACTTCCCTCTCTTCACTCCCTCTTTTCTTCCTTTTTTAATTTGCGGGGAGAGGGTGGTGAAAGCTAGAAACGTGGGCGATTTCTCGGGGAAAAGTAGAAAGAAGAAAAAAAAAAACAAACATAGAAAAGGGTTGTTTTTGCTCCAATCCAAGTGCTCCCGGCGAGCACAAAACAAAGGCTCGCCTTAAAAAACCCTTAACAACTGGAATATACAGAGATTTTTAGTCTGACAAAGACAAGTTGGTTTGCATGACAGTTTCTCCAAACCCTAATATTTTCTTAACATAACCTTCTTTTTCCTCCCTCCTCACCATCTCAGCCCACCCTGAGCAAGCTCAGCTATGGAGATAAACCATTTCGACAGAATCTAAAAAAAAAAAAAAAAAAAAAAATTTTAAAATTAAAAAAAAGGATTTCAATCATCCTGATTAGAAACTGGATTCATTTTGTATGCTCAAGTGTAATACAGTTTTGAGTACTTGATAAATATTTAAATAAATATGAAATCTACCTTAAACTGTGTGATCAGTAACCCTTGTGTTTTCATGCAGGATTAGACGCTCGGTACGACGCTTCGGGGGGCGGGAGGGAGAAAGGGTGTCATTTCTGCCCGGTGGTCTAACGTGTAAGTTGTTTGAGTCGCCCTTACTGACGGGAGGGGGGAAAAGGGGGAGTCTGGAGACCGAGTCTCCCACTCGGGGGGATCTTTAATTGCCGCTGAAGACCTGTAAGGTCAGGGTAACACCGGGCCTTTGCGTTCGCCTTTTATCGCCTGGAGGCTAACGCGTAGGTGGGAAGCGCGGCCACTCCGCGGTGAGAGGTGCAGGGTTACTCCGGGGCGGGGGTCACCCCGCGGGAGAGCAACCTGCGCGCCGGGGCGTTGCTGAGAGCCCCCCCGCCCAGGGCAGGACCTTCGGGCCGGTGAAGGTCTGTCGTCTCCGAGGGCCACGCAGGAGGGAAAGGCGAATTTTGGCTGTCGCTCCTGTGGCTCCTTGCTGGGGGGGAACCCCTCCGTCCCCCCGCCCCATGCCTGCGCGGGGCTGGGGCTGCGCCGCGCGGCGCCCCGCGGTCCCGGCGCGCCCTGCCGACGGCTGGGGCTGCCGCAGAGATAAGCGGCCCTCCGGGAGGCAGGGGTTTGCGTTTTGGCTGCCAACGGGGCGTCTTACTCCTCGAAACACCCAGGGCAGCGTGTCGTCGGAGGGCTGCAGCCGCGCTCCGGCTCCTCGGTTCTGCGGCGGGCTGCGGGCGGGAGCCCCGCTCGGATGTGCCTGCACCCGCAGCTACACCCGGGCTCCTGCCTGCGCCCCCACGGAGGGCCCGAGTCCCCCCGTGTGTCTCCCCCGACCCTGCCGGGAGGGGCTGTGGTGGCTTCTGCGGCGGCCGCTCGGGGGTCTCTGCGTCCCCGCGTCCCCCCGGCCACCGCCACCCTGCTCCGGCCCGTCCCTCTGCGCAGAGCTGGGGCCCCGGGGTCACCCCGCAGCCTCCCCCCTCGAAACTTCAGTTAAACAAACCTCGTCGTGTCTTAAGATTATTTCTTTTGCGGGGCGGAGGTTTTTTTTTTTTTATGGCCTTTGGGTCCCTTTTCCATGTCCTATGTTTGTGGCATATTTCTTCCCTCCCCCAAACCTTCGAGTATTATCCGCCGTGGAGCAAACAGAGACAAACTTTCGAGCGGTCCCTCCTAGTGCCTTCGGGAGAACACCCTTCCTGAGCTCAGGCAGCAGGATTTGTGCAAGGGAGAAAAAACATCCTCTTCATGAAATGCATGTCCTTATGGTTCTCTGTGCAGGTTCCTGCTCTGGTTCCTCTTTCCGATACGGCCGAGGGCGGCAATTAGCAGTCCCAGGTCCGCCGGTTTTCTTCTTGCTGCAGCCTCTCTTAATAATGTAAAACAAGGTCTGCTAAAGCCTGTTGTAATTTCTCTGAGACTTTTGTTTGCACACACAGAGACCAATATTCAAACTCTTCTCATTTCAATATTTGTACCAGGTTAATTAGCTCTCAGCATCTCCAGCCAAGGTAGCAGTGAGACGCAGAAGCCGGGGACGTGAATTCCAGCGTTGAGATCAGTCGAACATCTCAACAGTAAGTGCTTGCCTTTACATACATATGTATACATACATATCTTAACAAATCCACGATGGGGTCACCCAAAAATGGGCAGCGGGGAAACGACGAGGCCCCCCCCGGCGGTGCCGGCCCTCGGGTTGCCGCAGCCCCAGCGCAGCGGCCGGGACGGAGCCGGAGCCGGAGCCGGAGCTGGAGCGGGTTCAGGGTCCGCGGTGCCGGGCGGGTTTCACGGGCACCCGGACACCCTCGCCCCCTCTGCGCGCCCGAAAAGCCGGCAGCGTTTTACGGTGCGGGGTGCGGCTGCTGGGCGCTTTGCGTGCTGCAGCGGAGCTGTGAGTAGTTAATAAAGGGGCTGGAAAGAGATCCTGTTTACTGATTGTTCTTGATTGTTGTTTTCTTGATAACAGAGCAAGCCACTGAATGACTGTTTGAGCTCAGGCGCCACAAACATAAACTTAACAGCTCCCAGTGTGCCGGCCCTGCCGGAGGATCACTCCTCACCTCCCGGGGCTTGTGAAGTGCAGGCGGAGAAGGCAGCTCCTAAGGAGGCAGGCTCCGGGGGGGCGGGGGAGGCTCGCCTGTATGGCCGAGCTTTCCATATTGCACGGTATCTGCCGTCATTAGGCAGGGGAAAGGGGTGTAAAAATTAATCGGTGCCCTTCCCCGAGCCTCCTGCCCGTGCCGGAGGTCGGGGCGGGCTCTGTGCCTGTCTCCGCAGCATCCCAGGCGAGAGATGCGGCTTTTACATCAGGCTGCTGTTTCCTTCGAATTTCGGTGAATTTTCTTGCTGCGGCCAAGCGCCACGGAGCAAGTGCCCTGGGCTTGTCCGGGGCCGGGGAGGGAGGGCGGCGGAGGCAAGGGAGGGAGCGCAGCCTCGCCGCGGCCGGCCCGCACTCCCCGCCGGCCCGGGTCTCCCGGGACCGGCCGCACCGGGGCAGCAACGCGGCCGGGCGGACCGGCCGCTCTCCGCCGCCGCCGCAGCTGGGTGAATTTTACCTGCAGCTCTGGCTTTCTTCTTGGGGTGTGTGGCGGGGGGAGAGAAGGAGGGAGGAAGGTTGCAAACCAGGATTTTTGCTGGAGTGCCTCTTTTTTTGTTATTATTTTTATTGTTTTCTTTTCTCCTGGCAGACAAAACAGGGCAAGGCGTGTTTGTGGGAGAGAGAGAGGGCGGAAAAGTTTTTCAGAAATAAGTGACACGGACCAAAGCAGAGCTCGGCTCCTATCTCCGGGCAGACCTCGGGCGGCAGTGGGAAGAGGAAAATAGGGTGTTACTGTGGCTTTTCTTTAGGAGGGCTGTTCAGGTCGGTAGATCTCCAAGGCTAATCCAAACAACCCGTTTGACTTGTGAGGTCCGGAGTCTAGACAGAGCTGGTGGCTCGGCGGCTCCTTATCTGGTTTTGGAATCAGCCAAAAGAGACTTTTCTTAATGTCCACAGCAGCACTGGGATCTGCCGGGGCCGGGGAGCCACCGCACCTCGCAGACAGGACAACAAATACACCCACCACCTGGAGGCTTTACAGCCCGCTTTGTTGTTCCCGGGCCGGGGCGGCTGCGGCCCTGCCTCCCCCCGCCCCCGGCCGCCAGGCAGGGGTGACCGGCGGGCTCCGCAGTAAAACGTACACCCCGCTGCTTGCCACCGCAGCTGCCCCTGTCGCCCCCCGGGCACCGAAGGGCCACCTCCGCGGCGGGACGTGGCAGTGGCCACTCGAGCCCCGCTTGGGGTCAGGAGTGCCATTTTTTTCCTTTTTTCTGCCCCGCCCTCCCCACCCCCCGTGTGTGTGCGTGTGTGTCTGTCTGTCGCTACTGGTACTTTTTTTTTTTTTCCCAGTTGGAAGTTTTGCGGAGAATGCGAAAAAAATACCCAAACTCCCTTTTGTTCACCAACGTTAAAGAATGATCGAAGCAAATCAATTAAGAGAGAGGAAGTCAGTTTAGATACAAGATCTGATTTGGGAGCAGAAAATTGCCTTCTGTATTAGTCCCTTTATGCTGGGTTTGTGGATATTGCAAGCTGTAAAGCTTGTTTGAGGCGGTTGGGATCAATAAAAGCATTTAACTCAATAGCAAGCAGCATTTTGGAAGGTAGGGAGAAAGAAGTATCTTTCGGTTGGGCGTCACTCTTTCTATTTATTCACTTGTTTTCTTGAGCTTTCAAACTGCTGGCACGTTGGGCGGCTGGATGGTGGTTTTCCAGGTTTCTGAACCGCACATGAGCCCATTCACCGCCTCTGCTGCTTCTTTACTGTAATGCAAAACGGTTTGCTGCGAATCTATGCGATTCCTCTCCGAACTCTGTGCTGTTTCTCAGTGCGGTTGAGTTCAGGGCCGTGATAGCCCATTTTGGAAGAAAGCAAGCTGATCGCTGCAACTGTGATGCACTGATATGCTATTTGCAGCAGATATTGTAATTGAGTCAGCTAATGTGGAATTATGAAATTTGCCAGTGGGTAGGACTCTTTCTCTGTGCAGTTTAGAAGGTTTGTGGATAAGTGCTGTTTTCTAGATTTAGTAGTTGCAAATTTCCTTGTGTACAGAGCAAATTATACTGCAAGGCTTGTGTAATAACTTTCCATCAAACACATTTAAACCATTTTAAACTCCCAATAACTCAGGGAATTCAGGATCAAGAGAGCAACGTTTCCTAGAAAAGGAATCCTAACCATGATCCTGGTACTCCTTTTTTTTTTTTCTCATGGGTAAAACTTCATGTTTATTTTTAACTGTCACAAATACAAGGTGTTGTTTGAAAAGTGTTAAACTTAGCAGGTATATAGAGATAATACTGACGTGTCACTGTGCATGATAAAGTAAAATATGGTGGGAATTAACTTGAAAAGTTTATGAAGGTTTTAACTACAGCCCATAAATTAACCTTTTTTACAAAGATATGATGATATGTAGAAGATCTTACAATATATATGACACTTAAGAAAATACTCTAATATTTGGAGCCCAAACATTTTTTTCTCAACTTGAAGGCACAAACTGAGGTCCTAGTCCTCGAAGAGCTTACTGTAAGTAATCTGAAGTAATTAATATTAGACCATTCTAGTGAATCAGGAATTGCAGGAGCAAACTTTCTAGTTTACACAAGGCCTTCTGTGAAGGTAGTGAAGGATTTGCTGCTAACCTCTAGCGAAGCAGGAATGTGTAGCTCCCAAGGCTCAAGTCCAATTTTCACTGAAGTTGGTGGCAAAAATCCTCTAGACCTGTGGGTATAAAACCAGTGCTGTGTCTTTGTAGGGAAAAAAGTATTTTCCTTTCCACCACCCTCATTTTCTTCCATATTTGACCTTAAATGACTGCGTAATTTTCCATTATAAGAGAAAAAAATGTCTTAAGCTATTGGTGCATCAGTAAAAGCATCTTGCTTTGTGTAGTAATCAGAAACAGAAGACTATAGCACATCTGAATATACAGAATATTATAAAATAAAACAGCCACTCCCTGTCTCACTTACTGCCATCTAAAGGAAATTTCATACATTGTGAATTCTGGGGTAGGAGACTACATACAAATTACTTACGTGATATTTTACAACTCTTAGCAAAACTTAACAGAATTAGCTCCACACCAGCTCTAAGTTCTAATTTACATGTATTTCACCTTTATGATATGAAGCAAAGAAGGTTTTGGAGAATTTGGCCCTACCAATGTGACTCAAATTCTGGCTTGTTCTGAGGCAGGAACTGCCCAATTGGCTGTTGCAGAATGATGCCAAACTTCACACACAGCACAGTCAGTGGGATTTGAGGTGTGCTAAAGATGCAGGGTTTCCTTTAGTGAAAATGAATTGAGAATACTGAGATTCTTTCTCTGCAGCAAGGATTTAATGATTTTAACACTTGAAAGGCTAGAGTTTTTTTAGTTATTCAAGGAACCTTATTCAGGGCTGGGCCTTTTCCATCTGAAAGCTATGGGTAGTTTTGATAATTAAGTCAGGATGAGCAGGATTGAGCACTTAGTGGCCAGAGACCTCAAATTTTTGTATCACTTTAAATGGAAGTGCTTTAGTCCAGCATTCATTCCAGATCTTACTGGTTTACTGGTTAGTGTAAACTGGGGAAACAACTAACTCCCAGTGTTCATACAGGAGCAGTATATTGAAGACATTAAACCTGTTTGCTTCATCACATTTTTTAAATGCTACATTTTAAAATCTGTGTTCTTGTGGTTCACTGTTTTTCTTCTAATGAATTAATTTTCAAGGCATCTTTGCCTGTCTTTCCAGCAAGCACAGCTGTTTTATGCCCTGATCTTAATTTTTTTTCTGAGTAAAGCCCCAATGGACTTTAAGAGAGTCATGTGTTCTCAATTCAGTTGAGCCCATGCTGTTTCAAAGTTAGCAATCTCTGCCAATTACATAATGGCAAAGGCAAGAAGATTTTTGCAATGAGCACCACATATACTTCTTTGTGGTAACAATACTATTGTAAGGTATTTCAGAATGGAACAATTGTCATTAAAGTAGTCCTGGAAGTGAAATTTCACCATTTGGGATCTTGGTTCTGCAGTATGTTGGCTCTTCAAAACTGGTTACATTAGGGAAATGGCTTTGCAGTTTTAATTTAACCTACTTAATCATTATCACAGAAAAAAAAAGCCCAGATGATTAAGAAAGATTAAGAAAGGCAGATACCACTTCTTACGACTATCAAATCAAAATTATTCTTTGGCAGTTTGCCATTTTTCCTGGTGAACATTTTGTTTATAAAAAGACATTTCTTTCTGAAACCATTAGTTCATTCAAGCAGGGATTCATTTGAGGGTGCTTACGGCTGTTCCACGGTTGTGCAGCATCTAGTAGGGCCATGCTCCTCACAGGTCCTTAGAGCAATGCTGTAACAAACATGGTCAATAATAGTAAATAAAAGAACATGGTGATGTTAATACAACTCCACAGTAATAACTGGCTAATATAGATGTAAGGCCTTGTGTCTTACAGGTGCTGAATTCCCACAAAATAATTTTTCACCACTGCTTTTATTCCTGTTTCTATGGCAAAATTGTTGCTAACTTCGACAGGAGAATTTGGTCTTTTAATTCAGCAAGTGCCTCGAAGAAAAAAATGGGAATTAAGAATGAAATAGCATGACAAGTAGCACTGCAATTAGCAGTACAGCTTTTATGCTGCAAGGACTGAGTCTGGACGGAAAAACACCTGAAAACTGGAAGTCTTGTACTGCAGGATCAAATGTTTGGTGGACTATTACAGTCTCTAAACCAGTATGTTCATTCTTCAGAGTTTTATCTGTCTTCAACTATTTAGCATGATAACTCTGTATCTTATATTTCAGAAAGTATTTTTAGTTTTGATACACATCTGCATTTATTGCTGGACCAAAGTCAGTCATTTAAGAAGCTGTTGATCAAGCAGAGAATGCAAAAATTTAACCAGTCAATGATCAATTAAGTATGGTGAGTTATCTGCTCCAATTCTTAATCATGTCTTTTAGTCAGGTGATGTTAATCTGATTTGCCCTTTAATTAATGATTGTTTTATACTTTTTTTTATATTGTAAGATATTTATTATTTGGGGATAAGAGTGAAAAGAGTCAGGGGAGGTACAGACTTTTGTGAATGTGGAGTCTAAAAGGAACAAATAATTAATGCTTCCAGTTACGTCAGTGAAACTCCCAGAGGCAGCAGAGTGGTAAATGCAATTGTGAGGGCAATGGAAAAGGGAGAAAAGGGGAGGATGGAGGCGGTTCATGTCTACCTGTGACATGACACAGAGCCTGTAACACCCAGATAACGCTCTCTGGTATTGAAGCCCTTTTTTCAAGCTACAGTCCAGCCTTGGGTGGGCTCGGGAAGGGACTCGCAGCTAGTGAGAGGCTGCAGAGCTCCTCTGGGAAAGGACAGTTTCCCACTTCTTTGACAGAGGCTGAGGAGTCCTTGGTGGGGATGGTTAGACAGGTACTCTCTTCGAAGGAGGGATGCCGAAAAAAGTTGTGGCAGAATAGTTCCCAAAGCACAGAGCTGCCTCAAATTCACATCTGCACAGGAAGAGGCACTGACCACAATGAGAGCTGATCTCTTGGTGATGGATAGAGATCAGGCGTCTCTGATGAACTTCCTCATGCCTTTGTTACAGTTGAAATGAAGTATTGGTAGTTGGTCTGCAGAGCTTACAGGGGACACCTGGGCTTGTGTTTCAGTCAAGGCTTTCTCCCTCTCTGTGAAAGCCCCTCCAGAGCGGTTGCAGGGAGGCCACGGCAGCGAGCTGAAACTTGCCTGTTCTTAGGAGTGTGGCTCTCCACCCTTACGTTAATGCATCACTGCTCTTCTTCTCCCTGCACTGCTCAGGCCGTGACCTGGAAGTCTCCAGAGGTGAGAGAGCCCTGCCCTGGCCAGCTCCTCACCCCGAGTTCCCACACTCCTTGGTCCTGCCTCCGGCAAGGGCTGTTCTCGCTCTGGCGGTGCAGCCCCAGCTGTGTGCAGGGTGCTGCGGCCACCTTGGGCGAGGCTTCACCTCAGCTACCTCCATCTCCTCAGCCAGCAGAGGATCCATACACGTGCTTCATGATGGGATGTAGGCCTCCGTCCAAAAAGCTGGGACATGAGACTTAGCACATGGCACCCGCTGAGTAAAGCCTGTGACAGGAAAGGGCCAGCGTGCTTTCTGCAGGCGTCCCGCCCAAGCACCGGGCTTGTGAGGAGGTGCAGTCTGGGGCCATAACACGACTCTGCCGCCTGCTGCCTGGAGAGGAGCTGCAGCTCTGTGCTAGTGCCACGCTCGGCGTGCCTGAGACCCTGCACCGCGGCCAAAGCTTGGGAGATATCACCCTTCGGGTGTGAGCTTTGGTGCGGCAGAGCATGTGCTGCAACAGCTACTTTTGGACACCTGGCTCTGTAATGGAGTACAGTCCATGGAGCAGCATCTCGTGCTGTGGTGGGTGGGTGGGAAGAGCTGAGTGCTGATGAGTGGGGTTCACAGAAAAACAGCTACTGCTTATTATGCAGAGGGATATATCGCAGATGCTACCCTTCTTTAGGGCGTAGGCCCCAGTGCTACTAGAATTCACCTCTCTCCTCTCAGAATTTACACCCCAGGCACTTTCTAAATAGCATGCACTTATGTCCTTTGTTTTTTTCCTTTTTTTTTATTTGAGGGATACAAGGTATCATTTTTAGCTTTCAGAAGATGCCTGGAGCAGTAGCTTCCCCTACTCTAAAAGTGATCAGTGCCTTCAGCATTTACTTAGGACGGGACAGACCTGGGTTCAGATTCCCACCATGCCTGAGGGGATGCAGCCATGCAACCCTCCCCCGGCCATGGCAGCCCTAGTTATGTATAGGGCTGGTGCGTGTGTGTGTGGCGGGGTGTTTCCATCCTGCCCACTGAAGCTATTCTACAGCACAGGGAAGACTGGAGACAGGAAATGAGAGTACGAGGGTCGAAACCTGTGTCACGGGAAGCAAGTTGGAGTCCATTTGGAGGATGGGTTTTGTCTGAGGTGTGTGCCCTGTCAGGAACAGGCAGGCCTGGGCATACATGCAGGCAGAGCTGTGGGTGTTTGAGAAACTCCAACATAGAAAACTGAGGCCTCTCCAGAGGTCAGTTGCCTCTGGGAATGGTCATCAGCTGCGCAAAGTTTTGAGTATCCCGGTTTTGGGCCTAAGTGCTTAAATTGCATCTAAACCTCATGCTGGGCACCTCAGCCCCTCTTTGGAAGGCCGCCATTGTGGGGGGTGTTTGCAGTGTGCTGACAACACCGGCCAGAAGGGGCCCAGAGCCTCGACAGGAAGAAAGATCTGGCCAGCTTCTATCTTCCTAGGGTGCCAGGGCGGTGTGGTGGGGGTTGCATGAGGGAAAATGGAGACCCTCGATCTCTGCCTCATTTAACTTCCTCATTGCTGTCAAATGCCTTGCCCAGTGTGTGGGTGAGACTGAGAAATGTCGGAGAGCTCGCTGGCCGCAGCTTGGTCTGCATAAGACTTAAGGCAATGCCACAGGCTGGAGGAAGCTGCCAGCAGGTGGGACAGAGCTCGTACCTGCCCTGCTCACAGGGGTGTCTGCTGGTTGCCAAGCTAGAAGCATTACTGAGGCTTTGGCTGCTGCTAGGTGATCCCATCTCAGCAAGTGGAAGGCAAGCTTCCCCACAACACTCCCCCATCATCTTCTGGTGAGACATTTATTACTAATACTTTTGGATGAAGACCTTGCTTTTGTGATCCGTGCCCTGGCACCTAGGTTCTTGCAATGCTCTCTGTTACAGCAGACACATCAGGCTGTGCTACAACTTGATCACAGTGCTACCTCTGCTCACTAAGCAATGTATCTCACTGGGAACACGAGACCAATGCTCCCAGAGCTCTGCCTAGCCACTGGTTGGTCTCCGGGTGGAGTTTTAAAGTACAATTTTGACCTGTGGAGTGTATATAGCCTGACTATATGAGAACATGGCCATCTATCTGCACAATCTGTCCACAGCTGCAATCTGCGCTAGTTGGTGCTAAATTGGAGCAGCCACAATATGAAAACAGAAAAGAACCGTCTGCCAGCCAGTTTCCCCAAGTCTCTGCTTCTAGGCCTGTTCTCTGGTCTTGTCTGTTGTCAATGTAGCCAGAATATGCTGACCTGCAGGACATGACCAAGTTTTTTGGGAGGGTGAGGAAGAGGAGATTGCAGAGGAAGAGGCATATATTTGAGAAAGATGGGTATGTATAAGGTTTTGAGCCCATCTTTGGGAAGTTATTTCTGAAGTTAGAGGTGAATCTTTATTTATGTGATTTTTAAAAATACTATATTTGTATCTGTAATAGGTGTAATCCCAGATTTTCTCTTCAAAGACCAAGTAACCATTGTGTGTCTTCCTAGAGTACTAGTGTACAGGGTTTCCTCTTCTTGAGCTCATCAGAAACTCTCTGTCATATTTATACTGGTGATACCACTGCTTTATTGAGAAGTTCCCAAACTGTTGTACTTGCTATGCAGCTCTTCAGTGCAGTGTGTGAACAACAGAGCAGTTCCTGTGCAAGAACTTGACCTTGCACAGAGCTCTAAGGTACTCTGACCTCTTCAAATTAAGTTTGGTAATCTTTGCTTTATTCAGTTCTACAGAATGAGTCAAACACCAGCAGCGTTAGACAAGCAGACTTGTCTAAAAGCACATTGTAAGTATAATTTGGATAATAATTGTAATTTGTAATGCAGCTGACTCCATGAATATTAGGAGACATCTCTTGGCAATGGAAGACTGTATCAGAGAGTGCAAAAGAATCTCAGCAGGGTTTTTAATGGAAACTGTTGCTTGGATCATTTAAAATGATCCTTTAAAATTTGATGGAAAGGAGTGGTGGGGTGTGCATGGTCACTACAAATATTCAGCTGCATGTGGAAAGAAATGCTTTATTTTCACTTTTATTCATTCAAAACTAAAGCAACAAAAATAGGGACTGGGATGGGCAGAAGAGAAGAGCAATGTCATGTTTTTTTCCAGAATAACGAAGTTTTAATGATTATGAGTTCATTCTGATCATATTTTTTATCAGCATGTAATAGATATGCTACAAAATAGTTCAGTGTCATCTAAAACAGGGTTTGAAATGCAAATGAGGAAACCATAGCAGTTTTCCTTCCTCTTCTCATTCTACCTTGATTAGGTACACTGTTCTTTTTTACTTTTGTACCACACCCACAACACAAAGAGGTTGGGTCATGGTTTGAAGATCTGATCCAGGATGTTTAAAAATACCATATATCTAATGACTAAGATAACCCTCCCCAAAGACATTTTGAAAGAATTTATCTTACACTTAATCACCAAAATGTTCATTCTGCTTGCCCCTAGCAAGATTCAAGGTTGTAAAGAAAAAAGTTAGGGATTTTCCCACAAGAAGGCTGGCTGTCTGAGGTTTCCAGATTCTACCCGGTATAGCATTATCCAGCAGCATATCAGAGTATGAGGCTTTGTATACTTTTTAAAGAATTGACTTCAACCCACCCAAGCTGCAAGGCTGTTGTAGGCTTGATTGTGTTTCTCCTGCTCTTTAATATTAAATAAATTTGTAGTCTTTCCTTCTTTCAGCTAGCTTGTGTGCTCTCATTTGAACACAATGTTTGCTTTTTAAAAAATATTTACAGTGTTTCTATCATTTGTCAGTGTTATGACACTATTAATTCTTTGTCATGATGTGTTAGACTGCAAGTTTACTCAAATGTGCAGACTAACTAAAATGATATATTTTAACTAAAGCTACATAATCAAATATATTCTAGTTTTTCTGTGTCTGGGGATCTACCGGAGATGGATGGTGACTTACTACTCTCACTTTCATACTGCTCAATTCCACTGGTTTGAATACAATTTGATGGGTATAAATCAGAATTTGACCCTGAAGTATCCCTTAGCTGTCTGATGCAGTCATATTTGTAAGAGTGTATAATGTAAACCAAATGTCCATGGAGACTTCTATTTCATTAAACAAAATGCTGTTTCCCTCAAAAGCAGCATTTCTCTGCCTCTGCCTGGAGCAGGCAGCAATCATGCTTCAGCTCCATACAGCAGCAGCAGAATAAATCCTATAACAGGTGAGTCCCAGTACAGGTAGCAAAACAGTAAGAAAGTCACCGAAAGAGAGCAGCCACACACTGGTATGACCAGTTACCAGTACACTTCATACATCCTCAGCGAACTGCTTCCTTCTGTGGGGGCAGTGAGACCTGACATAAGCTACTGCTCTTAGCAAGAGTGATAGAGTACCATCTTGCCACCATTTCTGTTCCACTGTGGATGATCAGTTATAAACATGATCTTACACAATGTCTCACTGGAAATGGGAGCCCCTGGATGTTCCTGAGGAAGAGATGAATGAGTACAAGCACTTGTGCTGCACTGAAGTCCCTTACGACACTGAAAATAGCATTTATGTTGTTTCCCATTGGAAATACCTGTAAAAGTAGAGTACATTTGCATTCTTAGCAGATAAACAGGTTCTGTGCCTATGCTCCTGTATGCTCAAGTTTTAATTACAAACCCACTTTTTGCTTTAATAGTTTTTTTTTCTGTAAAAGAAAGTAATAGTGTGTAAAATAAAAAGCAAAGTATGAAAGGTCTGTTTTAAAGCCCCAGAATATTTTAGAGGGAAACTACATTTATCTCAGTAAAGGCAATAGTTCCTAAAATATTCTTATAGAAGACATTGAGAGCTCCTCCACCATAAAATGATGGGCTCATTTTATGATATAGGATAAAGATAAAGACTAAAAAACCTATTCATCACTTGAGCTACTCCAGGCAGCAGGTATAAAAGCAAATAATATGTAGTATTTTTTCAGGCAACATATAATTAATAACTATGCTGTGCTCACCATCACATAATTTGAGAGGAAAATAGATTCCAAAAGCAACAAAATCAGTTCACACAAATTTTGGCATCTAGAAGAATCTGCCAGGATGGGTCACTCTGTATGTATCTTGTTTTCTTATGCTTTTGCCAGAGACAGGATAGAAGGACCTTGTCTGATGTGGTGCTGTAGTTCTTAACATGGGCAGGACTCAGTCTTGTCTCACTGAATGGTGCAGAATTTCAATCTACTGACTTCACTGTCAGGATGATTGAGCCCTTACTATTTGTAGGCTTCAACCTCTTTATTAAAATAAAGTTTTGACTCATTTGTACAGAAGTGATGGTACTTGACATCACCCCCTCGTCTTTCATTGGAGGTGACGGTTCTTGACATTTGTTCAGAGTTCTCCTCCTTGAAAGCCTGGATCTACCTTTTTACAGCCCATATAATTCCAGTTTATTTGTTCCCAATAAGCTATACAACTGTTAACAGAGATGAAACATTCTGTCTGAAATTAAATTTAATATTTCAGTGTAGTAAAATATGTCTAAATCCTTTAAAATGAGTGATAGTATTGTAACATTATAAACAATTATCGTAATAATTATTTGACTGTTTCCTTATATGTAAATATATATATATCTATATGAAGTATCATTTTCATTTAATTATCCCTGAAATTTTAGTTTGAACTCTTCAAGTCAAAAAGAATTTGGGAGTCAAAATTTGCTATAACTTCCCCTTTCGCAAACTCTGAACAGCTTTGCTACTCTTATTTCTAGCAGTCCATAAAAACAGCAGGTAACATTATTTTGTTGACTACTCCCTTTGATTTTTATTTCCAATCAAATGGTACTGGATTTTCTAAAAACACTTCTTGTATGGTTAGTTACTTTTCATTTATGTCACATCATATATTAACAGTTCCATGCAGCTCTTTCAAACTATGAAGGTTTGTCTACCTTGTATGTATTTTTCAAGTCCTACATTGTATATAATTTATTAATGACTCTGCTCTTTGTATGCACAGAATGTACCCTTAGTGAAGGTCATTCCTAAGGAAACCATATTTCAGAAACCATGATAAGGGCAACGCCTCCTTCTTATCATTCAGGATTTTGTCCAAATATATGAACTTAGGTATGAACTGAATATAAGCTGATAGGATTCTGCAAATAGAAGAGTTTGGATGGGTTTTGTCACCAAAACAAGTCAGGCAAATGACTGGATCAGAAGTAATTCAGAGAAGAATGAAACCCAGGATGTGGGATCTGATGTCTTCACCATCATGGTACATATAATGCTACCTCTAGCCTGGAATTTTTTCTGCACTAACTACAACAATGTGCTCTCATGCACAGCAGCAATAAAACACTAGGACATGAGACAATTTCAAATGAAAACTGCATTTTCTCTCCTATTCCCACTGGAGAAAAAAGAAAATATTTTGAATTATGGCATTTAGAACTCAACTAGTAAAATCTTTACAAGAGACCACTATCGCTATAAACCACTGAGACTCTTTACAGTTATACTAAGAACAATTCTGTGGCATTTATGTGAGTTCTTGTTTGTTAGTGAACTCGGCCTTTTGAATAGATCCATTTTTAATAGCTGTCACAGTTATCAGGGTAATGGTATTTTCTCCTCATCCTGGTTTGCTCCTGCTGGGGGTGGATGTGGTCTCAGTCTACATGAGGAAGCTGAGCAGAGGTGCAATATTGACACACATGTCCTCTCTGATGTTGTGATAATAAATGAAGGCAACCGACCTAGGAACAGGGACAGAATTCCTTAGGTCTCCCATTTCTATATCAGCTCTTGATCAAAATTTCTCTAAGTAACCTGGTTCAGTACTTGCATTATTCTCTTCATGACTGTGCAACCACTGGTCAGCCTTCTTAAAAAAGCATTTCTTTTGTAGCAGGACCAAAGCAGTAGAGAAAAGGGATTATGGTATACTCAACAACCTTTAAGTACAACATTTTACCTAATAAAATGTCTCTATAGCAGACAATTTCCTCAAATGACCCCAAGCCATGTTAAGTCTCAATATGATTCTCTCAAGCTATTCCTTATTGTCTCGAAATAGAGAATCTCCTTTTTTCTCTTCTGGGATTTGACACCTGTGGAAATGTTTTGTAGGTATCTGGAGAAAATGTAAAATGTCCAAAACTAACATTTAGATACTGTCTTTCAACTACCATTAGATTTGTGTCATATAATAGCTCATCTGATGAAACTGCTTCCTTTACCCTTCTGTAAATCCTTAGTTTAATAAGAACTTCTAAGCCAATATGATCACAGAACAAACATCCCACTGGCCTAATTGACACATATTCTTGATGAATTATTACAGGCTTGCTACCTTTGAATCCAATTACAATACAAAAATGAAACTGTAGGCCAATATCTGCCCCTTATTGTGGAGTCCCAGTAACAGGAACCATCCAAGTACGTACTGAAGAACAGAACTACTCCAAAGTATGAATTTGTCTCAAAGATATAACATGAACAGGTGGTAGAAATGCTATCTCCATAAATTCTTTTCTTTCTTCTTCATTGCTCAATATTTTACTTCGCAAGTCTTCTCATTATCAGAGTCCTTCATGAGCCTGGAGTTTATGCTTTTTCTTGTCCTCTGCTGAGAAGAAGGATATCGCACCATCCTAATGAAAAGATGTCTTAGGCAGTTTTCATGAGAAATGCTTTGGATGAAATTACACATTTCTAGGAAAATTTGTGGAGAATGCCAGGACATGACATGAATAAAATTGGTTTCAAAGAAAAGTACAAGGAAAATGTTGGTTTCAAAGAAAAGTACAAGGAAAACATCTATATATTTTTTGGTTTTAAATCTATCAAGGCATTGGTGGTTCTTGTACATTATGAATGTCACTGAGATTTGTTTATTCAGTGTTTCCCCAAAAGACCTGAGCACATCGCTGTGTCTACCTATGGTACAATATCACTAACTCCAGTTACGCACAATCAAGCCCCATGTGAATAAAACAGTGGGAAGAGTAATTAAAGTTGTATCACAGGGACTACACTTTATTAATCAGTAGTATTTATGACTCTAAGTCAGTGCTGCAAATTTTTATTCACCCACTTGCCCTGTGCAGGTTTTTTTTCTTTTTTTGACAAGGTTATAAAACATCACTAGATTTTTTTATTAGCGTTAATCACAATGGTAAAGGGTAGTCAGGTATGGTAAATTTTAGTCACAGCTGTGTGGAGCTGGATTAAGATGACTACTATTCAAACATTATTTGCAAAACTATTTTCTCAGTGATTTTTCTCTTTTTTTTAATGAATACATTATTTGTGAATGCATTGTCTGGTTCCCCTAGAGAGATGATCAGTTAATATTCCTCTTCCCTACTTCTCATGCTATTTTTCTTATCAAATAGATTGATTATGCAGTATTAATTTTCTGCTGTTACTTAGTGTGTTCCACCTTTTTTGTATGAAAACCAGAATCTGAATTCATAATATGATACAGAGAAAGGATGTGATGCTTTCTCCATATGCTACTGGAGAAGCAGTCTCAGATGGCTTCAGCAAATGCCAGTGAGATTCAGGAGCATCTGACACCAGCCATGCCACAGCTTGGCAGGGAGACAGCCTAGTCCTTCTGGTTTTCCTTAAGTAGCTGCATGGTTCCTCTTGCGTTCTGCAAAATACAGTGAAGAGGGTGTCTTTTTTTTGGATAAATGATTTATCCTACACTTAATGATGTAAGTTAGCCTGCACTGGACAGCTTCTAGGTCCCAGCCTGACCCCTCTCAAAAGATACCACCTCACTTCAGCATGAACCTAGGACTCTTCTCCTGTTGTCTCCTGACATTCCAGTTTTAATTGGCCTCCCTGGACTCCTCTTACCTGTATGGGAAGATATGCAATTTCCTGGTAGCTAATGCATAGTGAGAGATCAAGCTTGCCTCTGGAGACTCATGGAAATTATAGAACCACAGTATTACCCGAGACAACTGTTTTCTGGCTTCTACCTATTTAAGAATATGGTCCAAGTATGGCTCGAGTACAGCTTACCCTAATAACTTTAAAACATGTGTTACTGATGTATGTTTATTCCTGGCTTTGGATTCCATTCTCACCTTCCTAAGCTGTAGCACTAGGCTGAGGATGTAGAGGCAGTCAGTTCTCAAAAGGTGGTAGTAAAATCACTTAATTAAAGAGCTACAGGAATGTTTCTCAGGAAAACAAAACACGCAATGGGAATAATTTCTGTAGTGTACAGTAGCTTTAATACAAGTTTACGTGGGTTACCTACATTTACATTTATCATGTAGAGCAAATCCCTACTTTATTGCCACATTTATTTCCTTTCCCCTTCTTCTTTTTCCCCTTCCCCTTCTGTCTTTATTTCAATGACACAGTGGTCTGCAGCATGGCCATGAGTGAGGTCACAGTGTGCGCTCTCTCTGTGGGCTGGAGGGCTCCTGTAGGCACAGGCAAAGCTCACCACTCTTGGGTAGACAGGCAGCTGCACTGCCCATCGCATGATTCATTCTGTCAGCATTGCTCATATGGTCACATAACATGGACAATATGCCGAGAGCCTCTGCATGTCATGGTGTCTTTTAGATCAGATAAGCTGATTCTTGACAGAAGATAGGTTGGACAGAAGTGTTCCAGTCAGCCATTTGCGTTTCTACTGATATTTTCCCCTTCCTTTCCACGTGACTGTACCTCAGCCACTCATGATACAATTTATTAGCACTCTGGAAAATTGCTGGTGTGAATTAATATTGCTGACCTTACATTCTTGTACAGACATTGATGAAATTTACTGCAAAGTCTGTCTCGTCTATTCCAAATGAGGGATACATATTGTGAGTCATATTAAAATCCCCTTTACTTACATAAAGCTTTTAAAAAAAAAAAGATCTTCATTACAGTTTTATTACACTTGCTAACTTATATGAAAATAGAAATGCACAGATAAGTAAAAAAATCCTCTAAGACAAAAAGAAGTGAGACACTGACTTCTAAAGCCGCAAGAATTAAAATAGGATATGAAGTAGCTCTGAACACAACCTGACACTACAGGTGCTGTAGTGATGGAGGTGAGATAAATGCTTCAACAAGCAGAGAAATTGTAAGCTCTTTGAGAAGAGAATCACACCTTCCAGAAACTCACCTTCACTTTTCAGTGTCTTTTACTGTAGGTTTGCTGTATTTTGTAGCAGTTGCAAGAGAGTGAAAGTGAATCCAGTATGGAAGAAAGATTTACTTCTGAATACAGTGCAGTAGATCACCGTCCTATTTAAAGCTTTGTTGCTTGCCATCCACAATAAAGTGGCTGTTTAAAAATGAGATGCTTATGGTTAGTCTACGCTTGGATTTTTCACATCTGCTCCATGTCACAAAGGCACTCTACCACTTGTTACACCTGAGTATCCCCATTGAAATCACTGTGACAGTCACATGTGTGTAATTGAGAGTAGAATTTGTCCCCCTGTGTTGAAGTTGCTCCTTTGAAAGCTGTTCCACCTCCTTTGGCTTAATCCTGCCCCATTAGGGGAATGTAATCCCACTCTTGTATAAGTGTAATGTGACTCGAGTTGCAGCCTGATAACTGGAGGGGGGAACCCAGAGGCAGTGTAGCTTAAATTCAAAGCCTCATTATACATCTCTCCTGTGGAAATTACATGAACAGTTGAGTCAGATAAAGAGCACATTCTCATTTTTCTCTCATGCATCCCTTTCATGCTCTTGCAAATCCAGCAGAGGGACTGAGCATCAATACACTAGTTTTCTTTCTCATGTACTTTAAATACGTTTTTGATTTTAGAAAGTAAGTGTAATTTTAGGAAAAAGATAAGATCTTAAAAACTGGAGCAAGAATACCAAATAAAAGAAAAATTGAATCATTCAAAAGTTATTAAAAGATTAGAAGGGACCTCTGGAGACTGTCTGGTCCAACTCTCTGTTGAAAGCAGAGCTTTAGATCAGGTTTTCCAGGGCCCTGTTAAGCCATGTCTTCAATACTCCAGGCAAGGGAGTTTCCACCACTTCTTTGGGCAGCCTACTCCAACGTTTAATTGTTCTCACAGTGAGGAAAATTTTTCTTACATCCAGAGAGAATTTCTCCTGAAGCAACTTGTTCCCATTGTCTTGTCACCATGCTCCCTTGTAAAGTGAGTACCTTCATCTTCTCTATAAATATACTTAAGGTATTGGTAGAGTGTGATTAAGTTCCTCCTCAACCTTCTGTCCTCTAGGTTGAACAAATTCTTCATGTGTCAGGTTCTCCAGTTCTGTAACCATCTTGGTGGCCCTCCACTGGACTGTCTCAATTTTTTCAATATCTCTCCTGAATCGGGGGATGAAAGCTGAACACTTTTCCAGGAGTGGCCTGACAAGTGCTGAGTGGAGTGGAATAATCATATTCCTTGATCTGGTGATTCTCTTGCTGATGTACCACAGGATACTGCTGACCTTTGCTGCTGCCAAGCCCAAAGTTGCTCCAGGGCAGCTTGTTGTCTCGCAGCTATTAGATGTACCAATTTTCTAGTTGTCTTTTCTATGTTTTTGCAACAATATGAATCAAATAAGTTGTGTTAGTCATACCAACCATGACATCAGATTTTAATTCAGTTGAGATTTACACCTAATTAGGAATTTGAATCCAGTGGAGAAAATTAATTCCTTTTGTTCAACCTTGCTTAAACTAACATTATTGAAAAAGATAGATAGAATGTTTAAATAATCAATCATAGAATCATAGAATGGTTTGGGTTGGAAGGGACCTTAAAGATCATGTAGTTCCACCCCCCCTGCCATGCACAGGGACACCTTCCACTAGACCAGGTTGCTCAAAGCCCCATCCAGCCTGGCCTTGAACACTTCCAGGGATGGGGCATCCACAGCTTCTCTGGGCAACCTGTTCCAGTGTCCCACCACCCTCACAGTAAAGAATTTCTTCCTAATATCTAATCTAAATCTACCCTCTTTCAGTTTAAAACCATTACCCCTTAAAGGGTCCTTCCCCATCTTTCCTGTAGGCCCCCTTTAAGTACCAGAAGGCCACTATAAGTTCTCCCCAGAGCCTTCTCTTCTCTGGGCTAAACAACCTCAACTCTCTCAGCCTTCCCCTACAGGGGAGGTGCTCCAGCCCTCTCATCATCTTTGTGGCCCTTCTCTGGACCCACCTGAGCAGGTCCGTGTCTTTCTTATGTTGGGAGCCCTAGAGCTGGATGCAGTACTGCAGGTGGGGTCTCACTAGAGTGGAGCAGAGGGGCAGAATCACCTCCCTTAACCTGCTAGCCACACTTGATGCAGCCCAGAATGTGGTCAGATTTCTGGGCTGCAAGTGCACATTGCTGGCTCATATTCAGTTTTTCATCCACTAATACCCCAAGTCGTCCTCCGTGGGGCTGCTCTCAATCCACTCATGGCCCAGCCTGTATTCGTGCTTGGGATTGCCCCGACCCATGTGCAGGACCCTGCACTTGCCTTTGTTGAACTTCATGAGGTTTGCATGGGCCCACCTCTCAAGCCTGTCAAGGTCCCTCGGGATGGCATCCCTTCCTTCCACTGTGTCGACCACACCACACAGCTTGGTGTCATTGGCAAACTCACTGAGGGTGCACTAAATCCCACTGTCCATGTTGCCAACAAAGATGTTAAACAGTGCCATTCCCAATCCTGACCCCTGAGGAACACCACTCGCCGCTGGTCTCTACTTCGACGTCAAGCTGTTGACTGCAACACTTTGTGACCATCCATCTAGCTCCTTATCCACCAACTGGTCCATCCATCAAATCCATGTCTCTCCAATTTAGAGGCAAGGATGTTGAGTGGGACAGTGTCAAATGCTTTGCACATGTCCAGGTAGATGACAACTGTTGCTCTTCCCTTATCCACCAATGCTGTAACCCTGCCATAAAAGTCCACCATAATTGTCAGGCATGATTTGCCCTGCATGAAGCCATGTTGGCTGTCACCAATCATGTCCTTATTTTCCATGTGCCCTAGCATAGTTTCCAGGAGGATCCCCTCCATGATTTTGCCAGGCACAGAGGTGACACTGACTGGCCTGTACTTCCCTGGGTCTTCCTTTTTTCCCTTTTTAAAAAAACCCAGGGTTTATGTTTCCCATTTTCCAGTCAATGGGATTTTCCCTGGACAGCACAGCTTCTCAAATATGATGCATAATGGCTTAGCCACTTCATCCACCAGTTCCCTCAGGACCTGCAGAAGCATCTCATCAGGGCCCACAGACTTGTGCACCTTCAGGTTCCTTAGGTGGTCTCGAACCTGATCATCTCCTATGGTGGGCAGTTCTTCATTCTCCCAGTCCCTGCTTTTGCCTTCTGCGACTTGGGCAGTGTGGCTGAAGCACTTGCTGGTCAAGACTGAGTCAAAGAAGTCATTGAGTACTTCAGGCTTCTCCATGTCCTGGATAACCAGGTCTCCCATTTCCTTCTGGAGAGGGCCCACGTTTTCCCTAGTCTTTCTTTAACCACTGACATACCGATAGAAGCTTTTCTTGTTGCCCTTGATGTCCCTGGTCAGATTTAATTCTATCAGGGCTTTGGCTTTCCTAACCTGATCCCTGGCTGCTCAGACTATTTCTCTCTATTCCTCCCAGGCTACGTGTCCTTGCTTCCACCCTCTGTAGGCTTCCTTTTTGTGTTTGAGTTTGTCAAGGAGCTCCTTGTTCGTCTATGCGGGTCCCCTGGCGTTTTTGCCTGACTTCCTCTTTGTTGGGATGCATCACTCTTGAGCTCGGAGGAGGTGACCCTTGAATATTAACTAGCTTTCTTGGGCCCCTCTTCCCTCCAGGGCTTTATCCCATGGTTCTCTACCAAGCAGATCCCTGAAGAGGCCAAAGTCTGCTGTCCTGAAGTCCAAGGCAGTGAGCTTGCTATGCACCCTCCTCGCTGCCCTCAGGATCTTGAACTCCACCATTTCATGGTCACTGCAGCCAAGGCTGCCCTTGAGCTTCACATTACCCGCCACCCCTCCTTGCTGGTGAGAACAAGGTCTAGTATAGCACCTATCCTCACTGGCTCCTCTACCACTTGGAGAAGGAAGTTGTCATCAACACATTCCAGGAACCTCCTGGATTGCTTATGCCCTGCCATATTGTCCCTCCAACAGATATCTGGATGGCTGAAGTCCCCCATGAGGACCAGGGCTTGTGAACGTGAGGCTGCTCCTACCTGTCTATAGAGGGCCTCATCTGCTCAGTCTTGTAAGGGATTTAATCTTCATGTTATTTAGGTGCCTTAGTCATTTCAGTACTGGAGGACAACCAGAATTACAACAGGATGAGTGAATATGAGTAGAAACTGGCTGCTTCAGGCTATGAAAACGTAATGAAAACTGCATCATGATTGGTGGGTTTTCTTATGCACCTGTTTTTTTGCAACTGAACATTGAATTTCTGCTTTTATTTTTGTATATAGATTGTTTACAAGCAAATAATTTGATAGAATATTAAAGGCAAAATACACTTGTGTTGAGGACTGGAA
This sequence comes from Haliaeetus leucocephalus, assembly GCF_000737465.1. NCBI lineage: Eukaryota > Metazoa > Chordata > Aves > Accipitriformes > Accipitridae > Haliaeetus > Haliaeetus leucocephalus. The sequence continues at coordinate 506,277 of NW_010972605.1, forward strand.
AATCTTTTTAAAGTGTCAGTGACCCCATAATTAGGGTGAATACAGCAATGAATAGATGTCACCATAAAAGTATGAATACGCGTAAGATTGCAAAAAATTTAAAATATTCCCTTGTGATGTGAGTGTATGGTGGAGAACAGGACCTGTGTAGTCCAGAGGCACAAACTCAGATCTCACCCCACCTTCCTTCCACCTGCTTTTCCCAGTTGACCCCCTTATAAGGAACCATTTTGTTGGTGAATGAGAGGTGGTTGGGCATAATGCCAGCTATTTAATTTGTTTCTCTTCCATTTACTACAGAAATTGCCCTTATCTGCTGTGGCCCACCAAGCTCTTTAGGCTCAGGGGAGAACTTCTGGCCCCTTTTTGTTCTTTTTTCTTTTACTAAATCCTGTTCAATCCATTTCTGAATGAGGTGAGAGTGGAGAACCAGGGAACCTTGGTTATACTTTTGTCATGCTTTTTTCTTCCCGAGTCTAAGGTGAATTAAAGAAAAACAAACGTGTTTGTGAGAAAAGTTAACCAACTAACCATCCCTTTCAGAAAAAGTATGCCAAGATTATTTGCTTATTTCACTTTTGCCATGTAGAAGGTGTTTTTTTAAGATTTTAATTTTATTAGATTGATTATTTTCTTTCCCTCTTTAAAAAAAAAAGAAGTATTTACTTCATTATACAAATCACCATGAAGAACTGTGTAAAGATGAGGTTATGACAGGTTATCTTAGTAAAGAATCAAGATGTGAAAGAAAAGGAACTTGTCTATTTGAATAAATTTGGAGGTATTTTTTCTTTTAGTTTCTCTGGTTCCTCTTTTTTTTTTTTTTCCTTAAAAAGGGATTCCCTGTCTATCTTATCTTATCTGACTAATTTTTTTAAGGAGGAATTTATCTCTTTGGGAGATTTGTTCAAGGTGTTACATTTAACCCTTGCACAAGGCCAAAGCCAGGTAGGTCTCGTGACATTCCTTTGCTTGAAATGGAATGTCATTCAAGGCTTCAGTGACTGTGTATGAAGGACAGTACCTCAGTGGTGGCATAGACAGAGTCTGCAAAAAGACCTGAGCCCTGGGCTGGAGAATCCACTTTTTGTATTAGATTCACCCTGGCCCACTTTTACCACTGGAACTCTTTTCAGTCTCTCTGCAGAATGTGCTAACTTTACCTTGAAGACTGGTATGTTTACCATTACTTGATTATCAAAGGACTATCAACCCAATTCTAATATTTTGTCAGTTTAAAATGCTGTCAGTTAGGACAATAAAATGCAGCACTTAAGTGAATAGAAGCTTTAGGAACTTCTGGGGTGGAGTTTCACTAATCTTAGTGATATCATGTCCTGAAAGTTTCAAAGTCTTTTCTTAAACCTCCAGCTGCTTTATACAATTTCTCTACAGTAGTTATCATTCAGCCAGTCAGTCAATCAGTTGAGAAAAAAGTAATAAAAGTTTTCAGTTTCTAGTACTTACCACTGCAGAAAAAAACCAAACCAAAACAGCATGTGATATGGACTTTGCCTAATGATTTAGAAACCAGAAGGTAAACACAAAGAAACTAACTGTATTCACTAAAAAAAAGCTTTTTAATGGTAAGTCAGGACTTGAGATGCTTAGACTCATGCTTTCTGAAGGTTTGGAGTTGGATTAGGTTAAACATTAATTGTATCCTGGATTAAACTTCAGATAAATGCACTTCAGAACTTGATATTTTGCGTATCTGAGTTCTTGAGTAATGTCAACGTATACAGAACACCCTACTTGTTCTCTTGTGAGCAGGTTGTATGAACATTCTCTCCTGTATACCTACCTCCCTTCCTCTTTGTTTTGTTGTTCACAAAACTCCTATTAGCAAATACTGTGTGTAATTAAAAAAAAGCAAATCAGCCAAAAAAATGAAACTTTTAAATTTTTTTTTCCAGTATAACAGAACTGGCAGAACTCCTTGCATGTTTCTTTGTGCAAGTAATGATATTGTTAAAGACTTCAGCTTTGGGAATCTTATATATTCCAGGGGAAATCCCAGGACCAGAAAGCACAGAGGAAAGGGTAGCTGTATGGAACTTTAAAAGTCCAATGAGGCTGTGAAGCATCACAAGAGAGATGAAAATAAAGAACTCTGCCACTGGCTCTCGAAAGAGACCTTTTTTTTTTTTTTTTTCAAAAGGCAAACAGCCTTCTCTCTTCTGATTGCTCTACTGTGTTGGCAGGCAGGAGACAGTCCTTAGAAAATTCATTGTCTCCTGCTGTTCACATGTATGTTCTGAACAGTAGGAAACTTACTCATTTCCAATGCACACTTTATGGTAAAAAGAGGAATTTTCTCCATTTTTGTGTTCTTACTCCCATAATTTCTTTTCTTATGATTTGAAAAATGTCTAAGCAAATGTTGGCAAAGGGATGTTAGTTTTTGTAGTGCAGACAAAAAGAGAGCAGTTTAGATGGAAATCATTGCAGCTCTTCAGCTCATTTCCTTCCTATTATGAAACATGGAGTTGGAAAAAAATCTTCTGTGATGATGGAACACAAAATAACCAAAGGAGATGAAGAGGTGTGTGCACAATATCAGCATGCCTCATGCTTTGGCTTGCCAAATTAACAGCTATATTATGTATGAATTATCGGCACAGCAAGTGAAATGAACTGCCTATTACTGTCTCATGATATCTGAATTTTAAAACAGGGTAAGGTTAGACTCATTTAAAAGAAACTGTCAGGTTCTACATTGAACAGTTATTCCTTGGTTATGGCAGAAATCCAGGGCTCTACAGCTGCCATGCTGCTTACGGCAATACCCACATGGGGAGATAACTACCCACTTTTTATAGTACAAGGGCAGTATTTTGGTTGGGCTCTGCCCTTTTATATGGACATATTGCCCCTAGCCTGTGACTAGAGGCATATCTGTTTTGTAATAATAGTGAGGGATACCAGTATTTGGTTATGTGATGGATGTGACTCCAGTCATTTGACAGAAGAAGGATATGTAAACCATTGAGAGCAAAACTAATAGAGGGTGGACATCCAGGACATGCTGTGAAAGAAGGCACCAAGGGGAGAACCACAGTCTGGATAAACAGATTGGATTCAGTCTACAAGTCAGAAGTTCACCACTCTGATATTGTAATTTGATATGCAGGTTTTTTTTTTAAATCAGTAAATTCAAGTACATTTTATCTCTTGTTTTTTTTGAAAAAAAGGAAGAGAAAACTTTTGGTGCCCTTTAAAACTTTTTTCTTTCTTATCTTCTTTTCCTTCCATGATTTTGTAAGTCTCTTTTAAAAAAAAAAATTTCCTGCATCTAAAAATGTTTAATTCTTCAACCCAGAATTTACTCCCAGGCCAGTCTAAGCACAAAATGAACATTCAGCATTTACAGTTACACTGAAATGTAATGGTTGTGCCTCAAGACTAGTAAAAGTATCCTCAAGGCTAGTCAAAAGTTTCTGAGCAACTGTTTCAGGCTATCTTCAGACTCAGGTGGGTATCACTTCCAGCAAAGAATGGATTGCCTCTGCGATCGAAAGGGCTAGAGGTCATTAGATTTTAATTAGTCTGAAAGTTGGAAAAGCCACAGAAATATATGGTGTGGGTCAGCTGCACGATATGCATGTTACACACTTGCTTAAGACCTTACAGAGGTCTTTGGTTCACAAATGAGTACAAAAAGCCTAGAAGACTGCAGTACTCTGGGGTATCAATACTGATGTGGCAGATAGTGAATTCAGCTGGCTGAGATTTCCATTCACACTGAAGCCTCCCGGAGCCCAGAGTAACACCTCTCTTTCTTTTTATGTTACTTTCACAATTTGCAGTGGAAGTAGGAAGCAATTAGGTCAGCTTTAAAAGAATGCAAACCCATGATTAATGATGTGCATATACTTGCAATACGAACTTACGATTTCTCTGATTAACAAAAATGCTTCTAAACCTGAAGCAATTTTCATCAAGCTGATCTTGTTCAAACTAAATTAAGCAATTCTCAAAACAGGGTTCACAGCTGGGTATGAATATGGCTTGAGAGCAAAACTAGAAGATTGAGGGGAGATAGAAATGTGCAATGAATGCTGGTTGATAATGGTGATTCTAGTTATTAGAAAAGGTTGGTATGCTGTTTTCTCTTTTGGAGATAACTGTAGGTAGAGAGACTCAGGGGAAAAATCCCCCATATCCATCAGTCTTGTGGCAGGATGGAGACATGTCTTGGTTCATATTTTACTAAACACTATGCCACCTTGCTTGTATGTAATAGACATATAATAAGTTATAACAATCAAACTAGTTGTCAGCAAAGTGGTCTGGATTACTCTGTTTTAACAGAAAATAAATGGAAAACCATAAAAACTATTGATATTGAAAAACTCAGGAGCCCTCCCTAAATAAAGATACTTCTAACTACACGAAGGAACATGTACAAGTAAGACTAGAAGAGACCGGTGATCAGATCTTCTTGATCACACAAAAAAGCAAAGAAAAAGTCAATAGAAATCTAACCCATATTCCTAAGAGTGGCCTGCATAAGAAGGACCTGCAGTGGTATAGGACTGTAATGACTCCAGACTCACACTTTCCATTATTCTATTACAGATGGTCATACAGAAGGAACCAAACTTTCCTGTTCCCCCAGACACATCTACCTGTAAAGCTGCCTTTTCCATCTAGGCAGTCCTCTAAAGATAAGACAAAATCAGATATTGAAGAGGGACTTATAGGTGAAATTTTGGAGGGTCAAAATCTAGTCCTACAATACCATACTATAACTATAACTATCTATCTATATATATATACAAGCCCAAACTAGCACCCAAATGAAGTGTAAATGCAGATTTTCAGGCACAGTCTCTGTTATCTGTTAAGCTTTCTTCTTAGGGAGCCCCAGATGCTTGAGCTTATACAGAAATGAAGAGGCTTACCAGTTACCCAGCACAAGGGAATCAGCAGAGATTCACTGGTGAATTAAGAAACATCCAGGAAACAGCAGAAAGTAATTGTAAAATACGAATATATAGATTACAAACAAATGAACAGCCTGTCCTGAGCATAAGTAATATAAAACTTCCTACCCATAGGCTCTATTTCTTAAAACTAAATTCCTCTCTCCCATGAAATATCCGTTTGCAGCCTTTTATTTTTACACAGGATATGCAGCTGATCGGCCATTGTGAAATGCTGTGTACATACCGCACCTATTACCTCGTCCTGACATCTGCCTGTACTGGTGAGAATTGACTGGGGAATAGAGTGATGAAGAGGAAGAAGCAGACTTTGTTTCATCACTTTGAATAGCCTACAGGGGCCATGCAAGAAATATAAGTAATGAGAACTGGGTAATGCACAGGAGACACCTTAAAGGCTTAAAACCAGGACTTAACACAAAAGGGAAGAAATAATAAATTTTGTATGAAAAACAAGGTTCTTAGCACCATTATTGTATTTTTATGCTTTAACTAAGATTATTCCTGTGCAAGGCTGAATGGGGGCAAGGGTTTTGTAAGGCATGTTTCATTCCTGGAGCCTGGGGGATTCCATATTCAGCACTCATCAAATTCATCATCACCTTCTGATGAAACCTTGGTTCATCAAATCAAGGTTTCAAACTTGAAAAATAATAATGAAGAGCTTGAGTGGTTCCATTTCTGTTTAATACAGTACGTGAATACCTCTCTATGTTTGTGGTTAGAGATGAGGTGAGCCCTGTGGTCTGGCAGCTCTCCACAAATCACCTCTGCGTTTCCCAGGCATTGCTCAGGATCCAGGCATCACTGTCTGAAAGCACTAGAGTTTCACTATCTTCTGCAGGACAATACTACAAAATACTATGCTTCCCACAGTCTGCCCAGGCCCTGTGGGAAGCTGGTGGGGAAGCCTTTGCTGACATTCCCATGGTGGTCTTGGGAAGGGTGGCTCAGTTAGGTTTTCATGCCCCCTCCCCAAGTGGGTCTCAGCTTTACTATCCTCACCCTCATGCTGTGTAAAGCAGAGTCGTTACGAGTCTGAATTTGGAAAAAGAAGAACTGTTAGTGTTCTGGCTGTTAAGAAAATGGATGAAGATGTGCAGTCCTTCATAGTAAAGGTCTCTTACTTAGTTTCACAGAAGTTAATTATGTTTTTACAACCCTTTTACTGTACACAAAGAACTAAGAAAAACCTAAAGAGCTTTAGAACACCCAAGGGGTAACAATTAGTTTGATGGGGGAATCTGGTCATTTGGATTTTGTCTAGTCTTGTTAAGCTTCAAAGAAAGATGACCGTATACTTTACTAAAGACATGTTAGAATGCGGCCAGAGCCCTTAAAATTTCAAAACTGTTGAGTTTGTTGTAGCTCCTCATGCTGCACTACTGTGGCTGCTAGCACCGATGATTCATTTATACAGATTTTTCAAAAGAAAAGGTCTGTGTGCAGGAAAACAGACCTCTATGGATTTTGTGTCCAGTGGAGTATGGGGTTGCATTGAGAATCTCTGCCTCGCATATACAGTAAAAATGGGAATGTTTATGTTTTATTTGGAACAAACATATTGTAAAATTATTTTACTTTAAAAATACTTACCAAAATAAATTTAACATTCTGTAAATTAAAAAATGCTATTTTGCCTTTCCAAAGATTCTGGTGTTACCTCTCTTACCATGTTTACATTTCTGGCAAGTATGATTTTATTGGCTGAACCAAGGCGTTAAAGTATGATGGACCAGAGTTGGTCTAGGGGTGTATTCAAAGAGAAAGAAGTTGCATATTTTTCCCTGAAGTCTGGCTGCTTCTTTCCTGCTCCTGTGAACATTTGATGCTTGATGCCTTTGGCTTAATGCGTAGCCACCCATACCAGAGAGGAAGGAGGCTGTGGAGATTAGTCATGAAGGACCTGCTGTCCTAACATGTTTTAAGAGAAGGACAGTGGAAGTGGCTAGTGGAAGACACGTGGGTGTGGAGTAAACTGTGATGCCTTCAAATTGATCCTGGTGGGTGCTGGCTTAGAGAGAGGTTTGACTCATTTTCTAGTTAATGAACTTTACAGGAAATGGCTACCACAGCCAATTTTACTGATGGTTGCTAGACAAAGAGGACCCAAGGAAAACCACTGACTCCTGGACAGTGGTACAAAGCTGGTAGACTCCACGTACAGCCAGGTAAACGGCGCCCAGCAGCAAAGGCTACAGGAGGATCTGGAAGGTGTGTCTCCACGGGAGTCACTGCTGCATTTCCTCCGGCTCTCCCAACAGAAACGCCTCTCTGCAGTGTGTCCATCAGCCACCAGGTGTCTCTGCCTAATGTCGGGTAGCGCAGGCTTCTCTCCGGCTGGTGAACAAAGGAGGCAAGGCTGGAACTCAAGTTCATGCCTGTAGGTTTTAGTCCAAGTTGCTTTGCTTTTATTTAAAACACTTGCTTTTCAGTAAAAGCTTACATTGTCTGACTCTCCTTCTGATAATGGTGGGTTACAGGTGAGGAAGCAATGATAGTAGGCCCTTCCAAAGGACTTTCCAAAGCCCAAATAGTATTGACATTATTAAAACTGGTTTCTATGTCTTTTTCACCATAAGTCTATGTTCAGGATTTTTCTTGTGTTAATCACAGTTTAAAGTACCAATATTACTTTAAGATAATTTTTATCTGACTGGCCACTATATATTTAAAATGTATTATTAAAAAGATGAAAGATATTTAATGTCAAATATCACCTGCAGGTACTTGAAATCCTTATATTTTGAAACTCACAAGTTACTACAAATTTTCTTTCAATGACTTCTGCATAAAATGCTAGATATTACTTATAATTCTGGTTTCAAAACATCAACTTTTTTTTCTTTTCAGTTGGTGCAGAGCCAGCATTGCAGAAGGGATGCAAACTGGCAACAAGCCTAAATACCAGTGGGAATACATTGTCTGTGTTAGATTTGTATTCTTAAATACTACCTTAAAAGCTCTGTGTAATGATTATTGCAATGATCTTGAAAATATCAATCAGAAACGGAGCTAATAATTACTAAGCCTGTAACAGAACATGAACTAATTAGACTTAACTGCAGATTTTGTGTGTTTGGTTGTGTAATTGATGAAAACACTTTTCAGTGACTTGCCTGGCATGAAGAAAGGCTGCTTGTTTCTGTTAATAAGCTTCTTAATGGAATACAGAAAGAAAGAGAAAAACAAAAAGTGAACACAACCAATTAGTTGTTTACATTTTGGAATCTCTACCTAGTATTGAATTCTTTTGTGGGCAGAAGACTTTCAGATGCACACAGCTGTCCTGGAATATAAAACTGTTCTTCTCACATCAGTCAGGATTAAGACAAAGTCATTTTTGAGTGGGTCATTATGAATTATCCCCCAGAATCTGTATTTATTAGAACATATTTGTTACGTAGAACAATATATGTAGTTCTCAAGCTAGGTTATACTTTTTGCCTCACATTTAATTAGAAATGCTACCAGTTTTGGTGGTAAAATTATAGTCTCAATCACATCAGCGCTTTACTTTATTCTTGGATTGTATATTTGGTGACATGCATGCAGACTCACACTAAACTTGCCTATAGTTAGAAATGTGGAAAGGAAGGGTGATGCAGCTTGTTCTCTGCAGTGCGTGCTCTGCAAGACTAAAAGAAGAAAAAACCAGTAAGGCTTAAATTTTGTTTCTGCAGGCAGCAGGTATGACTCCAACTCTGAATGTGCACAAAGAACAGATGTGCAGAATAAGAAGGTGTCATTTTTACATCACCCCCTTTCAGAACTGAACAGCACTTTAAGAATATTTAAAGACCTGTTAGCAGGAGAATATCCTGGATCCTCCATGTCCTCTGGTTGTTTTGGACACAATATTAAAAGTAACACCCAGTAACTGTCCTGTAAGATCAAAAGAGTGACATGAATTCTTTTTGGCTCATTTTCTGACATCATGTTAGGAGACGATGCCAAATGCGCAGGTGATGTGTAAGTCCATGTAAGTTAAGTTCGCTTGAGTTTACTCAGATTCTCCTTCACTTTTCTAGGCCCAGTGGGCCAAAGGCACAGGTGAATTTTAAATGAGGAGATACAAATAACAAACTGGCAGTTGGCATTGAGTCCTTCTGCATGTTCGTCAGAGAATATGCAGCGAGTATGCAGAGCTGAGATGTAGACACGGTCCAGACTGATGGAGGGGCCACAACTTGGACGATCTCAGATTTCTGCAGATACCTGCTCAGCTTCTGTATAACTGATACCCAGTTTTAAGTTTATGATTATCTGAAGACAGACTATACACAGAGTACTGAGATTCTAGCTTCTGTCCTAAATACAGTTTCAGCCTCAGATATTACTCCATGCTGTGTAAGCTGAAGCTTGAGGTTACTTAAAAGTAGTGATTAGTACTGAGATTGAATAAACAACATGACAAATTAACATGGCATGTAAAAATTATCCCATGTTCTCATTGTTTTGTGCAGGCAAATTAAACGCATGGTAATCAAACCAGTTTTGATCTGAAGACATCTTGTGTGCAAGCAACACTGTCTCTGTCTTTATTGTAAAAAAAAGAAAGGCCAGAAATAACAGAAACAAAACAAATTTGTCACTGATTTTCAGCTGGGTACTTTCATACATGCCAGGCATTATGAGTCACACAGCAACACAGTTAACAGATTAAACTCACAGTTCCTCAATTTTTGTTAGGATCAGATGGTAGTATGAAGTCTCAACCAGGTAAAGTAACTTATGCCAATATTTCAAACTAGGACCCACAAGTGAGAAGCTTAAATCATCATTTAGATGCCTAAATAAACATGGTCTGATTTCAGGTATTCAGGAAAAATGCTTAGTGAGGTCAATTTACAGGTTCCAGCATCTTTTGAAATGAAGTTTGAAGGTAAGCCTTCCTAGATAGCTATAGCTGAACACTTTAAGCTTGGCTAATTTTAGTGTTTCCACCAGTAAAATGTTTTAAAATATTAAATTGAATTTTATGGGCCACAGATGGGTTCTTATAAGGCATTATAGATGTATTTGGGAAAAACAACTGAAAAAAAGGGTAGAGCATCGAAGTAATAAGTCTTTTAGTAGTATATATCCTAACTATTATTTACCATAGGACTATCATAACTAAGTGAAATGTAATCTATATTTAGCTGTAGAATCCTATTTATGGCCAACATATGTACTGTGATATTTAAAAAATATTTTGTAGCTGATATATGTGCAATTGTGTTAATATTATTTTAAGATTTTTCTAGGCCACTCTTGTGCTGCTGGAAAATTAGGTTTGCTCTGATAAGATTTTTAAGACTGATTCAAATCAGCCTGAAAAGTTTTCACAGGACATGGTGTTTTATGGTGTGTTCTCTGTTCAAAACACTTATAAAAAGAAAATGTCTTCCTATATTCTTCTTGGTAGGAATGCCAGGAACAGTCAGCTGAGATGAAATAAAACTACATGGACATAGCTACATATACTGTACCTTTTATTGCACTTGGTACAGTAAGTCGAACCCATAGGTCTCATGTATGCTCCCCAAAATACTAACTACTGTTTTATGGGAATACGCAAAAATCACACCAGTGAACAACTGGAGGTAACCTTTCATCAATACGTTGTTGTTAGGTAGTGGTTGGCTTATACCATGAAATCAGAGTACTTATATGTATTATAATTCTTTTTTTCCTGTCTGGTATAGCTACAGAAATTCTTATTGTCCACATAAATGTCTAATTCTCTATGGCTCCTTCTCAGATATTTATTTTGGTAATGTCTTGCAGAAATGGTTTCTTTGATTTTGTTCTAATTTACTTAAGATTACCCCCCCACACACACACTTCTATATGCTTATTGATCATTATCTAGAGGATTCACTGTAGATTTATTTGTGAGAAAAAATACATTGTCAGTTCTCCCTATGATATTTTCTGTGTTGTCATGCACAATCTTTCTATTTCCTCTCCTAATTCAGCAGCCCTAATCTCTGAACAGTTCTTCTTATAGCTGAACATTTCTTTATTTTATTTTTTGTCCATAAAACTTGGAATCATTCCACTAAATTTTGGGCTCCTAACTGAAGCTCTTGATTTAGGACCCACCCAGCTGTAGACTCCTGTAACGTCAGGGGAAGATCTTTAGAAGTACAGTTTTGTATACACTGACTGTAAAGAGAGCATGGGACGACAAGGCTTCTAATCTGAGTGTCTCAATTAAGCATCTAAAGTTATGGATATGGTCTTGAAGGGTGAGATAACCCCCCCCTTTTTTTTTTTGTAACTGATCAATTATCAGTGATGTTTGATAACCTGTTGCTCTAATATAAGTGTTGTTGTGCTAATAACCAGTGCTCCACTCTGAGCAGAGTTATTGTGGAGCTGTTTGCAGAGACACCTAACTATGTTGATCAGGAACTCTGGCACTTACTTTGATCTCTAAGGAAACATATCACCAAATTTTTATGAACTATACACATGTTAAAATTTTGGGAAAAACTGCTCCACATACAGGACCTTTATATTCTGTTAGCCTATTTAGATTTTGTTTTTTCCTAGTCTCTTTTAAAATGCTCAGTAACTTTTGTTGGGATGAGTTACACATCTGCAAACAGCTCTGGCTAATTCACCATCTCTTTCATGATGTTAAATGGAGCCTGCTTGAACAAGTTACATTTTGCATCTTAATTATAAAATGACATGAATAGAGTTTCCATTAAAACTTAATACCAATTATTTCTGTCTGATTTAACTTGGAATCTTTATTGACACTGGTGGTCTGTTCTTGGTATTATTTCTTTCAGTGTTAGTATTACAATGTCAATAATTTGCTCAGTACTGGTCAGGGCAAGTTTTTAAAATGAAAGCATAAATACTACTTACGACATCTACTTTCTTATTAAGCCTGCAGCAATTCCAGCTAGGGAAAATAAATGATGCCAGCTGAGGAACTAGCCCTTAAAGATTAAATATCTGATGAATACAAAAAAAGATCCAGGAACTTTCACTGGAAAAGCAGTGCAAGAAGCAGGCATTACATCTGCATGCTTTTTTTGGTCTGTGTTTATTTGCATAACTCCCTTGGGAGGCAAGCAAGTATTTTTTCAGTTTTAGGGATGCCAGCATTTTCAAGCTGAATACAAAAATTTAAATATTCAAATCCACACACAAGCACTTGAAGAAATATTTTACACCTCAGGGGCACTCACAATTTTTAGTGGAACCACATGGAGTTCTTAAGAGTTTGCAGAAAATACTCGTTATGCATTTATGCACCTCTCTGGGTATTCTGCTGCTACTCAAAGGTTTCAAAGACCTTCTTAAATTAATACCTTGCCATTTAAGAAATTTTTTAATTTTTGATGAACGATAAAAACTTTTTAGTGTCTGCTTGCTGTTTTGATTTTGTTCTTTATTTCATACTTCTTCATGCTTTCACTTGCTTTAGACATACCTGGCATCTAAATTTTAATTATATCTATTCATTTTACCTGTCTCTCTTAATACTTTTCAATCAGCATATACTTCCTCTGGAAGAATTTTGTGTTCAGATTCTTTTTAATAAATTTTATTGCTAAATCTTGTTTGCCTTATTCATACAAGTATCCCTGCAGAAATCAATTGTACTACTTGTGTGAGAAAAGCAAGCAGTTCTTGCCTTTATTTGGTAAAGCAACAGACTTGAACAAAAGCAGTACTGTACCTGCTATGGGCAGCCAGAAACAATGACGAGCTCCTTGATAAGATTAGATGTAATTTTAAATGCAACTGGGACAAAGAATCCCTCCCACCAACCCCAACTCCTAGCTCTCTACAGTAATTCCACCGCAGCAAAGCAGTTGAAGAATTACTGACAAGAGCCAGACTGCCCGGTAAGCACCACCTAACAGACGTGGAAACATGATCCGCATCATTTTCAAGCTTGGCAGACATTTTGTGCTTCTTTCAAAAAAAGAAAAAAACCCCAATCTTTTAAACCAGGCACACATAAACCTTATACATTCCTGGTTTTACTGTTACAGGAAGACCTTAAATTTGAAACATCCTTATAGATACACACTGAAAATACTTCTGTGAACCAGCTACTTGTGGCTGATTGTTTCAAAATAAACATATGTTCTGCATTGTCATTGCGTATGAGCAAATTGGTTTAACTTTAAAACAAAAAGGTGGTTTCCAGTCCCAAGCTAATCACCAACCTTTCACTCACAAAATTTATGCCAGCAAAGCTGACAACTGAGTCTGCAACTATGAAATGGGTCCAGGATTACATGCAACACAGATTCCCTGGCTGACTTCCTATTTGTTCTTTGAAGTAAGGTATTTGATTAATTCTGTCTTTAACCACCAAGAGAAACCTCCAATGTAATGTCTACTTATATCTTTATTTACAGTCCTGAGATAAGTACTATGCAAATCCACACACAGTGACATTCAGACATGATTTGCTTTTCAGCATAAGTTCTTTATACTTTTTTTTTTTACTTTGCCCATTTAAACATACTGTTTTATATATGGGATGAATGTATTCAAACTGTAACCTTAAGGCTAATAATGTATGTTTAGATGACAATTCAGCAGCCTGATGCAGAGCCTATTGAAAGCAGCAGAATAATACCCATAGGCTTCAAATCAAACCCAGACAGAAGATAACAGAGATAGATTAGGGAGTTCAAACAGCATGGGCAGTATTTCTGAATATCTGACAAAGGTGACTAAGCAGAGCAGGATAGGGTGTTATACAAGATGTCAGCAATATCCTGCTCCAGAATTTAAACTTGTTGTTAAAGAAAAACATTTTTGCCCTATTCCCTAAAGAATATGAAGAAGTGTCCTCTGCAGCTTGCCTGGGACAATGGCTCTCGGCAGCCTGCACAGTACTTCCTGAGGAGCAAATGGTGAAACATTAAAAGTGAACTAGCATGGATGTTAACTGCCTCAGTGCCAGTTAGCTGGTTGCCCCAACGGGTGGAAGGCACCATCCTCCATCCTCCACCACCTTCTGAGAGCAGGTGTGCTCCAAGGCCGTAGTGGACAACGGTTGGTTTTACTGACTAAAAGTCAGGAAGTGCTGTTATCATTTTGTTAATGGCAGTGGCTCTTTCAATGCAGAGTTTTCTGGTATTTCCTAAAAATTTTCAGGCATTGGATTTATCTGGAAGTAAGTTATCCTTGACCAAGAAGGCTTCGTCCTTGTCTATCACATACTTTGTCCTGGACTTTGTGATCTGTGCTGTTCTGAGAAGCACAAGAGCCCTTACTAGATAGACGGTCTTGGCACACATCTGTGACACATTTGACTCAGGCACAAATGTGTGATATGACTGTTCTCGGTTAACCTGGACCTCACTTCTCCACCTGAATAATGGAGATAACACCAATCCTGCCCTATCTCAGAAAGGCAGTGGGAGGATAAAAACCATTAGTGATTGCTAAGCACTAAGATATAATCATGATGAGGGCCATGCAAGTACCTCCACAGATAGCAAGTATCGAAATTGTTTGAGGCAAATATGACTCCATTTCATTTGTAACTAATGTTGTTGCTTTTCATTTTATGAAACTTAAGAAATTCACATCAGTTCAGAACAGTGGAGAGCAAGTATGTTAGAAGGGAGATTAATAAAAACTATTAAGCGATATTAATTGAGTTAATACAGTTCGTAAAGCACTTTAAAAAACTCAGTATTTTTATCCTCTACAAAAAAAGAAAACTGAGCAACAAAGACATTAAGTGGTGTGAGCGAGGTCAGAGAATTAGCTGCTAATGGGGCTGAAAAACATTGATGGGACTGAAATACAGCCCAGAACTCATCTTTTCCCTTTTCATTTTAAGAAAGCATAGCAATTCCAGCTGGGCCATGACAAGACAGTTTTCATACAGCATTAATGACACAGGAGTTTCCAAGTTCCTACATTTGAAACACAGAGCAATTCTTTTCTAAGATTTGTTTTTCATCGTAGCATCCAAGAATGTGAATAAGTTTTTGATTCATAAAACATAATTTAATATCTGAAAGCAGTATGGAAATGCGATTTTATTGGTTTATGTTTCTTGGCCTGGAACATTTGCTGTTAGTATGCACAGGAGAATTAAGATATGTAAATTTTCAATACTTGGCTTTTCTACATTTATTAGGGTTCTGACAGTGAAGGTCTGCCTTCCAAGCTCTGAATTGTTCATACTGGTGGCATCTGCTTTTTGTCATTGACTGTCCATGGGACAGACCCTTGTTTCCAAAAAAATGACCGCCCACTGTTATAAAACTTGTGGGAGCTTTATGTAGTAAGACAGACCCGTTGTGGCTGTGTCTAGGTTGCTGTCAGTAGCTGCGCTTGCGATCACAGAGACCTAGCTCTCGCAGAATGAGCTGTTTCGTTTCAGACTGGAGGAAGAGCAAGAAACTACCTGTAAATAACATGGGTGATCCTTCAGTGCCTCCTGTAAGTTAAAATGACAGTACACACTGAATGATCAAACTATTAAAATGACAGTATGGCTGTAGCCTGTCTACCTCAGTGACGTCAATTTTTGTTACTCAGGTTTAAATGAATTTATGGAGATACTGAAGATTTTTCAGCATGACTTTGGATGCCCAACATCAGATGTTTAATAGCGAGCTGTTTTCAGAGGAAGGGTGCTCAGCACGTGCTGATAGTTAGCACATGCCTTTTTGTGGTAACAAAACCCAAAGGCACCTAAGACCATGAGTCACTCTGAAAGCATGAACTTGGATCCCTTTTCCCCTGGAGATATGCGAACCGTTATTTGTGATAAATCTATATTTTGCACACAGGCAATCTAGGCTGCAGCAGTTACCAAGAGTTAAAACAGGGAGCAAAACTTAAAAGTGCCAATGGTTTAAAAGTCACGCATTTCTGAGACATGCCTAGTCCTCCTGTATCATTCTCCGACAGGGTTATCAGAGTAACTTTCTGCATTCAAAAGAGCTGTGCTTCACAGCTCAGCTAAAGTGACCACAGCACAGTGTGAGGTGACATGTCGCTCCCTCGCCTTTTTTTTTTTTTTTCTTTTCCCTTTAAGCCTCCCTGGACGGATTTGAGTTGCCTGTCATCGGCCGGGAGCCCAGATCTGCCAGGCACGGCTGCCTGGGACGTGTCGGTGAAGGGGATGCCCCCGGGCCTGTCGGCCGCCTGGGTGTGAAGGCGAACGCTGAGAGCCCCTAGCACCGGTGCCACCACGGGCGTCAGCCAGGGAGAGGAGGGCAGCCCCGCTGGGAATGAATCCTGGTGCTGAAAGGGTGCACTTCAACCTTTCAGTTTGTACACAAGCCTCCCTGTAACGGCATTATCTGGCAATTGGCCTTCTTAGGCCTAATTTTCAATCCACAAGTAGGAGTTAGGTCATTGAGGATATCCTCACCATTAGAGTTACTCAGTTTGCATAAAGGCTCTACTTAGCACTTGAGGAAGGAGTGTTGATTTTCAGAGTGTTGATTTGATCCCCAGCCACTGCTGCGCATGCGGCAAGGCAGCACGGCACCTGTGGCTGGAGGCTTGCTTATGATCAGCTAAAGGCAAGGTCCACCTAGAAATGTCCAGGGCCACGGGTAAAGTCCCCAGACTTCCATAAATAGGGGTATGATACCTGCCTCACAGGTGAAGACTGTGTTCAGCCTCATGGTACAAAGAGTGCAGGGAGCATCTTGTAATGGTCACTGAAGTCACCAGTTATAAATGTGGAGGGAAAAAAGCAAATGTAGATATTAATTAAAATAAACTTGAAGAATGAAATGTATCAGATTTGTCGTGTATATTTATAAAGTACAGTTATGTTTGAAATTATAAGTGCTACTGGCACTTTAAAGGTCCTAATTTAGTTGTATTTAAGAGAGCTGTAGTTGGTAGAAAGGGATCAAGGAAAGTTATTAGAGATCTAAGAATGTTAGTAATGATGCTGAAGCTGAAAGCATACAAGCATTAGATGTATCTCACCTGGCTCCCCTTTCATCTCAAAGTTACAGCTCAGTTCAGTTAGCCTAAATGTGCAAACCTCGGAAAAATATATTTTTTGCCTCAAGTACACTTTCACTTTTGAAGGTATTTATATGAGAACAGGAGAAACACTTGAATTTTGTTTGTGGTTGGATTTATGATTTTCGGGCTTGCTCAAAAATAAAGGAGATGCAATTCCACCTGGAAAAATCCACTGTTACAGAATACCATAGAAGTTTTACTCACTCAAGGAGATTTAGTCTTGAACACTGGAAGGGAACTGCTTCACAATCTTAATGTTAGCAGAAAAGGGCCCAAAACAGAATGTAATTTATGATCACTGAAAAGCAGAGAATATTTTTATCCCACATTCAGATCTACATGTTGCACTTGATGTCTTTCACAGTAATCAAACAAGTTATACTGCACACTAAACCTCAGTACTTATCAGTTGTGAAGAAGTTCTGCTGTCTTCCAGGTTCAGCTCAGGCTTATTGCTGATGGCTAATAGGCAGCTTACTATTAACATTGCATTTTTACCTGCCAGAGAACATTGAACTGCTGTGAGAGCAAGCACTGCTACCCTTAAAAGGACACCTTTTGCTTAGCTAAAAATAGATGTGGTGTTGTTTCACCACATTTGTAAATTCCTGTTGTTGACTGAAACGACTGATAGTCAAGAAACAGCATTGACCTTGCCCACTTTTCTGTATATTATTAGGCTATTGTAAACTAAGATGAGCTTGAATTCTTGAATTACTGGTCTACACAGAAGTCCCAGTGTGCAGGAACAGCTCAGTGCTGGAAGGCCTGTAGATTCATTTTTTTATTTCACAGTTGTTTCTTCGCTCAGAAGATGAGCAACTTCAGCATAGGCAAAAAAAGACAAACCCCATCAAGTTCTAACACGGAAGGATAGACTTTTGAATCAAAACACAATAGCAGTGATTTCTCTGTGTTTGTGTAAGTAAGAGCTATTATGTTTAGTTTCTTCAATACAGGTGTGGAAGTCTTAATCCAGTTCATTCTTTTGAGGACAGGGATTCCACCTAAAATCTTTTTTTTTTTTTTTAAGAACTCCCTGAACAATAAACCATATATAAGCAAAGGAGGGACTGCACTGTCATTATTGACTTCTGTAGCCTGAAGCAGAGGACCTACATTTGGTACTAATAACAGATGACAGTTTTGAGTCTTTCTGAGATGTTGTCCCCTTTTCCAACCATTTAGGAAGTCCCCAGTAAGTACCAATGTATAGCAGGGATATGCCAGGAATACTACATCTCAATGCACTGCATTCAACGATGATATTTCTAATAAAGAAAAAAAAAATCAGGAAAACTTTTGATTTTGATTTATTCTGGTTTGGATAAAATAAATTCTTCCATTAAAGTACTAAAAATCAGTCTCTGCTTTTGATTCTTTAGAATTGCTTCATTGGTCACCAGAGATCTTCTAACCATGTAACCAGAAACGGTTTGTAACCCAGAGAAATTGTAAACCTGCTGTCTCACAAACATGATTAGACCTGAAATTCTTTCTTTCTTTTTTCCGTTATTATCTGATTCTATTTTAAGATGTATATGTCTACAGCAAATGTCAGGCCCTTGATGTATTTTACACATTCATTAAGAGTAACAAAAATAATGATGTTTTGTCCTTACCAACATGTTTTTCTCTCAAGAAAGCAAAATTGCAAAGACTGCGTAGGTGTTTTGTTACTATTCTTCACTAGACCACCTGTGTGGTTAGCTAAATAACTACATTTGAGGCTAAGCATTGACCAGACTTAGTCTAACAGTACAACAGATTTGGTACTAGGGTAGTTTAGAAGTTATTAATAGACTTTTAGTAAAGTCATAAAGTATGAACATGTAGCGCAAAGTCCTGTTTAGAGATATATTCTGTTTTGTGGGATGATACCAGTTCTGTTCCCAGCTGGTGTCAACAAGAAATTTTGCACTGACTTCTCCCCTCCACTCACCCTCCAGCAAAGTGTATCTGTGTTTTCAGGGATGGGAGGTATGAAGGAGGTAAGTTCCACTCTGAGACTTTTGACTCAGGCCACTCTCTTGTTTCTAACAGCTGGATGACTTTTGTATGTTTACTGTTAGTAGGCAGAGACTGTGTGATCCATGTTCATGCTGCCCAGATAAGGGGATGGAGCGTGATCAGCAGGATAAGGGATTTGATCTTGTTAGATGCAGACGGCTTTCTAAAAGGTGCTTGGTTGTCTTTGAGAAATGTGTGTACTTTGCTCTTGCACTCAACTGACTTTCTAGAGTTACAGTGTTACCATTATATATGGGCAAGTGACAACAACAACTACAACTACTACTACTGCTACTACTACTACTACTACTAAGTACTAGCACCAGTAGTACCACTACTACCACCACCACCACCACCACCACTACTATTACTACTACTAATATGCAGAGGGAAAGGCAGAATGAGTTCAGTGTTTGAGGACTGCCATTTCAATATCACTTAGAGCAACCCAAAAGGTCTGTGAGAGCTTCTGAACATGCTATGTTTACTGTTTGCTATGAAGTTTGTTCTGAAATTGTTCAGATGAAGTTGTTAAAATATTTCCTCCTGTTTTTTTGGAGGGTATGGGATTTTCTTATGTCCTTAAGGAGACTAAAATTTGTTCTTATCTGACCTTGAAATATGGAAAATTTAACTGCCAGGAGCTTCTGTTGATGAGCCTGTTGGATGCTCTGCATTTAGTTAAGAAGTCATGGTGGTTGTTGAAATACTACAAAATGCAAATGCTTCAGTTTATTGTTATTCTGTAAGGACCTAATGAAATCTTGTTTGAGTTAATGGGAAGTCCACAAGTGATTTCACTCAAGAAATCTTGTTATACAGGCCTTACTATACAGTTATCATCTGCACAGTTTGGCAATTGCATAGAAATAATGCTATCAGTTTATTTGCACTGAAACATAGCCCAGAGGTTTGTAACTGCCACAGTAGGCAAAGCTGCTTCTTCCTCTGAAGTAAATTCAAAATCACTGTTAAATCAAGAATTTTGATAAATTACCTGCTTTGTGTTACATTTGTCCCTTGGATATCATTCAACCTGTTGATACACCTGTTTGTTTGATACATAACAAATAAATACTATCATCAGTACTTACTTTACTTTTACAAATTCATGGAAAAAAATCATTACGGAAATGCGTATAATATCTGAAGTGTTTTTCACAACAATGAGGGACTCCAAGGGGATCTAGGATTAAAATCTTCCTGGCACCCAGTCCTATACATAGGCCACAAGACCAGTGACTGCACAACTGATTTGGCTCTTGACTGCAGTGCTGTTGTTGATGAGTTTCTAATGCTTGGGAATAATATATAGAATTCAACTGAAAGACTTTTCTTGGAAAACAATTCTTGTTTCTCCTGGCTGTCATAATTTATAAAGCCTTTAATAGAAGTTGACATCATGTGCCATTTATGTGTCAGACTGGTTAGCAAAATCTTTTGATACGTAGACTTATTTGTCAGGTAGCAGATTCCCCATACTCCTTTTCACCTTTAAACTGTTATATCCTTCTTTGGTCAAAAATATCTGAAAACAGTGCTTCAGCGTGAATCTTGTCATATGAAGTTGGCATTTTCCTCTTCTTCATTTTTTTTATCAAGCAATTTATTTTTAAATACCTGTCATGTTCAGCTTGTTACTGCTGCTCTACTTCACCAGGAAAAAAAAAATCACTAGATGCTTATAATTCATAAAGCTATGTAGTAACTGGCTCTGGGTTTTTAGGAGGAAATGAACTGCAATGGTTGGTTTGTGTTAAGAAATAAATACTTAAAATGTTTTTTGCTATGAAAATGATTGTTGGTCATGGCATATTTTTAATTCTTTGCTCCTTCATTTTTATAGTGCTAATAAAATAAAGCCTTTGTGAATAAGAACTATGTTAATATGGTTAAGCATGGAGCAGCACACAGAGTTCAGCCTTATATGCTCATGTTAGAGAGCAAAATAACATATAAAAGATTAATTTCTAAATGCAAATGGTTCAGATATAGTTCAATTACAGTAGATCATACAAGCACTGCAGTCTTATGGCTTTATCCTGAATATCCAGAACATGGACTTCATTTTCCGTATATGGATACTCCCCATGATTCTCTCACTGTGGTGATGTAGCATGTGTGGTACTGAGCAGAGTTAGCAGGGAGGAAAAGCAGTTTGAGTCTGAGAAATTGACCTTTTGCTGTGTTGGGTCTTGGTTTTGTAAAGTTACCACTGTACAGACATCCTGCCCAAAGAGGAGCCACATAGTAAGACAATCTTATTTCTAGTACTAATATCAGTCTATATTTTCCTTGGCATCTATATCTGGAGACAAAAATACTATCTGTAATTCTAAAATTCTAAGCTGTGCTGCTACCTACATGTATTTTATCGACCATAAGTGTGTTTTTAATGGTTATCTCCTGTCTGGAACAACAGGCAGTAATTTCATCTTGCTGTATATGAATTTTTATGGCTATTAATATATATTTTTTTCCAAGACTACATCAGAACAGTAATTTTTGCCTTGGGTTTTCTTCTTCTTTGGCTGGATTGGAATTTTTTGTTTGGAACATACTAGCTAGCAGGAAAACTAAGAATAATGAAGAGTTCTGAATTTAGAGTTAATTAGATGATCAACAAATCACCAGATACTCAAATACCAGTTAGTCACACAAAAGTAGATATCTTTTTGTATTTTAAGATGAAAGAAACAAGATTTACATATTCATCAAGACATCATACACATAGAAAAGAAAAATGCTTTGTCAATAAAAGCACAAATAAATACATATCTGTGAAAACTCTACTGATCTGAAGCAAATTCCATCTGCTAAGCGAGAAACAACTGAGTAAAAATTAGGGTGAGGCTCAAGAAAATATTTATAAAGTTTCTTCATTTTTTCTGTATTGTTTCTATTGTTCTCAACATGAGTCATTTCACTGACATAAGAGACTGGCTGGTAAAGGGTTACTAAATCAGAGGAGTTCAGAGACAGATTAGGGTTTCCCAGCGGCACATATCTCTAGCAGTAAGTGTGGAAGCCAACTCGGAAGAAACACGTTTGAAGTGGCAGAACTAATCATGCAGAAGCAATTTGCGATTTTCTCTCCCTCAGCCTAGATAAAGCAGAGCATTATGACATTGGCTGCACAGAACAAGGTCAATTTACTGTAAAAAGGCAGCTATAGACTCCAACTTCAAATAAACTTTCATCCTGCATGATGAAAAAGAGGATTTACCCTATTGCTTATACCATAAAGCAGGCAAAACCAAATGAACAATTCAATTAGGATGTGTTAATTTGCATCCTTTTTTTTCCACCACTGACTTGCTGATTGTTTTAGCTATTCATAATGTAATTATATCTCAAGGTATTTCTCTTGACGTAAAAAAAGGGATCTGCTCAATTGCTGATAGACTTGACCTCAACTGAAGCTGTGGGCTGTTCTGAAAGTAAAAGGATTAAAGTGCAAAATTTCACGTGGTTACTTCAAAAGAAGTTGGCTTTTTTTCATGTTTCAGATTTTTAAAGTGTCACTGGAAGCCAACTAGCCAAGACACCATGTGAAACAGTTCTTGTAATTTTTCACTATTTCTCCATTGTGACCTGAAATTTTCATATGCTAAGATCAGCTGTTGGTGTGAGTGCTGTTGCTGCACGCTGAAGCCTCAAAGCTGCATCACTTGAACAAGGTGTGATTCCTTGCCTGTGCCCTCCTTGCTTCAAGACAGCAAGCAATATCCTTCAGTAGGAATAAGGATACAATATACTTTCTGTGATGCATCAATTAAAATGTGCTTCCTTGCAAAGCCAAAATTTCAGTCATTTCCCATTTTCCTTACCAATGGCTGGCCCATAGATGTAGTTTCTTCTTCTCATCTCCTTGTTAACCCACAAAGGTACCTCTTAAACGGTCCCCTTCTTCTATTTCCTCTGTGTCACAGTGCTAATACCTATCATACCTTATTCTCTAGCATATAGAGAATAGATACTCACCCCAATAAAAATATCACCTTACCTATACCACTTATTCTATTAGTGAGATGGCCCAGTTATGTTGAATAATTTTGGGAGTTGTTATATTCAGAGAATGGTCAAAGAAGTACTTTTGGTACTTTTTGCTCTGTCACTAAGCACAAACTATCCTCTACAGAATGGAAAAAACACAGGCAAACCCTCACTCACCTGTTGCTGGCAGACAGCCAAGGCAGATCATTCTTAGGAAAAATTAAACAAGGCCTCATTTTAATTAGTTGTTCAGGGATTCAGCCAGCTGGGATGTTCATGTTTTAGTGCATTTATGTTTATTAGTTGAATCTGAAAGGCTTCCTCTTTCCTCCCTTGCCCTTCTGCAGTAGTTTATGTTTATATTGATGGCAATAATCAGGATATGGAGAATTTTATATGCATTCTGAAATCATAGTTGGAAGGTAAATGAAGATATGATTGAATGCCATTGCTGCTATAGTTCATGTTAAAAAAACCACAACCAGTCCAAGGGCAGAGAGGCTCAGTGAATTAATGCATTAGTCTATTAGTCTTCCTGTGCCAGACTGTAGGACTCCAGACTGAGTTCTGGTGAGCAATGGACCTCCATAGGGCTGACATTTGCTCCTGGAAAGGAGTACAAAACAGTCCATTAACCTTCTCATTGGTATAAAACCAGCTACTGAATTCAGGAGCTGCTGGCCAGCTGGATTCAGCAGAACAGCTATGTGAATTTGAACACGTCTGTCCTTTCACTACCAATATTGTTTCCATGGGCAGTACTATTAGTATGATTGGTACTTCACAGAAGAAAAAAACAAAACAGTCCCTCTAGTTCAAATAGCTTTTAATCAAAGGTCAAATCCCCTGCTCACAGTAATGCTGCACAAGCTAACAGAAATTGCATAGCTTTCAGTGTGCAGATTTCTAACCTGTGTTAGATCTTTCCAAAGCAATCTTTCCTAATTTCACAGGCATGGGGAAAAAGGGACCTGAGACATTAAGAGACTTATCAGAGAGAAAAAATACAACCACCTTGGTCTCAAGTTAGTGTCTTTCCTATGGAATAAGCTTCCAGTTTTGATCCCAACCCTGAAATGGAGAAGCCTTGCACTGGCTTCCTTTGGATTTTGCACTGGGAAGAACCTAAGAAAGCTTGGCCACTACTGCTCCATCTGAAAACCTGACAAATTCATAGCCCTTGCCAAGAGGCTCTTGCCAAGAGGCTCTTGGCAAGGACTGGGGAGTGAAGTAGGAACGTGCTATGAAGGGCTTCGACCCACATTTCATGCTTACCGCGCACAGACTCATGGGCACAGGAGCTTCCACGCACAAAGAACAGAAGAATATTAGGTTCTGGCTGAAAAGCACGCCAGGCTATTAGGATTTCTAGGGATGCTGAGAAAATTTTCACTCAGCCCGTAGAAGGTGAGAGGGAAAACCAAATCTGCATGAAATATACCTAACATTTCAAAAGTAACAAAAGAATTGCAGTTGGTTAAAAAAAAAAAAAAAAAAGAAAAAAAGAAAAAAAGCAGCATCATAGACATGCCCTGGCTTAAGGAGGGTTTAAGACTGGGATTTCTTCAGGACTAAGCCTCCCTTTTGACTGCTTTCAAGCATTTTAAATTAACATAAAACACATAAATGTTCCCTTTCAGGGGCTTACTGCAGAGCTTTTACAGCTGTATAGAAATGAGAGGCTACTTTAGATTTGTTGCAGGTTTCTTCAGTTGTTATATTGAGTGCTCTCTTCATGCCATGCTCAGGGAGTTCTTTGCCCAGAGCACACTGCAGAATTCAGTTGAGATGAGCATGCCCCTTCATTACTAAGAATTAAAGCCATACTTATTTTTTCATTTGTTCCTTATTTGGAACTAGAAGACTCTTGCTTGAAAATTGAGGAACTGCTAGGCAGATCCAACTTTTCACCTTAGGGTACTGACTGCTGGCTCACATCCATTTCTTAACCATAAAGTATTGCTTTGTTCCATTTCTGGAAATGCAACAAGATATGTCTAGGTTTCCTTTTGAAATGCATAATTTGTGACAGATTTCTCATACATCCAAGCTGTCAAGAACAACATGTTTGTCCCAGTAACTCCTGTACGATGTGGAAGCCATATTAAGTTTCTGATAAGTATGTTTGGTACATTCCAAATGTCACTATTCTTGTTGTAAAACAGATACTGCATGATAAATGGGCAGATATACAGACAGACATACACAAAGTCATGTATTTTAGGTACAAAATGAGACTAATGCAATGTTCTAAAATGAAATTGCATATAACGGGATCAGAGTGGTTAGTTTTAGCTTATATTTTTAACTGATCACTGAGGTTGTACCAACTTTCAAAGAATACAACCTTATACATTTGAGAAACTTGTTGCCAAGTCACCCTTTTCCTACATCTGAGAGAGAAAATGATAAGCTTTGGAAAATATGATGAGGTTTCTTTTTACATATTTTCTTGTAAACTGATATCATCGACTTTAGAAACATAGGCAAAATGAAGAAAATACTGCTCACTTATCTAAACCACATCAGGCTAAATCCTTCGGTTTGTACTTACTGCTCAAGTTTTACACCTTTACTCACAAGTAGTTTCATTGTTCAAAGAACAAGGTGTTAATAAACTGGAATAAAGGCAGGATCTCATCTTGCTATTCTGGCAAACTCACACTTCATTTCTGAGTGAGGGTTTCAGAAAGATGGATTATGCAAGAAAGCTAAAACATCACAGTTTTCATTTCTGTTATATTCTCAAAGATTTAGGAATTATCATTGAAATAGCAGACTGGAATGTGAATGTGAATCATGTGAATGATGCAAATTCATCTTTTTGTTCACAACAGTTTTGCACAGGATCCTAATTCTAATAGTCACATGAAGGTATTCAGGGAACAGCAGTGTATCATTTGACATTTAGTGTCTTAAAAGTGTTCCGCCCTAATTTATCAGGATTTATTTTCTAAAACCAATGCATGCTAGTCCTGTATAAAAACTTGCACTGGCTTAATGGAAGATTATTTTATTTTAATACCATTCCATATACTGACATATTAGCTTAAACCTGATGTCTCCTGGTTTTGACTACATCCTTAAGTTTAGATCTCTGACAGCAGATCAATATTAGAGGGCTGAAATTGTTACTGCCCCAGCTGTTGATGTTTGCCCATTAATGATCCTGTAACTTAGTGAGCAGAAAGGAATATGGACCTGTACCTCAGCACCATAGCTTGTCTACCTGGCATATTTGTGCAAACCCAATGTCATTATTGCTCTCAATTCCTACCAAGCAAATACAGGTAGAGAACAGAGCAGGAAGCTGTGGGGTAGTCACATCTTCAGACTGCCGCATCTGGATTCAGCAAGGTTTCTCTACTAAAACCTGAAGAAGTCTTCATTTAATTTCCACTTAAAGGTACATGCATTAACTAGGTAATCAGTTTAATAAATGCTACTTTGGGTTATGACTGACAGGCGGGACTGGTTGGTGAAGTTGCCAGCTATCTGCCCCAGTTCATGGATGGATAGGGAGCTGGTGGGCTCACGCATGGCTATCACAGGTTACAGCACTGTACTTTAAAGTAAATTTTGGATGATTCAAATGTCAGCAATTCAGAAAGTAATTGGCTCACCTGCCGTGGTGTAGAGTGGAGGTAGATACCCAGCGAAGCCACCCCAAGCTAAGCCATTACTGTGTGGCCCTCATGCAGTGTAAAGACAGTATCTAGGTTATTTTCATGCAAGCCTGTGCATGGATACTTGTCCATCAGAAAAAAACCCTCAATTAAACTATGGTTAAGTATGCAGTTTGATAGAATACAAGCTAGTATTCATCATTTGAGTGAATATTCACATAGGTTTAAAATAACACCACTGGTTTCAGTTAATGCTTTTTGCTGTTTCATTTCCAGTTTGTGTGCAGCCTTGATCAAGACAGTTTGAATGTTTTGTTGTTTATTTACTTCTCCTTCTTCTTCTTAAGTTTTACTTAGTTTCAATATCAAAACCTCACACATGAACACACTTTTACCTCCAGGATAAAAATCTGTTCAGAGTCAAGTAGACTCCAAAACTTTTCCTTGACTATTAGACTACTTTGGATATTAGACCAGGAAATGGGTGCAGAAGTGCTCATAACAATCTTGCTTTAGTGGCTTTAGCAGTATTCCCAGCCAACTATATTACAGCTTGTGAATAGTCCCAGTAATTGGAGGGGGGGTGGGTGTGTATTACTTGTAGAATAAAACAGTATAGACATACTTAAATTTAAACAACTTAGTATCCTTTATTGTTTTATTGCCCTGGACTATGTGAATCTAATCTCGGTACTCAAGGTTTAGGTTTTACCACCAAAGATATCTGAAATACAGCATCAATTGACATAGAAATCAAAACTCTTCAGGACTCACAAAGAAGAGTTTGTAATTGCTGCCTGCTGCTAATCCTATCAGCTCCTATTAGTGAAACATGCCATAGTGCTGCAGGGAAGTTGTCAGGATCTGGTTGCAGGACTCAGCCTTTAGAAGAGGATTCAGGCTAAGCTTAGGCTATACATCGCCACCCATGAGTCAAAGTACATCTATTCCACTGAGTGACAGGTCTCCGAGGGGGATCAATGTGTGTGAAAAAGAACATACCTCTTTCACTGCAGTGCTATTGTTACTTTGGTTTAACTTCTTAACCTCCTTCCTATTAAAGCTTCATGCAGTCATAAAAAAGATACCTGTAGCTCTTTATTAAATCTCTCTTCTCAAGAAATGCATGAAATAATACTTTATTCTAGGTGATATGTTTAAACCAGAATGCATTCTTCTTCTTTACTAGACTTTGCTTTATTAGCTACTTTTAAAAAAAAAATTATTTAGGTTTATTCTGAAAGCAAGTGAATTACAGATGGAAATAAAATTAATCTTCTAACTTAATCACACTGCAAAACATGTTAATTAGTATTTGCTAACACCTCCAACAGTTAGAAATCATATCAGTTTGCAAATGTATCAAAGAAGCATGCTTAATCTTTCAGTTACTTTGTGATTTACAAATTTTCTTTCTCACTTTTTTTTTTGTTTGGACCTAATAATGAAAAGGTTTGCTCATCTGGGACCTAAGCTAGACATAGTCTTAACTTGAACCATGAAAGTATTGGCATAAATAGAATTAATCATTTTTTAAAAGCTCGAATATTTGCTATCTGGGGATATGTGAAAAGTTCACACATTTGCTAACCAGCATGGTTCTCTGGTTGTGGGCATGGTCATGAGGGTAACAAGCTCTCATCTGAGGTAAGTTGAGTAAAGCCACAATTTTCCTTCTATGGTTCATGTTTTAGGAAATATTTTTGTACATATTAATTAAGTAGATTTTTTTGTTGTTGTTGTTCTACCCCTGAAATCCTTACAGCATGTAATGGATGGGATTCCTTCCTATCTTTCAGCCCCTGTTGCTTTTCACACTGCCACTGAAAAGCTGCTAAATGACATTAAGTCCAAGACAAAATATTTGGGGCAATATAACTATGTGAGATTAAAATTTCACTTCTTTTTATTAATTTCTTCCTCAGCCTATGCTCCATCTAGTTGAATTTTTACTGTTTTGCATCAAAGGAAGGGTCCAGTCCTGCAATCCGCTGCTATTCAGTCGCTGTCTACGTTTTGGTCAAGGGATTCTGTGATTCTAGCACAGCCTGCACAGGCTTCATGGGAAGAGACCTCAGGGCTTGTGTGTGTAGGATTTTGGAAGGAGATTATAAACCACATCCTGAACTCATTCATTTGTTTTTTCATTGTCAAGGAAAAATGTCTTTTTTTTCCCTTTCTTTTTTCTCTTGTAAATTGTGTAATCCCACTTTGAATAGTATGAAACCAGTTGCAGGGCTTCACAGGAATAAGTATCTCACATGAAAGATAAAAAACTGTGCATGTTTGGAAGTCTGTGTGCCTGTCTTTTTAAAAATAAAATCATTCCATCAGAGAAGTTTTATTTTAAGTTTTCCTAATTTATAGCCATTTTTCCCTTCATTGAAGAAACACAGTTTTTGTTATATGTTTCGTTTAACACTAAGACTGAGGTTTGGCATTTTTAATTTCATTAAGTGATCATGAAAATGGTATTTGTAAGCACTAGCTAGAGCCAGATAGAGCGCTGGCAAAGATTAACAGAGCTTCTTAAAACACTTCTACATCACCTTGGCCATGACCTGTGACACCCAAGTGAATGCAGTGCTGCATCTACTCAGAGTTGAAACTGCAGATAGTGACAAATTCTAAGATGGTTTTTGCAACAAGCATTATTTGTGGCCTACTTAAAACTGGAATTTAGATTTTAAAGCCTGAACTGCAGTTATTTTCTGGTTTTGCTTTACAGATTGACACAGTACTACGTGCAGTGTAAATCTGAATTAATTTACTCTTAATTCTACTGAAAGGTATCTGACTGCAATATAAAAGGGATCTAGAAAATACTACTTTTCTCCAAAATACCTTTCAAGCTGTAGATAGTAAAACCTCAAAATTGCAAAAGATTATATATGTGCTTAAATTTAGGTATGCAAACAGCACCACTGCAATCAATGGATCTAATCACATGCTTAAAAGTAAGCATGTGCACAAATCTCTACAGGGTCATGACCCAGTTCTGTATTGCTCCAGTTCACAAGGGGCCAACCTCCTTGACCTTGCAAGCCAAAATCCTCTTGTCCTTGAGAGCTGCAAGATGCATAGCTCACCCCTCTGAGAGCTGGTGTGTACATTCCCCCACCCACCTCCTTCGATGGCTGTTGGTGTGGACTGGACAAATGGTGTCTCTGAGTGAAAAGCGTCTTTTACTAATCTGCACATCAGTGCAGCTTGAACATCTGCATGTTCAAGACAGTAAGCTTCAAAGTGTACCTTTTGTCAACTCAAATGCACTCACATTCATCTAATATTCATAGTAACTTCTACCTGCTAGTCAGTCTTGGAGGAAGTGAGGAGCTTGGTAATTGCACGAGTCTAGATGAAGGTGAGCAGCTGCTTAACCTGAGACTCCACAAAGCACCTCTGGCCCATATGTGGGATGGACCCTGCTTTTTACCCTACCACCACAATATTTCTCTCCTTGTTCCTTTGTTAGATGGGAACAAATGATTTTTAGTGAAAAAAAGAATCAGACCTTTATAACTCAAATAGTCCTACTAAGGCAAGTGGACTATCCATTTTCCTAAAGTAAGTGTCATTTATTTACTTTCTGCCTTATTATCGTGGTTTAACCCCAGCCAGCAACTAAGCAGTATGCAGCAGCTTGCTCACTCGTCCTCCCCTGACCTGGTGGGATGGGGAGGAGAATTGAAAACAAGTAAAACTCATGAGTTGAGATAAGAAGAGTTTAATAACTGAAATTAAAAAAAAAAAAAAAAGAAGAAAAGAATGATAACAAAAGGAGAGTGAAATGTAACCCAGGAAAGACAAGTGATGTGCAATGCAATTGCACACCGCCCACTGACTGATGGTCAGCCCGTCCCCAAGCAGTGATGCCCCCCTCCTGGCCAACTCCCCCCAGTTTATGTACTGTATGTGACATCATATGGTATGGAATACCCCGTTGGCCAGTTTGGGTCAGCTGTCCTGGCTGTGTCCCCTCCCAGCTACTTGCGCCCCTCCAGCCTTCTTGCTGGCTGGGCATGAGAAGCTGAAAAATCCTTGACATAGTATAAACTCTACTTAGCAATAACTGAAAACATCAGTGTTATCAACATTATTCTCATACTAAATCCAAACCACAACATTATACCAGCTACTAGGAAAAAATTAACTTTATCCCAGCCGAAAGCAGGACACTTATGTACTTAAATATGTTGTTTGATGGAAGCTTGTATACTTCTAGAATGAGGGTTTCAGTTCTTTCAAACCACATGGCTATTTTGACATTTAAAAGTTATTTCTTATGTTGTACTGCCAGGAGTTCGGCAACAGGGAAAAGAACAGATATTAGGAAGGCAACCCCCCTGCCCCCTTTCTTTTTAATTTACATGACTTCAGTGCTGGAAAGTAAAGCAAGTTGTACTTATATTAGGCACATTAGTATGTCCAGAAGTAACACCTTTAGACTGTAAGTATTTTTGCTGAACAAGAAGTTAAGTCCAAATGCCAAACTAGAACATACATACATGTGTGAACTCTCAAAGTGGAATGATGTTGAAAGAGCACTATACCATGGTAGGACATCAGATAAAGCAGCTGGGTATTTTTTCAGTTGTTTTTCTTAATTAGTTTAACACTGTCAAAGAAATAGATTAGTGGTTAATAAACAGAAGCACACACACAAATTAAAAAATGAATTGTAATTGTATTCATATATACATGCACAGTTACATATATATTGGAAATAAAATACTGATAATATTTGAGCATAAATGTCATATAAATGTGTTTTCAACCAGAAATACAGTAGTCAGCTCCATTTTACATGTTTCTTAAAATAGTAACAAAATGGTATCAGCAGGGTCCTATACCAAGGCAGACACACACCAGGTGTCAGTTCCTTCCATGTCTTCCATGTACAGTTTGTATTTCTGCAGTAGACATTTTATTTGAACAACCAGTGAACAAAGTGAACACAGTAAGAGAAAATGGATGAAAAAAACAGACTGAATGTTAAAAGCCAGGGAGAAAAACTTCAGAAGTATGTAATTAAAATATGCAGACCCAGATTCTCCTGGTTTATATTGATGTAGATCCAGAGTATGGAAAAACAGTGGTATTACTTTGGATTTGCTCGTGCAGCTTAGAACTGAATCTGGCCCGTAAAATTTAACAAGCTGCATTTTGCATCAGATGTCAATGTATATTTCCATAGGCAAGTACTTAATCGTTTATAAATAGCATATATATTGTAAAAAAGTGGTGCAAATATGGTATTTCATGTTTTTACTACTCACATTATTACGTTATCCGTTGTAACATTAAAGTCGTTTAAGTAGCCAGCTTTAAGTATGCACCTTTTTTAGAGATCTTTTTTTATTTACTTTTATGGTAGAGCCCATTCAAGATACAATGAAATAGCTGGTAAAGGCTGTGCTGGAGAAGAGACCAGCAGGGAAGGGTAACCCGCTTTGGAAGCAATCTCACTTTATGAATAAAGTCTGCAACCTCTCAGTCCGGAGAGTATGCAGTTTTTCGGAATCAAGAGAGAAAAGTGAAAGGTCTGTGACAGCCAGGCTGCCCTGACTCTCTGTGCCTCAGCCAGCAATTACACACTGAAGAGTATAAAATGCCTTTCAGACCGCAATGCCGTGCAGCCTCACCTGGACCAGACGCTGAGAACAAGGACTTTGCTTTTCCCACTCCTACCCACTCACTGGCAGGTTGTATTCAAGGCTCTGTGTTTAATCCATAAGTACCTCCATGGAGCTGGTCAGAGGTGCCTCTCAGAGGTGCTCCCTGCAGCCACCTGGGCAGCTTTCCAAGCCCAGACTGGTGCTTACCTCATCTCCTCTGCTCCCCACAGCCACTGATGCCAAGAGCAAAATGGAAAGAAGGAAGAAAATGAGCTCAAGGAAGAGGTAAAAAGGAAGGAAATTGAGAAGAGGGTAGGAAGCAAAGGAAATGTGAAGAGAGGAAGAGGATGGAAACTCATTATTATTATTAATAACATAATACTGCTCATGTAATTATATATATTAATATAATTAATAATAGTAACAACAACAACAGTCCTGACTCTATTGTAAGAAATGGGATGAAACTCAGACAAATGGGCTCCTGTCATTCCACCACTGCTTCAGAAGCTGTGCTGGTGGGTATCTGAAACAAAGCAATAGACAAAGACAATGTTTCCTTACACCTGCATTGCTTTGCATTTGAAATCTTTAAAACTATTCTACAAAATCATTAATGTTACTGAGCTTCACAGTAGACTTTCTAAGTGTCAGTCCCTGCTATGAAAATAATCATTGTCATAATTAACTTTTCTCTTGCTATTTTTTCATATTCCATGTAAAAACCATAAAATTTGTATGTAAATAAATAGATAATACTACTCATAAGCTTCTTTCATGCTGACCCCAGATCCTAGTGACTGTGGAAACATCTGCACTTATAAATTCTCATACAAAGTCCACACCTGAATTCTGTGGATCTTTCCCTCCCCCAAAGTCATCATATAGAAGATTCCATTTTGAAGCATCAAACAAGTTTGTTTAACCCAGGACTATTTTTTGTTTGTTTTCTTTTGGTTCTTTCTTCCATTTAACACCAACTTGGGCTGAACTGAAAACATTTTGATATCCTGATTAGGCAGGCAGCCAGAGAAAAGTTATTCCTTTAATTGCTATTTTCTTAGGGCTATAATCTTCTTGATGCAAACAAAACACTTAGTGCCTGTCTTTGCTGTGGAATGAGCATGAATTGATACCTCCCAAGTTACCAGCTTCATGTTTGGACCCAGGAGAGGGACTGCTGCAGCAAGAGGGAGACCCGGCTGAGTTACCATACCCTGCTGGGTGGCAGGAAATATTTCCTTGGAGGTGGTACCATGGTTCTGGAGAATGCTGCTTCCTGACCTATTTGTCTGTCAGAGTAGCACTACGTTTTTATGTCTGGAGCTCCTGGCTTGGGTAGGAGTCAGCTTGTACTTGTCTGTGCAGTCTTCTTGGATCTAGCTCATGTGCCTCTTCAGTGCATGTTATAGATACAATTTTGTGTCTCACCTTGGCTTATTACCCTCTAGATATTTATCTTGTGTCTTCTTTGGAGGAAGTTAGTTAATTGGATTTGGTGTCCTGAGGTTTAATTCCGATTTCATTTAACCTGTGGGGGGTGTGTGTGTGTGTGTCACTCTTAGAGCGGAACAGTTTGTATTGCACATGAGTTAGCAGATTGTTCAAAGGCTTTGCCAGTGACTGTGCTCACCTTAGCCTCTTGATTTATGTGAAGGCTAGAAAATCTCCTGCAAACTCTTCCATCCTTGGTTAGGTTTTAACTGAGATTAGTCATTCAGAGAATTCAGAGCATATCCTTTTCTTCTCTTAAACAAGCCCAGAAGGAAGTATTAAAAGCTGTTGATATCATTCTGTTGCCACTAGAATCAATCCTAACCTTTTGAGCTATAGCTGCATTGCGTACAGCTTTGGTAGCTGGCTCCAAGCACATGTGATATGCAAAAGAGATGATGCAGGAGCATGGATGTGTCAATATGGTGCTCTACTCAAGTAATTAAGTCAACTTCATCAGGGGGCTAGAACAGTAGCATTGCTGCAGACAGCAATTATGTTACTGCAGACAGTAGCGTTAATGCAACTAACACTGTTTTCAGTAGCAGAGCTTGTAGTGTGTGTGTAGCTTGCAGTTGTGCAATCCCATTTACTGCACTACCTTACACATCCATTACCTGCCTGTTGCCACACCTGAATGGGTTGGGAGGAGTCCGAGCTACAGGCTTGTTCCTGTGCCTGGGGCTGCATCATCACAAATGCATCTGGTCTTCTCTCTTTAGAGAAGCGCTACCCAGTAAATGAGTCTTATCTCATTACCTCCACATTTGTTGGTCTCTGCCTTTCCTCAGAAAAGGAAAAGCAGCAGCCTCTTTCTGACAAATGTTCTATAATTAGAGTGCTTATTATTAATATTAAAGCACATTAGGGTTGAGGAGCATTCATCATACATACATATACATGCAGAACTTCTAACCAGAAAAGCAGGTCAATGGTCACTTTGCCAAAACTCTCCCAAATGAGTTGGAATCAAGCATTTAGCTTCAGGCGAGGCTGCTGAAATATTATAAT
This sequence comes from Haliaeetus leucocephalus, assembly GCF_000737465.1. Classification (NCBI taxonomy): domain Eukaryota; kingdom Metazoa; phylum Chordata; class Aves; order Accipitriformes; family Accipitridae; genus Haliaeetus; species Haliaeetus leucocephalus. The sequence goes on from NW_010972605.1 coordinate 540,963, forward strand.
TTGGTTTTAGTTTGATGCCTGGCGCTGTGTCTCCTTGGGCTGGGTAGTCCATCACTGGCTGGAGCATCAGGGGCAGACCCATGGTGCTGCGCATGGCCGTGATGTTTTGCAGAAGGGAAAGCAGCTGTCTCCTGGGACTCCCAGCAAACACCTGCACACACAGCCACATGCACTTGCCTGCAGCCAGAGCTAAGAAATAAAGGCCAGTTTATGCCTTCTATTCCCTTTTGTAGGTGTGTGAGGTAGACTCTGTAAGGAATTGTAGGAATTACTTAAAAAATTTAATTTAGCAAATAGGAACTTAAAATGAAATCTGAATATATCAATAACAAAGCTGAATGCACATGTGAATATAGACTGTATATACGCTGATAGATCCATTAAACACATGAAAGAAAATGAGAAAATTCACATACAGTTTACAGCTGTCCCAGGTGCTCAGCACTCAGCTGTGGTTTTGAAAAGAAAGAGGCAAAATCACTATGGTTTAATAATAAAAAACAGTCATTGAAGTTATTTTTTTTCTTTGTCAGAACAGCTTTCAGTGATTTATAATCAAGAGCATTATCAAATCTTTATTATATCAGAGCACAACATACCAGGAAATACTTTATATTAATACTGAGAGATGTTTAGTATTTTATACATTTAAATGGAATGATATATAAAACTCTTAGAATGGAAGAGTATGTATTTTTCAAGAAGTCTGAATTGGATAATTGAATAAAATAATAGTCTGGTGCTAGATACAAGGAAATTTTTCTTTACAGCAGCTATGAGAAGAGGAAGAGAAAGAGAGAGAACAATGCTATTGATTTTTTAATTAATTTTTTTTTAAACACAAAACTCCTACTGACTTCCCGTAGGAGTTTAATACAGAGATGACGATATTCACCAAGAACAATCAAGGCCATGATGAAGGATAACCAGTGCTGCTAGTCCATGGGATTACATACCAATATTTTCTCTTGCTCCAGAGCCAGAAGCCATCACACCCTAGAGGGCTGAGAAGCAGGTGAAATCCCAGAGTAGTTCTTAAACATAAAGTAACAGCATCTTGTTCTGTCACTGCATTATAGACAGTCCTTGGCTAGGCTGCTGAATCCCATATAATGGGGCAGAGGTGGGTACAGATACCCTCCCTGACTCCCATCCCATTGCTGGGAGGTTTCATCTCACACAGCCTTTCCTGTGCCAGTCCAGCCTCAGTGGGATGTACTCTGTGGGAGGTACTCTGACAGGCAGAGCAGCATGTGAATTGTTTAAGAGCAGTGCAAAACTCGGAGCCAGAAGCCGGCCATCTCTTCCACTAACATCTTCTGCAAGCTTAACAATTAACAGTAAAGGAACAGAGATATCTGCTACACAGACAACATCAAGCTGAGTGCCTGCTGTGTGCAGCTCCCACCCGTGTTTCACCATGCACTCTGGGCATTTCTGAAGCACAGCAAAGAGCAGACGTTTTTGCTGTGAATTATTGATCTGTTTAACCTCTTGAAATATTTGGGGGGGGGGAGGGGAGGGCAGGGAATTTTCTGTCAGAAAACGCTCTTTAGTTTTACATTTTAATGATTTTCAACATTTCTTTGGGTTATTTCTTTTGCCCCAGCTTTCCTATTTTATTTCTTGTTAGCACTGTTTTGATGTTAAGTTCTCCGATAAAACATTATTTGCGTACATGTTATATGAAGATTGTGTTCAGAAATGACAATTTTTCTGAGTATTGTAACTGGGAATCCTTTTTCTGTGGTCCAGACAAATTCAGTGCAATTTTCATTGCACAAAAAAGTGCAAAAATTTGGGCATTCTGCCAATTTAATAAGTGCTGTTACTGGTGTACTGACCACAGGGAAACTATTCAGGTATGCAGGGAAAGAGAAGAACCATTGGCTGATAAATTACTGGTAGAAGTGAGGAACAAAGTTTGCTGAAAACTGTTTTTATGATCAAATCAGGAACTGACTGTGACTTTTACGGCTGATTCTGCCAAGTCAAACTGGGCTGTGCTTCATCCTGGCCTTGTATTTGGGGTAAATTAATTTATCTCCAGAAATCACAATATTAAAAAGAGAAAAAATCTTTATCAATGCAGCTATGCTGCCTCAGCTGATAAATGTTATTTCAGCTTAGGACAACACGGTGGCTGATCCTTATATTACTATCTGTATCTGATGCAAGAAATCTATGTTTTTCCATATATATCACAGGCTGTCATAAGAAATAAAGTTATGGAACAAAAATGTGTTAAAAATGTGTATATAAAAGGCTAAGTCCCCTGTGGAAGAAAGATCAAGAATAAAAAAATGAAAAGACTGTAGTATGTAAAAGGAGCTGGAATGAAATGCAGCCACACACACAGTTAGAAAGGGTTTGGAAGTTTTCACAGGACTTGCTGGAAAATATACATTGCTTCTATGAGAAGATTTGGTTTATTAGTAAAAGTCTGGGTAAAATTTCAGGATTTAAGAGAATACCAATAAAGTGAAGACTGACATTAACCAGACCATGCTATAAATACCACACAAAGAGACCAAACAAGCCCACTACTGAGAGACATGCTTGATGTTCTGCTTCACTGGTAGCTTGTAACAATAGGAAGAAACCTGTTGTCTCTGTTAGAATTAGTTCAGTTAAATAAACTGCTCAAAAGACTATTGTTTAGGTCTGACAGCAGCTGCTTACTGTGGTTCCTGTTTATGCACGATCACCTGATGCAGCTTAGAGTCTGCTGCGGTGCGCCTGTAGCACACATACATTTTAAACTGTGCCATTTGACTTTTATACGTATATACAAGTCACTTTGTGTTGCTTTGCATAAATTCCTCCTCTTTATTTGTTCTCATCAAGTGTTAAGCATAGCTCAGGATGCTATGCAGTACAAGTTGCTCTTTTAAGGAGGGCATTTTCGGAAATTCACTTCTACGAAGGTGAATTGGCTTATACCTGCAATTTAGTTGCCTGTAACACTAGGAGCAACTACACTCTACATATCTGACTGTAAATGAAAACCTGAGTTCAGATTGCAGCATAAAATCTATATTAAAAAAAATTAAAATCAAGTCTTTTCTCAATATCAGTAGGAAGGCAAGTTTTTTCTGAATGGCAGACACAAAAGATACAGAAGCAAAATTCTTTAAGAATATATTATTTTTACAAGGAGACTGAATTTCACTCTAATGAAGAATATATCTATTATTAATAAGTGTGCATTTTTAAAATGAACACAACAGGTTACATTTCTGAAAGCTCACTCCTCCAGGCATCAAAAAATGCAGGCACGTACAACTGCTTCAGTTAGCAGTTGGTTTGTCTTTTACTACTGCAGTGGTGGACGTTCAAGCCTGGGGGATAACACAGCTAACAATAAATATATTTGCTATACCATTATGGTTTAAGTCCAGCCAGCAACTAGGCACCACACAGCTGCTTGCTCACTCCCCGTCCTCCCAGTGGAATGGGGAGGAGAATCGGAAAAAAAAAGTAAAACTCGTGGGTTGAGATAAGAACATTTTAATAACTAAAGTAGAATAAAATGTAATACTAACAATATAAATAGTAATAGTAATGAAAAGGAATAAAATAAAATATAAAACAACCAAGAAAAGACAAGTGATACACAACACAATTGCTCGCCACCCGCTGACCAGTGCCTGAACAGTCATCAGCCCCTCATGGCCATTACCCCTCAGTCTACATACTGAGCATGATGCTCTATGGTATGGAATATCCCTTTGGCTAGTTCGGGTCAGCTGTCCTCACTATGCTCCCTTCTAGCTTCTTGTGTACCTGCTTGCTGGCAGACCATGAGAAACTGAAAAATCCTTAACTTAGGATAAGCGCTCCCTAGCAACAACTAAAACATCAGTGTGTTAACAACACTGTTCTCACACTAAATTCAAAACACACTGTACCAGTTACTAAGAAGAAAATTAACTCTATCCCAGCCAAAATCAGGACACCTATTTAGGTGAAGCCATTCAGAGTTTTCCAAACTGTGACGTATAATATTTTACTAATACAAACTTTGTGCTCACTGGTAATCATGAGATAATAATTCACTAAACAGCTAGAAGAGAGCTCAGCTCAGGCTCCACACAGACATATGTCAGAAAGAGATTATAAGATAAGAGCCAAAGAAAATTAAATTTTAACTTTGTCTCCTCATACATAAACTCAAAAGACTCTCCAAAACAAACAACATATCCTCAGCTGAGAGGAAGGAGAGAAATCAGTACCAAAAACTGGATTAGAGGGCTGGTTTCATAGGAACAGCAGGGAATAGAAAGAAAACTTCCCATTATCAGCTGACTCTCAATGAAAGCATGATCTTCTAATCAGATGCAGAAAAAGCTTCCTTTGAAGTCAACATGGCTGGACCCTTTAAAGCTCCTGAAGAGTTCACAATTCATATTAAATGAGTAACTGAATAACTGAAAATTAATCCCAGCACTTAGACTGTTCTCTCTAGTATAAAAGAAAGAAAATGTGAGACGAAATTCATACAGATCCTTATTTCTTCTAAATTATGCTAAGAAATGGAAATCTGTCTTCTTAACTCTAACATGTATTTATGAGTTTAGTAGCAGGGAATTGCAATAAATGTCATATTATTATGCAGAATGTATTTGTAGCTCATTTCTATGCTTATAGTAAATTTGGGGCACAAGAATCAGGATTTAAACACTAGCAGTTTTTATGAATAAAGCCTGCTGAATCAGGGTCTAAACTCTGAAAACTGACACAAAATAAAAGTGGCTTTTAGGTAAGTTTTTGGACTAGTATGGATAAGATTCACAAACTGGGGAAGCGTATCAGTTATCTGGTGGAATAACATATGTCAATGTTTCCTTTGTAGATTAACAAAAATAACCTTTACGGTGCCACATGACCTTTGCGATTTCTTTACAGTCAAAACGGTGACTGATAAACAAAAATGATATATCAAGCAATATTATTTTTGGAAATGGGGGGACTTGGAAGTGAATTCCAGATTTGGTGCTTTGGAATCTGAAAATAGGAAAGAATATATAGTCTTCAACTGACAATAATATGTTCCATTTAACATTAAATTTACATCAACATGCTGCACCGTAACACTAGATATTCAGAATAATTTTTTGAGTGTGATTAGATTATTAACATTCTGAACATGACATTTATTTGAATTTAAATTCATTAAAATAAAATTAAAAGGCCAGACAGTTGGAATATCAAATCAAGAAAATTTAATAGCTTGATTCTGTTTATTTGCATTCTTCTCTAAATACTGAGTAAGATGACTGCATGGCTCTGAGGATTTTTCAAATGAGAATGTTTACACATATAAATCAGAATATAAAATGTAAGTATAAATCAGAATACCCCTCAGAACTATATTATACTGCCATGCATTATCAGAAACAAGAGATCTCAAAGAAGTTTACAAGAGTCTAGCTTATTAAATCAGCTAAGGCATAGTAAGGCATAGGAAAGGGGGTTCACCCGGTGTTCTCAGGTAAATAACCTGTATCTGCAGGATGTAATATACCTTGCTGTATTCCAGCTGAGTACCAAAACAAACAAAGCATTACTGCTTTTCTTCTGGACTGAAATGAGTTCGGTGAGAACAAGGCCAAGTTCTTATCATGATAATCCCCATGAGCAAGGAGGTTTTGGCCTATGTTTAATTAAAGCTGCATTACAGTACTTAGACATCTGTTACATTTGTACATTGTAGGTCAAGGGCTCAGCTCCAGCTTCTCTTCTAAGATCTCTATGGCCACTGTTGAGCCTTTTTTTTCCCCATTATTTTTTATAGCTAAGCCACTACTTCCAAGTCCAAGAACACTTTTCTCTGATCAGGGAAAGGGGTATGACCTCGTCCCTTATTTCTAGCATTTTGAGATTTGCTGAAGAATGTTTACAGAGAAACCTACTGAAAACCCTCAGGAAGATTAATGAACCACATTGTGCAAACTGTAATGGGGATGGATGCAAACTTCATCTTTAAGTCTGACTCTTAGACCAGTAAGATCAGTATATAAGGATTGCAGTTAGCTGCATCACTGTATTGTCTTTAATTGAACATTTGCAAATAGTGGTTTTCCTATATTTAAATCATTCTTTGCTATTTCTATCTTTTATTTTCTATGATACATTTTGGCACTTTCCTTCATTCCCTCCCCATCCAAAACCACCTTATGCAACAGTTTCAGCTCTCTTTATATGAGCCTTTAGTTTCAATTAATGAGACTAATTGCATGGCTGAAGAGTTAGATACACACTTCCTTAACAAATAGCTATGACAGTTTAAGATGCCCTCTTTCCCATCTTAAATTACTTCTGTCAAGCTCTATTGACAGAAGAGAATATCTGAGTGCTCTGCAGTCACCTCGGAGAAAATTCCTGCAGTTCATATGGAAAAATTTTGCTTTGGTTCCATGTACAAAGTCTCATGTTGTTTGTGAAATGTTTTGTTAAATTAGCTCCTCTTGGACAGATTAGCATTTCCATGGCTGAATCTCTTTCATTCCTTCCTCACCTTTCACGAAGTGGATGACTGTCATGAGAAGCTACTCATGTCTAACAAATGTCTAAGGAAAGTTGTAACCTTCATCCTTCCACCATCCACAAAAGAGCTGGCCAAGGGCTTACCACCACCCCAGCAAGGGAGGAGCATAAGCCTCTTGACCTTAGGCAGCTCTTTGGAGCCACATAATTGTTGGCGGGTACAGGTGTGGTGAGAGCTCAAGTTATTTACTGTCTGGGTCCAAAATTATCTGCTTGTCCCTTATGTTGTCTCATGTTGGGTCTCAGTCAGGAACGGTGGCTATTTTGTGGTATCAGTCCTTTTATAAAAGCAATATGTATATGTATATGTACACGTATATGTATATGATAGGGACTAAATGACATTGTGTGAACACAATTCTTTTAGGAAAAAAGAAGTCACTTATCATCAAGTCTTTAATTTTGTTTTTTGTTGCCCTACTACCAGTTTAGACGTGGTTAGTTTCTTCCAAAAACTTGATGAAACCTAGGCTTTTTTTGGAAATATGTCATTGAAACTTGTTTTCCATTTTCTAGCTGTTGTTAACATGTAGATGAACTTCAGCTGATCAGGCATTGTATTTTGATATTTGTGTTTTTATTGCCCCTTGAAAAAAAAAAAAAAAAGATAAATTTCCATTCCCATTCCAGGCAATGCTTTATCTATGGTAAAGTATCCTGCAAAATAACAAAAAATGAAGGAACACCTATGCACATAAATAACTTCATTCTATAAGCAATTTCATCTGTAAGGGTTTGGGTCAGAACTTTGACCTAATCTACAGGAGGCTCAAACCCTGCACCGTAACAGAACAGTTAGGGATACTTTTCAGCAGCTTTTCCCCATGAATTTCAGAAAGTGATGTATTCTGGTTCAGTGAAGACAAAATCTGAAAATTTCACAGTGTCAAGGTTTATATTCTAGAAGAATGTAAAAGCAAAGATATATAACCTAATCAGTTTGCTGAACAGCAAGTGTATTTCTTTCAAAGTAAATAGCTTCTGAAAAATATTATTTATGTAGTTCTTGCAAATTTGTTTGAAGTGTTGTTTAGACAATCTTATTATGTATAAAGATAAAAACTTCCATCAAGAAATTATGCAAAAGAAAATGGACACACCAGCTGGATAAATCTATCATACATTGGCAAAAAGCAACAAGCACATTTAATTAGCTGAGTGAATGTAGTTTGCTGAATGCTGAAAGCACAGACTCACTCATATTAAAATGTGCCTAATTTCTGTGAAAAAAAGTCCCATCTGAACAGCCCTGACCATAGTCAATCATACTAAAAGCCACTGGTGCTTAATTTGATTTACCAATATAAAATGCAAATGAGGTGATTAAGTGGAGTGGCAGACATAGTAGGGCCTCTTTCAAACCATCAAGTTAAATGCAAGCAGACAACAAACTGGCTGTGCAAAGAAAATTTTAGCATATTCGTTTGATTAGTGCTACAAAAATTTAATTAGGTTGGCTAATTACTTGACAAATTGCTCTACACTAGAGAAAAGGCAGAGCATGTTTTATTCCTGCAAAAACCCAGTGTGTATTTTAGCCCAAATGCTATCTGCCAATTTGCAAAAGCATTATTAAATGAATGAAAGATGGTACAACAGTCTCCAACAATGGCAAATTGTATAATGCATATAATTAGACAAGGCACACACCACTATATCCATATGTCCATGATCCCTCATGTCTAAAAATATTTAACACAATATTTCTAGGAAAATACTGTCAAAACAGATTATTACAAGGCTGTCAGTTCTTCATAAGAAGCAATATATAGAAAATACTCATTAGTAGAAAACACAGCTCATCCAAAGCAGAGCCTCTTTGCCCAAACGAACTCTGTCAAACATGGTAACAGGGATGCACTTTATCTGTACCTTGCTAAAGGGAAAAAACACACTGTTCAGTTAAGGGCTCTATCTCTATGTCTCTTTATTACTAAGCAAGGCCAAGAACATTACTTACCTGGGAAGGGAAGAAAGACAAACTTGGATGAATTTTACATTTTACCATTTTATTGGTGTGAATAGGCCACATAAGAAGAACACCAGGACTTCAGCGTAGAAGAACACGTTTCTCTTGTTTGTCTATTTGCATTCAAATGCCATGAAAGCTGCCAATTTTTATTCAGGAAGCTGCATGTGCTTTTGCTGGCATTCAATGTAACTAATCAGCCTCTACTGCCTCAAACATCATGATAATATAAATAGATACCCACTTTATCTACTCAAGTGGAAAAATAAGTATCATATTATATTGCATTGCAATTGGCAATTAGATACTGCATTTAACTCAGGCTAAAACAATATCTTAGGAAACCTAGGGATACGTGAGATCTCTTTTAACTACCATTGCACATGTGCATGCAGACATAAAATACTATTTCTTGCAATTAGCAATTCTCAACTGCTGTTCTACCATGCCAATATATTTTTATATGTACAGCCTTAGTGAGATGTCAAAAACCTTAAATCAAACATAATTTTATGTTACCTCAGCATAATTATTACTGTGTGTGATCAGATTTGTTTCTAATATATTGTATGTTAAATCAAATTTCAGTTCCTTAGCAGTTTGTCTGAATAATTGCTAAGCTCACATTAAATAAGAGGCTACACAGGTTTCTGGATGATTTTTAAAAGAAAGTAGCCAAGCCTGGTTTTTGCATCTTTGTTTTTGTTCTGATACTTCAAAATTCCTGATTTTCAGAGGATGATGCTCATTCTGCACTTACACCTCTTGTGACAAAAATTGAAAGGTCTGAAAGCCCTTTTCACTTAAAAAAGTCTTGTTTATACTTAAATAATCCAGGAGGAAGATAATAATATTTGTTAGGTTTCAAAACCAGACAGGTGAGGATAGGCAAAAATGCAGTCAGCTGCATGGCTACAGTCCTCTTCCACAGAAGCATAGGAAAGGCAATGCATGGGACTAGGCTCAGAAAGAGAGCCCCAGTATCAAAGCAACTAGCTCTGACATGTACTAACATTCAGCAGAGTCAACTGCATTGATGTAGATGTTAATATTACCTGCATATTGAGTGCAAGATGCCACAAATTAATTATCTAAGACTGAGATTCTTAAAAATAGTAAATATAAAGGGGAAAAGAGAGGTTTAACTTCAGTCCTGTTCCATCATGTCCACTGTAGGTATGAAAAACTCTTCAGCGAAGCAAGTTTTGTGTGAGATGTTTCAATAAACTGGAATTTTGTAATAAAGACTAGACTGAAAAATTACCATTTTTGGAGGAAAAATATCTAACCTGCTGTTGAAAGCAAAGATTTTAATTATTCTTTTCTTTTGGCCTTGAGCATGCTATGGCCACTATACATGCATGGAATTGGGAAAAGGAGAACATCTTAAGACTAAGTAAAAGAGAAGAATTGTGATTTCTCAGAGACCTCTGACCTGACATCAGTGTGGTAAGGGACATGAGGAAAATAAATTATGTACTTGCTTTTTCCTCTGTGTTTTGTGAGACGAAAGGAGCAATTATGTTTAGAAACACTTCAAATAACTATGCAGGGGAGAATAACTATATGGGGAATAACTATGTATATATAACTATATATGGAATAGCTAGGTAGGGAAGCCAGCAGAGTACACAAAAACTTTATAGAACATGTGCTGGAGGCTATAGCTCTTCCTACAGCCAGTGTAGACCAGAGTATCTTAAGCAACTTATCAATATAGCATAACAATTCTCAATCTTTTTTGAGAATTTTTCTTCATCATAATTTAGGTCCCTCTCCCCACAGGTACACATAGTCTCAGTCTCCAGCCAGCCCCAATCCTCTAAATTTCAAACTCTCACCTTTCAGCCTCCATAAAGTGCAACAATTTGTCCTCCCAGCTTCCTACACCCAAAAGTCCCTGGACTCCCTAATTGTCCTGATGACTTTTTGACCCAGCCATGTACACTGAATCAGTGTAAATGAAGCATCTTTCCTGTAGAGGAGCTTCTATGAGAAAACTGGAAGAGGGGGCATTAAAAATGACAGGAATGGCACCTGTATGGGGGAACAGAAGTCAGAAGGGATTTGTGGGATCTGGTCTCACCTCTGAGGATAAATGCACCAGCCTGCGCAACCTGTGCAATGCCCTTGAGAAGCCCTGGATGGGGCCACCAAAGAGAAAGCAGCCCCTGCAGTCAGCAGCAGAGGCAGCAGAAGCAGGACTGTGTACAAGGAAAGCTTTCATTTTCACCTTTTTGCTTTGGGCTTTACTAGCTGGGGATATGCTCAGAGCACTGCTTATCCTAAAATGACAAATGTGACAGTACAAAACAGAACTCTGGCAAGTACAGTCTTTGCCGTGTGCTTGACTTACTTCTCATTTCCACCATTCTCTGTGTGAAACAGAGGAACAAACAAGAAAATAAGAAGCCTAAATATTTGAAAAGATATTTGCTGCAGCAGAAGGGAACATAAAAGGTAACAGGCAGTTTTCCTATTTGAAAAAAAGAAACATTTCTTAAAGTCACAGAAATAGGAATCCAATTATTACTTAGATGAGACAATTAGAAGCTGGACCTTGTGCAAGACAAAATAGCTATTCACTTTTGTTACTGTTTGATTTTGTAAAGTATTATTTGAAACAATTTACAATTGTTAGGGACATGCACAGCGCTGGAACTGACATTAAGGAGATTAACTTAAGGTTTGGTTTACGTGCAAGTGGCATAGGTGGTACCTGAACTCATGCCTTACAGTTGTTTTAAAATATTATTAATTTATCAAAGGACTATCTTTTTAAAAATTATTGCATCACTGGATTATTTACAGCTTACGTCTTGTTATAAGAAAAACCTGCTAGACTTGGTTTGGATGTGTTCTTAGTTTCACATAATCACTTAACTGTTTTTTCACACATTTTGTGTTTTATATTCTCTCCTCAGTATTGGCTCTTTGCCTTGGAGGCAAAACACTGGGCTAAACTGGTATGCTATTTTGTTCTTATGTATATAGCTGGGAGATAAGACATAGGTAAAAATGTTGAAAAAAACCTCACTTTGTTTTCTGTGGGTCCTGGTCTTTTAAGGATATGTTACTTTAGCTTTGGTGAAATGTCACTGTTACGCTACCCACAGTTAGGATTTACATCCTAAAATTAGATTTTTGCTATAGGTTTCTGGAACCAAATGTTGGGTGGCTACATGACATGAACAGACTCCTTAGCTTTTCAAATAAAAAATTCTTAGTTTCATTTATTTGCATTAAGACTCACCCAATTAGTATTTTAATCATCTCATTGTGTATCATTCTAGATAAAAGGTGATATCTGGGAAAGTAAAGTTTACTAGTATGACAATTATTATTAAATTTATAAAGTTCCTCTATCTTTACTCACTTTTTTGGTCTCTGCTGTTTCTGCTCTTTTCTGACATTTGTGGCTTGCATATTATTTTTTCCTTACTGACATGTGTATTTGCATATAAATAATGCTATTTAATCCTGAAAAGCAGTTTCAGCACACTGAATTCACAGCAGCAAAATCTGGTTCTAGACACACTTGTGTTACCTCTCTGAAAGAGTTAAAACATTTGGAAAGGGCCATGCTAACAAAGGACCACCTGTACTGAGAATGTGAAGAGAAACAGTGAAGTTTAATGCTATCATCATAAATAGCATACTCTAATCAGTCTCTCCTTTCATGTGAATTTGAAAATCTTTCTTCCATAGAAGTACTTGCTAAAGACAATTATGCAAGAGCAAAACCACACAGTGCTACTGCTGAAAATTGCCAATAGATTCTGAAGTGTTTCAAACAAGGATATATTAGACTGCCTGTGCACTTGTAAATTATAATAAGAGAGGACAGCAGGCTGATGAGAATAAACAAAAAACTTCCTGAGCAATGCACCTAATAAAACACAATCATAAGTTAATTTTTCAGCGATGGTCTGTAGTCTGTGCTTTTGCCTGAGAAAATGCCTGCTTTTGTTTATTTCTCAATATTCCCTGAAGTAACAGACTAGTGTAAGAAACACAGAGTTTTTCATGGTAATAGAAGGATTTAATTTCCACTCCTGAATATATTTTAGCTGTTTGAATGAATATTTATGATGTTTGGAGTGACCATTTGCCCACCTTTGTAACAACAAAGAATTCTACTTGTGAACAAAGGTGGATTGTATTCCATGAAATGCTCTGGTTTTACATTTTGTACACTGTGATAGCTGGCAGAAGCATGTGAACAAGCTCTGAACATTAAATTGAGCCACACTTTGTTCTTCCTCTACATTGGCACAGATCTGAGTAACTTTGATGAGTACAATATATTTATTCTTGGTTCAAGTTAATGCAACCGAAAGCAAGCCTTTGGCTTAACAGAACTATTTTTTTAACTACAGGGTTGATATTGTATAACTGGGGCACATAATTTGAATGTGTGTTTTGTAGATGATGCAGCAAACACAGGTGACTTGCTTTCCCTTGTCGGAATTGACTGAGTCCTCGGAAACTGCATGTACTTGTCTATGATAAGCCTAATCTTCATACCTACTATCTATTTATTACTAGTTATTAGCAGTAATTAGAAAATATTACTAATACTTTCATTAGAACCTTGATTCCTTCCAAACCCAGACAAAATTTCTGGAATGAACATGCCACGCCACAGCCATATGTGTCAGTTAGGGCATGCGATTTAGTTCTCCTTGACAGACACATTTCAAAGTAATGATGATTCTGCCTGTCTTATGTGCAGGGTTTTAACAGTAATTTCTGGTAGTGCCAAATCAAACCCTTTAGCTTATTTTAGCCACAGATAAAAAGTCATTGTTCTGGTTATTTTTCTCAGCCCGGCCTTCTCATTCTGATTGCATTTTAACCATCTACAAGGGTGCCATGGAAAAGGCTTTTTTTTTTCTTTTCTGTTCTTAATCACAATACACTCAGAATAAACTTTTTTTAAGTTTATGACTGAATTCAAGATGAGATTTTTAAGACAGGAATGTTGATATCTTGGCTTAAAAGCAATACAGACATTCAGGTCCCACTCTGGATGACTAAAAATCCCTGCAGTTTGGCTGCTAATCATGAGGATGGCCAAGCTGTATAGGTACCTGAGATTTCCAGAACCCACAAAGTTCTGCCTCTGCACATGTCCAAATATCTGACTTATGACAGCACTGAGCAGCCAAGAGAAAGAGCTAAAGTGATATCTATCTACTTGAAATCCTGAATCATTTACTGGAAATGTATTTAGAGTGCCAAATTACTATGAGACATAAGAAAGTTGTTTGTGTTTTGAACGAACACATTGTATGTGTGATGTGTGTAAGGTACTGAAGTGCATGAAAGACGATAAGTGATGTAAGTATTATTTGAAAAATTGTTGAGCATGTTTTAAAGAAGGTATGTGCATGTGTATGTGTAAGTGTGTGTATGTGTGTTTCCTGCCAAAATAAGAAGTTGATGGATTTGAAATATAACAATTTGGTACATTAGTGTGATGTGTTTTTTTTTTTTTCCCTTGAAGGTGCTCAATAGACTAAGGAACTGTTATATTTTTCACCTATTAGAAGATGATGGGTGCAAGACTGCAAAACATGGTTGTAGTGAAACAAACTGAAAACCAAAGTTGTTTTTGTGTAAGCACAGTTTCGTCACTGACAGTGTTAAACCAAAGACATAGTCAGGAGACAATGGTGAGAATCAAAAGAGTCATCTACCTGTAAAAATGAGAAAGGAATTCTGGTAGAATAAGGAAAATGTTAACATTGTTGGACAATGCAGTGTGTTGCTTTGATGCCTTGCACAGTTTCTACTCTTTTCTTCCTTCTGCTTCTTTTCACTGGCTTAATGATCAGCTTAAACAGAGAAGTGGTACAATGTACAGAGGAAAGCGGAGGGGTTCATAGCCTGCGTATTGTACTACCTGCTGCGTCTTGAGAAGTAGGAGGCTGTATGGGGTGGCCATGGCAAGGTGTTGGCAGCAGGGAGCTGCAGGGGTGGCCTCTGTGGGAAGAGGTCAGGCCTGTCCCATGCTGGACACAGATGGCTCCAGCTGGCTCCACAGGACATAGCTGAGCCTGACATCCATGTATTTGGTGCCTCTGAGAAAACACATTTGAGAAAGGGGAAAAATGAGAGACAGGCAGAGAAGTGAAGAAAAAAAGGGTGAGAAACAGCCCTGAGAATAGCAAAGTCAGTGATAAGGGAGGGGGAGGCAGTGCTTCAGACACCAGAGCAGATAATCCTCTGCAGCCTGTGGAGACATCACGCTGGAGCAGGGGAAAAGTATGAGGAGGAAGGAGCCGCAGAGAGGAGCTGTTATGGACTGGCCACAAGCTCTGTTCCTCAACCCCCGCGCTGCTTGTTGAGGGGAGGTAGCGAAATGGGGAACGAAGGAGTGATGTTGAGCCTATGAAGAGAAGTGGGACTGGGGGGAGAAGGTGTTTTTTAAAATTTTTGTCTTTATTTCTCACCACCTACACTTATTTTAATTAATAAGAAATTCAAATCAATTTTCTCCCAGTTGAGTCTGTTTTGCCCATGACAGTAACTGGTAAGTGATCTCCCTGACTTCATCTCAACCCATGAGCTTTTTAATCTTATTTTTGCCCTCCCTCTGCCTGCTGAGAAGGAGGGGCAGTAAGAAAGCGGCTGGGTGGGTGTTTGGCTATTGGCCAAAGTTAACCTGCCACAGAGGTACAAGTATAAACCTGCTGCGGCTGGTGAGGGCCTGGAACCGCACATCATTGCTCCTGGCTGAATACAAAACTGTAATATGGAAAATGAACTACAGTATATTTAAATGAAGCCTTTAAAATTAGTGAGTTTAGCAAAAGATCTAAATATCTTGTTTTTGGTTGGATTTCATCAACTCAGCACACAAATAGTCTGTAGCAAATCTTAAACCCTGCAAAAAATATGTGCATCTGTAAAGATAAATTCATAATTTACCCTAATTTAGGCTTCTGCATTCCAGTTATATGGCACCTAAATGGTGTGCTGAATGTCTGCCCTCCAACACTGCACAGTCCCTACTGCCCTGAAAATGTTGATTAAAAGAGTGCTGTGCTGGGGCAAGCAGGGTAGAGAGTGTGCAGGAAAGGCTGCAGCTCCTTGGTGGTCTCAGACACACTGTCACCACTGCTGAGCCTCCTGCGGGCTGCAGTTCTGGCTGTTGTCCTCATCTGCCCTCTCCCTCCTGCACTGCTGCTGTGGTAGCTCTGCTGCCTTTACTCTAGAGTCTGTTGCACAGGTGACTGGCAGTAGGCACTGAAATTATTTGCAATGTATTTTATTCCCCTCTAGCTAAATCCCTAATCTGGCTTTCTCTAGAATGGACTGGAAGTAACATAGTGTCTGAGCTACTTTGTGATTTTGTACTGTAAGAGACCTGGGCAAGTGCCAGACATTTTATGGTTCATCCCATGCCTTGCTTCGGGGAAAGAGCCAGCTACTGTTCCCTGCAGACGTGATGCACCTCACAAAATAAAAAAAGTCTTTCCTGTCTTTCCCTCTCTCCTAGTGAAAGATCACTTCCTGTTAAGTGATGTCTTGCTATTAAAAATACTAATTGATACAAACTAGGTTCTGTAATTACAACAGAACATTGAAAAATATTTTTTTTCCTAGGGTATTTTTCAGTTGAAAAGAAATATCTGAGATAGCTGGAGAAGAGGTCTTATCCAGCTATTTAAGTGATTCTTGATTAGTGAGTGCAGGCCTCTGCCTATTAAATTATAGTTTGAGATTTAATAGAAGAAAATCTATAGGAAGTGATTTTCTATTGTAACTACACATATTGTGTAAAGCTTGTTCATTTCACCTCTGTACTCTAAGCGAAAGTATCTTATCCATAATACTGACATTCAGTGTGAGTGTTATAATTCTGCCCAAGACTCTTTGGGGACCCCAAAGGTACAAATGGTACCTTTGACACTGTAGTCTTGCAATTTCTGAACTACTAATGAATGGCTGAACCTACTTCAAAGATGCTATTTATGTATTAGATCACTGAAGCTGATTTCATGTGTAGCTGGCTGAAAAGTGCTTTGGCTCTGAAATCATTATGGGGCTGCCCAAAAGGTACTCGACTGACAGCTACTGAAATGAGCAGAAATGAAGTTCCACCCAACTATTCATCATCAAGGAGAGATTGAAAGCACCTGGCTGATCAAAGATAACTTAGTAATGATTTTACCAGCCAGTGTTTATTCTAGCGATTATGGCCACTCCTGTTGTGCTTTCATAAGGAAAAGAAGCCATTTTAAGTAGGACATTCATAGCCACTTGCAGTTGCATATAGACCTGGATATGGTTCCCAGTCTGGAGGGAGAACACAAAAAGCCTTATTCTGGTAAAAAAGTAAAAAGGGTCATTGTTTTCTTTCTGAGCTGCAAGGACAAAGATATTACAAAAGAGAACAGGAGTCAGCTCCACTCTGCCTGGAGCAGCAGGGATCTCTGGACAGATGTACACTTTTGAAGGAGATATGACATATGTCCATACATCACATGTGGACACATGTTTCTTCAAGTACAAAACCACTGGTTCAGTCACAGCTGTTGGGTGTTTAGCACTTCAGAAAATCTGGCAATTTATTTTGCTGCTCAACAGAGACTTAAAACCTAATGTTGTCACTCATTTATTTGTTCTCTCGCTCTTAAGCCTAATTAGAATGATCAAACACACAAGGCTTTTACACACCAATGTATAAGTAAATCCAGAAACATAATTTGGATCCCTTAGGTAACTGTTTCCTTCTGAGAGGCAGATTCCTGCATTAGTCTATGCGCTCTGTGGTATGATAGATGAGGTACCCCCACACCAAATCACAATGGCTGGAAGAAACAGAACACATTTCTCACGGAAGAGATAATCTACCCAAAAGTCAAGCCTGGGGAAATAGCCTAACTTTAACTTCCCTGATATCTAATGAGATCAAGTTATAGTTGAATTAATTGAAAAATGAGCATTTCTACTTTGGCAAAATGAAAGGTATCCAAGTCACTTGTTCCACCTCACATACAAACCCCATCTTTTTTAGCAGCTTTACCAAAATTAATATTTTTTTACGTTCAGTGAAAATTTTCCATCGTGGAGAAAATGCATTTTCCATTGAAACAGAAACTGGAACTATACCAGAAACTTTATTTTTCAATTGAAAACCAAGTATCTGCATATACATTTTCTAAGTATATATCTGTTATATATCCTATGTCCACACACAGAGATCTTGAAATTGTTCACAAACACTAGTTACCTTTGAACCCTGTATTTCTTCTGATGACATATGCTGTCTCACAATATAATTTATAGGCAAAGTCACATACCTTTGTGAGGTGATTTTGACTTTAGGTGAGTTAAGTTGCTCTTGAGTTGACTATCTCTTCCTATTGACTCTGAAGGACTTACTTACACTCTTGTATAAGGGATCCAAAACTAGTTGGGATAAACCCACATTAACATCCCATTATTTTATCCCCATTTGTTCGTTCTCTAACTCAGGAAAAGAATAAATGCTTCTATGTTTAACTGTTAGCTTCTTTTAAAGACATACTGGTTCAGAGGATTCATACTGTAAGAATTTCAGAATTTCCAGAACAGAAAATTTGT
This sequence comes from Haliaeetus leucocephalus, assembly GCF_000737465.1. Classification (NCBI taxonomy): domain Eukaryota; kingdom Metazoa; phylum Chordata; class Aves; order Accipitriformes; family Accipitridae; genus Haliaeetus; species Haliaeetus leucocephalus. Next base: position 559,078 of record NW_010972605.1, read on the forward strand.
GATTTCATAGTTTTCTTTCATAGTGTCAAGAATTAGAATGACCTTTACATATACTTGAAGTCCCATAGATATGTTTAGATAATTTTCTAAAAACTGATTGATTGACCAAATTTTTAGATGGTGTGACCAACTAACTTTTAATGCTGAATACTTCCAAAGTGTGTCTGCACTTTTAAAGAGCTTTATTAAAAGTATATCTTCATCCAAACTCCTCTATTTAAAAAAAATATAGCAAATTAGTTTCTTTTTTCTCCTGACAATTATTTTTCTGGGGCGCCACAGGGCTGAAAAAAATCTCTGACAGGAACAGTATTTTCTTTGTTGAGGTAATATTAATAGATGAATTTATTTGGCCATGAAGGTTGTTCTTTTTAGAGTGCTTTGAAAGCATAAGCAGAGGAAAGAATGCTCGAAAGAGCCTGAAATTTGATTTACATCTTTAGAACAAAGAAACAAATGAAAATGTGACTATTGTCTTTATCTTCACTGTTATTGTATGTGGTATCCTTCTATAATCTTTTCTTGTAATGATACTTAATAGCTGCCTTCGAGGTATTAATGGAAATTGTCACAGGCAAGGGAGATATTACTGCATCTAATGAAGCAAAGTAGGACTAAAAGGAAAAGAAGAACAATAAGTAAAATGTGAACAAATAGAAGGATTTAACTTATTTCTGAAATTTAACCCTACACATGGTTAATTGTCATAAAATCAAAATAACTGAATGCGGTTACTATTCAGCATATCAGTACATTCTTCATGAAAGCTTACAGAGCAGTTACAGTACGTAGATTTTAGATGTAAAAATTTAAGTGTATCTGATTTATCAGCCCTTAGCACATCAATATAACAATACAACTACAAAATATGTCCAATTTTTAATAAACTACACTAAGGAAATTCCTGCTGACTGAAGATTATGCACCCTTCAAATTACTCATAACTAGGAATATAAACAAACCAATATTTTATAAGGGAAAATATAATTTTGATAGAAAATACAACTCTCCAAGTATCAAAATACAAACATGGGCACCACATTTACACATATTTCTCACTATCTCTCCAGTCATTTAAAGTCTAAAAATATGACTAATGCATTTCAAGCATTTTTCTTGGCCAGTTAAACAAAAGAAGCATGTGAAAAAAGGCTGTAAAATATAAATGAATGACTTATTAAATACATCAACATTTCTGAGCAAAATTTCAGTTCTGTTCATCTTTTGGTAATGGAACATTTAGTAGAAAGACAAACAGAAAATACCATCCAAATAGAAGCTAGGTAACATGGCAAACAGTTTGCATGATACTTGTTTGTCTAACCCACAGAAACAGAAATTTTTAAAACATTAACTCTTTTGTTTTAATTAGAATGTATTTTATTTAAACTATATTTTTAAAGCAGACCTAAATAATTTTCATTAGAAAATAAATAAAACTGCATTAAATCTGTACGAAGCCCTAAATTTGTTGCAATTGACTTGAATAATTTCAATTAATGGAAAAATATATTGAATATTTTGAATAGCATACGTATTGCCACAGTTTTGAAGAAAGTTAAGTCACTGAATTGGTGGAATTTATTGCTTAAATGCCTGAGGAAGGATTTGTTGAAATGATAAATCTACTTCTGGAAACAATAGCCATTTCTGCAGATAAATATGTATTTTTTAAAATTCTGTTATTCAGTGTTTGCAATTAAATAGTTCAGAAATGTATGGAAGGTCAAAAAATATCAAAACCCACAAAAAAAGGAAAGCTGCTTTTTTTTTTTTAACCTGTGAAGTGGTGATGGAACAATGAGATCTACTACATCTAGAACTTGAAATCACACTGATTAGAAAAAATAGGTGGAACTTCACTAAAGCTCGTTCTTTTGTTCATATGGAAACAGAAAAACATGCTTACAAAATTAACCTTCTTATGTATGTAACGTGTATGTAATGTAGTTTTATACAACTAAAAAATCATAAAATGTGATTTTTGTGTATTTTAATTGAATTTTAATTTCATCCAACAGGAATTTTAAAATAGCAGAAGTTAAAAGTCATTACTCAGCCACTAAAAAAGAAAACTATCATATGTCTTTCTGACAAGAAAAATGATCTTACTGAATTTTATTTATGGGATTCACTGGCTGTTTAAACGCATGTACTTAGACATAATATATCCATCTAAAGTTAAAGAAATGCCAAACTTGGTATGAAGGTTATAATTATAAGACTTATTAGCTGCTAACATCAAGAAATAGAAGTATAAATCCAAAGAACAAAGGATCTGATATCATGTAATGAACAGCTATCTACACCTGCTGCAGCTATATTTATGCACATGAACGCAGGCAACTTTCAGAGGCAGATGAGAATGCAGTTGGTTAGGTGTGATTAGGAAGAACAAAAGTTTAAGAAAATAAATCAGTTAAGAAAGACTAAAACAATATAATAAGTTTCAAGATTCCATGATTTCAGAATATTATTATTAAAATTGTTGGTTAAAATCATGTTGATTTAAATATGCAGTCAGTAATACAGCTACTGGAATACTTCTAATGACTGTGCCTGGAGGTTATCTAGGATTGAAGTGAATAAAATAGCTATGCACTTCCATTTACATGATATCCACTTGCTGATATGTTCTCAGAGAAAAGCACAGTGTTTGGCCATTTTTATGCAGTGCTCTTAGATAAACTGTCCCATATATTGCTGTACATAAGTCTGACATTTCTACGTGAAATCTTAAGCAATATGTATGAAGTGTGAACAGCAAAACCTTAGGAGTATTTATTATATCTAGACTATTCATACACAGGTTTGGATGAAAAATCAAAATCTCAACTGTTTATAGACATCCTAAGCAATCACACTTTTTGTGGCAACTTCAAATTTTTCAGTTTTTCCTGAATTTGAGTCAAAACTTTATTTGCAATTGTTTCCCATATAATGTTTTAAAGTCATTAAATTTTGAGAAACAAAGATAGCCCAAGCCTGTACTTAGAAAATTTCTAAGCCATTCTAGTAAGCATGTATAATAATTTGTACCTGAAATTTGTAGCAGGCTAACATTCTCTGTGTAAAGATGATGACTTGTGAGCCGAGCAGTCTTGAAGCCAGCGTTCCATTTAAATCACCTGTGCTATCACAGAAGAAAGAAAAATATACATCTTCTGAGGTTTTGTGGGGAGGTATTTGCTGACTCTAAAGTAAGTCGCAGAACATTCCCCACATTTTCAGACTGTTAATGCTTATCCATGGCTTAAGTAAGAATACTTACTTTTTCTCTTCAATTGTGCACATTACAAACAGAGATTAGTGGCCTTTCACTTCAGAGCTGTCAGAGTTAAAGTGACATGAAGCTATTAACATTCTGTTGTAAGTGGCCAGAAGCTTCCTCTGTTTTTCTGTTTGGTGGTTTTTTTTTTTTTTGTTGGTTTTTTTTTTTTTTTTTTTTTTTTTTTTTTTTATCAAAAGGCCACTAAAACCCTTAGTTTGCAGCGTTTTCATGAAGATCACCCATTCCCTTTTCACTTGGATAGGACACTGGTGCTGAGTATCTTCAAATTATTAGTGCTCCTTTGCAGCTGCCAGATACTTCAAAAAGTCAGATTATCCCATATAAACTATTCCATGATATTCCATGTGAAGACTTTGAATGCAATAATCAGAAGGTATCAGTCAGATCTATGAGATGACCAGTTATAAAAGGAGATGAGTTTTAGCCATACAACATTCCTGTTGGATTTTTGTTTCACTACCTCAATAGTACAGCAAAAATATCCTGTAAGAACACATCTCTATATACCAAATAAATTCAAACACTAAGAAGAAAGATGGACAGGAATCTGGAGAAAGATTAAGCAAGTAAACATATCTTGTGTTTATTCTTTTGTATCTTACTACTTTTTAACCTCCTCAGTACTACACAGTTTTATACCTGTTATTATGATCCCTGAGAAAATGAAGACATCTTTCATTTACAAAGTTTTTCAGGATGGATAAAGTTTAACCTGTCGCAAAATTTGCCCATTTTGTAGTAAGTACAAACAACTATTTACATATTATAGAGACCTAGAATAGAGAAAACAGCCTCTGAGATGTCTGGAACAGGAAGGATTTTCCACTGACAGGGAGCATTTTCCCTACCATGAAGATGTGAGGTGAAACTTTGGGCTCACTGAATACATTGGAAGTTTTGATATCAACTTTAGGCAGCACCTCACCAAGTTTTATGAGTTGGATATTGAAAACCACTTTATTTAGATATAAACCTGAGGGATCCTACCCACATACACATCCTTCTACACTCTTTTTCTTCCTTCTTATTTCATTCAGTTCTTTCCTCTTTTGAATAAGTTTTCTCCTTCTTTTCTTAAAATTGTATAACAAGTGTTTCAATGTTGCTATGGTTTTTAACAGCTCTCATAAGTGCTGTTAAAATCATGTTGTTTTGCTATGATGTTTTCACTTGCAGTAGAGCTAAAGTTTGTGCTTTTAAAAGGCTTTAAAAATGTCAAAGAAACAGTAACTTCATGTATTGGCTTGTAGATAATGTTACTATGAGGACATAGTAATATCTGCAATAGCAGTCCTAGTGAGAAAATACTGCTGGGGATTTTGGGGTCTTTTGGGGTATGGTGGGTTTTTTTGTTTTGTTTTGGGGTTTTTTTTTTTTTTTTTTTTTTATTCTTAAAAACTAAATGGTACTTTTAAACTTACAGAAGCAGCATTTCATAGCCCTCCCCCATTCAGGAATTATGTTTTTGGTTACTTGCAGGTACCAGATTTTAGTGACCTTGAGCTATCGATGAGAAACTTGATTTTCCAATGTCTTCTGATGCTGGATATATCAGTAAGCAGTTTATTACTTTTAACCTGCCTTTCAAAAAATAGACAAAGTCTGAAGATACCTTCATAAAGTATAAACAAGCACACCATTGGAGGCTTGTCTCTAAAACTGAAAACTCTTTAAATGCAAAGAACTTCACTGTTACCTGCAGAAATAATAATGATTGTTTTCCATGTTTACATGGCACTTTTTTGAAGAGCTGGAAAAATCAATTCTACTGAATTTAACAGGCATAGTAAAATCTTTAATTCATATAAACCTCTAAGAAGGTGTTATCACACTTTACCAATGAGGAGGAAGAGATGGAGGTGAAAGCTCAACAGAAAAACTGAGATTAAAACTCAGCCCTTAACATCAATAGACCACACCAATGAATGGATTTGGATGTTGCAAAGTAATATCTTGACATATTTGTAAAATTTAAAAAAAAAAAAAAAAAAAAGGTAGTCAGAACAGGATTGCCAAAAAGCAAAACCCGCAATCCCCTTGCTAAGGAATATATAGAACTTTTCATTTTAAATGAAAGAGGTCCAAGCTATTTACATAACCAGAAACTACTTTTATAATTTAGAACTATCTCTACAGGTAGTTTCACTGACATTGGTATAAAATTTTAAGATGATTTTAAATTATTTCAAATATACTTTAAACTTAAAAACACTGAATAAAAATAGAGTCTTATAGCTGGAAGTTAAAAAAAAACCACCTCCCACAAACCTCTTGCGTTGGTTTAACTAAAGCAGAAGAGATATCCAGGTACAGCAGAAGAGTATGATTCACATGAAACCTCAAGAGTCAAAATCGGAATGACACTCACTCCTTGTAAAAGTGTAGGGAAAGAAAGAATAAAACCCCTCTGTAAATTATCATCTCTGATACATTAAAAAAACTTAAAAGAGGAAAGCACGGAGCATGTTGCACAGTACCGAGCACTACTTGAGAGCTCTGCTTCCCTGCACATGGCCTCATTCTGCACGTAGAGAAATCAGTAGCAAGGGTTCTTCTTGACTTGAGGGGATTCAAGATTGAGTTTATTGGCACTGTGCCCAACAGGCATCATTGAAACTGTACGAGCAAGGCCAGAGACTCCAGTGGGAATCCATGCATTGACTGAAGCATGTCCTTGAGCAGATATCTGCGTCCCATAAAGGCAACAGATTTTAATATGTACTTTAAGCTGAGAACACGCTTTGTTGAATCTTGGCCTTTGGCAATTATTTGAGACATCAAGTTTTACTTACTTTATGACTAAGCTGCTAAAACATTTTGAAAAAAATAGATAAATTAATGCCAGGGGTCATTTTTATTGATGTTTTTACATGAAAAAAGAATTCCTGAAAGCATTGTTAATTAATGAAATGACAAGGACATGCTTAGTTTCATCTTACAACAGATTTGTTCTTGTAATTCCTGGAAACACTGTTGTATGAAGTAAATTCAAAACTGTTATTTAAAAAACCAAAGAAAACAAGCTTTGTAGATGTAAATTGGCCTCACTCATAAAGATATAGTTCTAGAGATCCCTGTGCTGGAACAGATGAAGAGCCTCCTTATGGACACTTGCAGAAACCTGAAAAGCTAAAGACTTTATTTTGCAGAAACTGGAGGAAAAAAGGTTTCTATGAGTATGGTGAGTACAATGATGAAAGAATTTCAGGAATTTTGGCACTTTACAAGTGTTAAAGTTAGCTAGATTTGCTAGATGTTCAGGACCTTAGAAAACCAGAATACTTATGAAGATCCATTGCAGTGATTCAGGAACTTAATTTTAAATGCCTGTTTTAGAAGGATTTATACAGACAGATCTGTAGAGACATATAGATACGTGTAGAAGTAGATATATACTGATCTGTATCAATATATATATTGATTTTTATTTTAGGTACAATTTAGAATGAGATAACAGTCCTTACTTTGGTACAATTAGTTGAATTGTTCATTCTCAATGTATTAACTAGTAAAGTTATATGTTTAGTTTGTTCACAATCACTTGTGAACTGATCTTCAGTTCCATTAATATGTTTAACTGTAAAGACTGAATAATCAGTCTATTTTGCTATTTTTTTTAAATTAAAAAGGAATTTAATAAACAATTATTAAATGACCCTCACTATTAAGTAAAAAATTAATCTCTGTAAGTTTGTTGAGATGTATAAATATGGATATAAATAATCAGTTGCTCTTAATTTTAAACTGATTTCACAAATACTTTCTGAAATTCTCCTAGCTTCAGAAAATATAAATTTTCTTAATTTGTAGAAAATTACTTCTGGTCATTCTTTTTTTAAATTTCATGCATTTTAAGGATATACTAGGGAATTTCTAGGAACATAACTTGACTGTTACTGTGAAAGTAAGAGTTTATTATTTTTCTTTGTTTCAGAGTGTTCTTCCTTTACTAAGCAACACTGCTTATTGTCCCCAAGAAGGGACACAGTGATTTGCTTAAAACAGAGCACACACTAATCCCTTTTCCTACAACATCCTTAAGTAATTTATAAGTGCTTATTTCAAACTGAGGAGTTTGACAGTGCCCCTAGTGAATCTTGATATACATGTCTTACAATTCATACACAAATGATACTGCATGAAATATTCATTAGGAATACTCTAAATTATGTACCAAACAACAAGGGTACTGTCATTGTCACACTTTTCATCTGGTAAATATCCCAGTGGGCACAATGAATTCACTTATATCTCACAAAGAGTTTCCCAACATGTTTCAATTATTTATCTTATGGCTACAGTCCTCCATGTGCGCACGCATGTTTTTGTTTTTCGGGCTTTTCTGAAACACACCCACATCTTCAACACTGCAGTAAAATACATAAAACCTGTAAAGAAAGGCATTAGCTTGTATTTTACTTTAGTTAAGTATATTTCAAAGCAGTTTCTGTGTTTAGACTGCATTGAGGAGATCTGGTCACAGCATAAACAGATTAGACTTCAAGAGGAGACAGTTAAGTGTTTTTAAAAACTCCAGAAGATTTCCCCATTAATTTAAACTGAAGCATACAAGCAAGGGAATACAGGAAAATGGATCTCTGCCACATTTAGAACAGGCAGGCATCATATAATGACAAGAAGCAACAGGTCTACCATGTCATGAGATGAATGGTGTCATTTGTAACTTCTTAAAAGGCAGATGAGGAATACATGGTACTTCCTTGACACATGATGCCGAATGACACTTACAGCTTAAAATAAGTAGCTAGAAATCTCAGTCATAATAGATCCATTTGGAAAGTGCGCAGCACAATACTAACTTCTTACAAATATTTAACATCTTCTGACTTGTCACATTCCATTATTGAATAATATAAACTAACACAATCTTGTTTTTTTAAAGTAAATTTAATAGAAACTTAAATTCTTCTACTCACACTTTTCAGTGCCTTAAGCTACATTTCAAGTAGAGATGGCTTGCAGTTAAATTACTGAGGCACTGAAGATTCCATACAAGGAAGAGAGAAGGGTTAAGCTGTGTAGATGCAGTGAGAAGCAGCTTTTCTAATGTACATTTCTCTTAACCCAATGCTATGTTAATACACAAATAATGCTTACCTAAAGAGAGGAGGCCAGGTTTGAACCCTCCTGGGCTGAAGACAATGCTGAGGAGAGAACGCAGACTATGACACTAGGAAGTAAATTCTGTTTTCACTTTCTGGTTTACCAGAGGTTTCAGGGGAAATGCTGGCTTAAACTATTCCTGCTCCACTGTGGTTAGGCACCACCACCACTGCTCCACAGCTGCTTGTCCCCTCAGCTGGCTGATACAACTGTGAGGATGCTGTGTAGTAACCACATCAGGGTTTTAAAAAACCCAGTTATTTCCAGTGAAAGAACAGGGCATGTCTAGCCAGGACCATCATGCCAATGCAACTCCTAGAAAAGAAGTTCAGGCCCACAGTTGAGATGAAGAAGCAGAATGGAGCAGCTGGAGGCAGTGAAGTGGGAGGTGGGTTTTACTGCCAAGCTTGCATAGAGACTGCATGCAGAGTGTACGTAATCGTCTGATTTTTACTCAGTCACTACTTCTTACTAGGCAACAGGGCCATCACTCTGAAACGGTATAGGTTTCTAGATTTTATATATCCACAGGTACTAGTGATAAATTTTGACAATTTTGGAGAAAACCACACTTTTCAAATACTGAAAGTGATGAAAAATAAATCTTGCTTGCATAATTTATCTTTTTATAATTCCAACAAATGTCAGGGTAGAATTTCTTTGATATATGAGAACTCTCTCCATGTAAAAAAACCTTAATTCTTGTGTTTCTTAAAAACATGGCTTTTACTTCTCCTTTTGTGATTATGCTACAAGGAGAACAAATACTCTAAATTTTATATTGTTATTTTCTTTATTTTGTTGTAACTACCAGTGCTCAAAACTCTGAATGGATATAAAAAATTCAACCATTTCATTTTATTGCTGTTGCTAACTCCTGAGATGTTTCTAAAAGCACTAGTCACAAATAGAATGTTATTGAACAGGGTGCTGCAGAAATACTTAACAAAAATGATATTAACAAGAAACTAAAAAAAAGTGTATAGAAACCCTATTTAGCATAATCTTTATTTTAAAAAGCTAAAAATAAATTAATGGTATTATATTTGTGGGACCGTTAATCTTTTTTGGTTTGCAGACTCTTGAACACTTACATCTACATAATGAAAATCACATACACAAACTTCTTTTCTTAGTCACCTCTTGTGGACAGTTTAAAGTAATACATTGATAGAGAAAACAGTTGAAAACTTTTGAGTTTAGCAGTACTGGCATTTTCTTTTCAAACAATTTTAATACTGAATAAAATACATGTTTATCAGCGCAAAACACACTTTTGACCTCCCCTGGAAATAGAGAACAGATAATAAACAATTTGTTTCTAAGATATAGTTAGAACAATAAAACTGTTTTTAATTACAAACAGTTTGGGCTTACAGACTTTCTCTTTCAAATGCCACTTTTACTCTCAGTCTTTATCCCCATTAGGAAGATGAGATGCCTCGGGATATATAAAAGGTTTTGTTGTCTCTTTCTCTTTCTGTTGCCCCCTTTTTAAAACTAATTACTGCCTCTCATAGCATCCCAGGCAAAGCACCTTGGCTTTGTATGTTTACTAGAAAGGAGGGGAAAACCCCAACAACTATCGATACATGCTATTAAATTTCAGGTGCACTAGAAGGTTCCCTTTTATGTAACACTTTACTGCCTGACAGATGTTATGGCTATTGACCAGTTTGTCTAAGTTTAAGGTTAAGGATATGCTAGAACATGACACTTTTTCTCTTACAAATCTATTTACTAGAATAGTAAAACCTGCAAAAGTAAGAGTGTAATGCTGCTGGCATGTGTTTCTCTCAGGTAAAACAATGAGAAAAATAGAATTGTGTGTTTTTATTCTTAAACAGAAACAGCTAATTATTTAACATTAGATGGAGTTTGTGGGTAAAATTATTTACAGACCCTCTGCTGTAAACTCCACTGGATCTCAGCAGCAGATGACAAAGAATTCAGACTTCTGGGCTCTGTAACTGTTTCTGTCACTGATTTCTCATGAAACTTTGTGGAAGGGAAGAAGTTGAGAACTAAGGTGTTTAAATCAGCAGTTAGTCTAGTAGCCGGTGCTTTTTTCTTGTGTCAGAGGTCATGTTGGTCTATAGAGCTCACTCGTAGCCCCTGGAGGAGCCCTAAACAACAGGTATGTGGGCAGCTTCTGGCTGCCCCTACTTTATTTTGGTGACAGTGTCAGCTCACGCAGTCCCTGCTGCCATTCATTTCTGCTCCCATCTTGCCCCTTATTTCAGCAGGAAAAACGTTTGCGCATTTGCACAGCAGATTGGCAGAAAGGTCCAATTTTTGGGTTCAGTTTCTGTCTGTCTAGTTTCCCAGTGGCCTTCTCCACAAACACAGCTGCAGCCACGGCCACTCAGAAGTATGGTGAGTCATGGTGCTCAGGATAACTGCTGAATGGTTAAGGCAGTTAAGTGCCAAATTTCTTTTTTTATGGAAAGTGCCATAACACCAGCCCATAAAATAATTCTTCCCCCTCTCCTTTGTAAGTGGGGCACTTCCCAGCCCATTGGGGGATATGAGTCTAGGGATGGCAAGTAATGTATTTATTTTGAACACAGTAATTTCGTTCCCTTAAAATCCATTTCTACGTGAGCATATTTTGGAAGTTAAAACTTATTTTATTTTATTTTATTTTATTTTATTTTATTTTGTTTTGTTTTGGTTTGGTTTTGGAACAATGAAATTTAAGAACTGTGAAAACAGCTACAATCAAAAGTTCATGGAAGAAGAATCTGTTGCTCTCACACATCCTTGGGCCCAGTCTTGCACTTACTACTTGAATGAAATTCCCCATCACATAGGACAAAACTCTTTAACGTCAATGAAGGTAATCCATCCAACATTTTTTTCAGACTAAATGTCTGGCTTCTCAAAATCAACTTATTTCAGTTCTTAAACAAAAAACCTGCTTCCTTCACCTGATTTCAAGAGGAACTTTGCCAGCAAAAAGCCTGTGAAAGTGGCCCCATTGTGTCTACCCAGCCTTGAATGATTGCTGCTTAGCAGTTTCTCTTAAGAAAACTGCATAATTGAAGTTAGACAATGGGAAAAATAATGAATATGAATGACTCTGGAATCTCTGAGCTCCTTTGTTATGCTGCCACCAATGTACACAAGAAAGGAGCTATATATGGGACCATATGAGGTGATCAAAACATTAACCAGACACTGTAACCGTTTTTCAATATTCTCAGCCCCGAGTGTGTGTTTGAAAGAAATGTGCTACTTGGAGCACAGCCATTTTTTTAGTGTGCGCGGCCTGTATCTTTGCTTACTCATGGTGGTGGTGGTGACAGAAGTGCTGACGCCGGTCCCAGAAGCAGCACTAGAAATACCTCCCTCTCCCTTCCTCACATTCAAAGCTAATCCAGAGCCCTGTGAAAGACAGACGTGTAATTTTATAGCAGCTTGTCCAGAAACTAGCAGTGAAATGCATAACTTTATGGATGGCTTTCCTAAAAGTACTCTTTAAATGATAATTAAGTCATAAATATTTGAGAGCCAGGTTGCGATACCCTCCCTCACTGTGACAGGCAGCGTGGCCGAGGCGGAGCGCGGCCTGTTCCTGGGCGGCACGGCAGTGTGTGGCCTCCCCTGGCATCCCTGCCGGCCTCCTCTCTGCTGGGGGGGGCAGCCCTAAAGGGTTACAGTCCCTGGCAGCAAGGCATTGGGGTGCCTCGCTTTTCTTGAGCTGAGCGTGCCACGAAACAGGCTGTAAAATCTCCCTCCCTCTCTGTGCTGCAGGCCTCCCTCATTGTGGGTGCAGCACACACCTTTGCCTTTTAAGGCCGTGTAAGGCTAAATGTCCGGCCCCATCTCAGGCCTACGTGTTTCACTGCTTCCATTGGGACACTCACCATTGTCCACATATCTTAAACTCCCAGTTTGTATTAGCCATCTTATTTACAGGTTGATATTTGTTTCCAGCTGTTTCATGAAGTATCGTACACTACAAAGCATAGTTATATCTGTGTGCGTGTGTGCGCCTGGCTGTCTATGTATACACACAAATCAAAGTAACCCATATCTGGTAAATAGATGACATTATTTTCAATCCATTAACTGAATCTGAAATACCTTTAAAAATAAATAACATTTTTCTGTAAGGAAAATTACTAAGTAGGAAATTATTGGAGGCATGCTACGCAGTGTACTTTGTGATATTTGTGTCAGGATTTGTTATTAGGAATGCTATTTGTTAGGCGGTCTTTGTAAACACGCTATGCTTTAGCTGCTGACCTCCTAATTAGTAGGTCATGTATCTAGTTCCTGTTCAGGACGGTTTTCTTTCAGGTGATCTGTATAAAATGGCTGTTTGTGAGATCTAACAAGATCAGAGCATGTTGTGAAATGACCTTAAGTCAGAAAAGACTGTATATCACCATGCTGTATGGCTACTTTGAGGTATTGTTTTCAAAAATATGGTTAAATTATTGAATGATACTACTGATACTAATGATAATGATGATGATAATGATACTGAAAATCTGATGCTCATCTTACTGTGTGTTCTAAGTCACAGTCTCCTCATTTATAGAGATATTTTTTGGCATAATTTGACAAAAATTAGAAGATAAATCCAATGAGAATTTTTCATTCTCGTATCTCATCAAAACTACCTCTTATTGAAGTCTGAAGTACTGCCTGACAGCAGTCTCTACATGTAATGCAAATCTCCCTGCACTGGTGACACAGAGACTAAAGAACTTTTAAAGCTGAAGTAGCAATTTCATTTGTGAAATGTGTATTTAGCTAATTAAAAATGAAGTTCCCCATCACTGCAGTTACAACAGTGAAGCACAATGTAAGCAGAATATGCTTGGTAAAATACTGAAGTTCTCTTTTTCTTCAAATTATAGTATTATTATATATTGATTAATATGCTTTTTTGGTAATGAAACATTGGTTACAATCATCTCCATTATATAAAATTCTCTGTTATCATTATTTTATGTGTGTGACAGCAACAGGGCAATTAAACCCAAGGGTTGATAACTACAGGCACAGTTGACTGCATAGCCAGGTGCCAGCAAGAAGAAATCCCACAGACAAATTTGTATTTCTTTCCACCTGGCTCTGTATTGAAAGGACTGTGGAAAGGTACTGTTGTGAGCAAATCGAGCCATTTTCATGGCCTTCGGTGACACACTATCTAAGAACTTCTCAGTGTTGTTATGCCTCAATTTATTTTTCCTCATAGCACTCTTATGATACTAAGTTTTTGGAGAAACAACTGTGCATATTGAGATATATTGAGACTGGTGCAGTACACACAAAAGCAGACACTTTTCAGTAGCTTCTCAGTCATGGCAGAAGCCTGTGCCCCGGGGCAGGCATGCAGGGTCTCTGCTCCGCACACAGAAGTGCGGCATCCAAGGACCATGACAACCTTGCCTATCTCCCTTTTATTACCGACTGACAAACCCACATCTTAGATTGCATTCCATGGCCCCTTCTTGGAGTTTGGTGCAAAGACTTCCCTTTTAACACTGTGAACATACATGAGGCAGAGAGAAACTAGCAGTGAGAACATAGAATAGTGACTAGGGTTGAAAAGTCAAGCCTTTCTTTAAAAAGACAGCCAGGGAAGGACAGAGTGTCACACAGTCTTTATCTTTTAGTATGCTACCCAAATTTAAAATATTACCTTAAGCAATTGAAGTAAACTTTTCAGACAAATTACTCAGATATGCTGACATTTATTGTAATATGACAGCTTGCTACTGAGTATAGACGTTGTCCAAAGTTTATTTTAATTTAGATCCTAACTTTACTTTTCTGGTCTGGCTGTATCAATAAGCCAGGTGTGCATCAAAGCACCATGCTGATATCAGAAGGAAAATATACCATTTTTTTATAGGGTGTTAAAATACCAATGGAGAAAATGTTGGTGCAAATGCAAATATAAATAGAAAATGAGCATTGTTCAGGATTTCCCACCAAGAATCTTGTAGACCTTATGTTGTAAAATTAATTTATAAAGCTGTTTCAGGAGTGAGCTACATATCAAGCCAAGTACAGTTCTAAAAGCTTCCACCTAATCCCTAACTCAGCCAGAGAAGTTGGCATTTTACAACAGTTACTACATGGTATTATTGGCAGCAGTTCTACAAGCAGCACGTATTAGACTAATTACCATTAAACTATATTAGTTTCTGTTGATTTCCTGGCTAAAAGTTCAGAAGATCTTACCTTCTTCCATGTGATGTGCTTGCCAGGTTTTACAGAATTCTCAGGACTTCATAAGTAATATAACACCTTGTGTGAAGTCATTTCAATACAGCAATTGTTTTATCACAGAAATGATCCTCAACCTGGCTCTGATCTAAGAAACGTTTATGAATGCCACTTTCCCGTTGCCCACCTGTTTTATGTTTCTCCTCCTCCCCTTATCTACCTTTTCTACACAACAAGGCAATCCAAAGTGTGGGCCATTTAAGTGTCACCAGGTCTGCAAGGCTTGAAAACCTCTGCCAGTTAACATAAAACAAAATCACTGTTGGTTCCATGGAATCACGTTTCTCCACAGCAAAGGAAGTCGAGAGGAGAGGAAAGGTAGCTTTAGAGCAGGGGTTTGAATGAGGACACTTTGTGAATGTGAATGGAAACTCTACATTCTTTGTTGTTTTAACAGGCTGTGTCTGTTCTCCTTGAAAGAAATTGTATGAGAGAAGATTGGATTAAGTAGTTTTTATTTTATTTCAATGCACTTGTGCACTTTTACAAAGATCAACTTACTTAGCCATGTAATAAACTCTTGTTTTACAATAGCACTAGTGCATATTATACCACTGTAGGTATCTGCAAAGTACAGAATCAGAGCGGGGAAACAAAACATTTGTTTCTTTGGTGAATGAAGCATATATCATTACCTTCATTCAGTATGTCAGATATAACTTGAACCTTTGCAAATCAGTCAGAGCAATGCCCAAGAGCCAGTTGATTAACTTTGAACAGTTTGCACCTATTCAGATCACTTTCTAACTCTTTGCAATTTATCATTTGCTAGGTTAGTGTTTATTCTTCCTATTCTGTCATTTTTGGAGTAAAAATGATAAAAATCCTGAAACTTTCTTACAGCAGAAAACATTTTCAGTCTACCTAATCCGTAACAAAATGACTTTTAGCAATCAAACAACAATTCATTACAAGCATTTGTGATTTTGCACAGCTGTAACCTGCAGAAAGAAGTATAAATACTTAAAAGGATGAAATTAATGTTATTAAGTTGTGGCAAAATTATTGTTTTTAAAGAACTCATTTAATCTTTCACCAAATTCTAAGACCTTTAATATGGCTTTTACTATTTTAGAGTTTTCGTGCGTGCCTTGTATTTCTGGATCCATCTAAACTGGTTCTAGTGGAAACAGGCTATTCAGTCAAAGTTATTGCATTAAGTTACAAATGAATTTTACCAATGTTATGCATTGACTGTAGAGTTTAATGAAAGAAAGCAGCCGGGAAACAGCATAAATGACAGTACTATAAAGGTGTTAGTGAAATAAGAGGACTCTGGGTAAAATATGTATGTCTAAAGAAAAAGAGCATGACATTAAGCTGCAGTGAGTCTTATATATGTTCTGTTTTGGAAGGGTAAATGCGGTTTTCTATGTTACATAGCCTTTATTATGGCCTTCATTTTTTTCCTTCTAAGAATAAACTTCTTTCCTATGGAATCAGAAATATCTACAGAATTTTAAACCTTTCTAGCGAACACTAAATTGAGTCAAATGCTGTTTAATATTTGCCTTTACCAGAACAGAAAATTTAAATCAAAGTGAGTTTCACAGAAAATGTTCTGATCTCTCCAAAGGAATGTTACACAAGAAGCTCCTCAGATAGTTATGATACAAGAATTGCTGAATCAAATAAGAATGTGAGAAATTCCAGGTAGAAATTTAAAAAGCTGTTGTTGTGATAAGCAGAACTGTGAGCAGGAAAAAGAGAGAAAGGGAGGAAATCTTGCATTTTACAGGAAACAACTTTAAATGAAGTTCATTTGGTCTTCCAGTAAACTGGAGTTTCTATAGGGAAGATGAAAATACAGACATTGGATGGAAACACTTTCCTGAATCATGGAAAAGAATTTATAGGATTGAATAAGATTATTCATGACAAATTTGCAGAGAAAGAATTTATTACATGCTGTTAGAAGAGTGATTCTCACGGTTTGAGGTACTCTAGAAAGATAAAGTACCATATAATCTTATGAATAATCTATTTGTAAGATTGTTCCAGCATAATATTGGATATTTTGAGAAATTCCCATACCATGGAGAAGTACAAATACTGGGTTCTCTGGTTTAAGGTGGATAAAATGCTTGCTAAATAGAAAGAAACAGAATTTCTGTGTTTACTTCTAGGAAGATGCAGCACAGGAAAAGCATGCATATGTATTTCTCCACTTTTCTGGGCATCTGCTGTAGCTCTGTCATTTCACTCTCAGTCTGCAAAATTCTGTCCACAGTACCACTTTGTGCAAGTCAGTCACAAAAACACATATTGATTTCACAGAACTCAGTTTAGTGGCTAACAAATAATATATTTCAATGAATGCTACCACAGTAGATTAAATCTATGATCATTCATGTACTATATTTGAATTCTGAAAATTTCCAATTTTTCCAAAATTTTAAACTATTAATAATAAACATTTATAAATGCATGCATCCAAAATGATATATAATACTTATGAGAATATTTTAAGGATGTGTTAGATTTATGAGAAAAAAAAAGCTCTGTCACAAAAATAATGACAAGATACTTAAAAATTCATTAGTGAATAAGACCCTTTTAATGTATTTGATACCATAAGAGGAAAAAATAGAACGAGATGTTTCAACCTTTAAGCTTATAGCTTGGACCCTTCTTTCTTTAAAAAAAAAATACCTTGCATGGTGATGAGATGTACTGCAGCTGGCACCTACAGATAATTTACAGAAGCAATTGGGATGTGATTCTTTTCCCTACTACTTGCCATAATTTCTTTTCTTCTACTTGTGTTTCCCTTCCTGTATGTTCTGGGAACACATATCCATGCTTTTAACAAGAAGTCAATCTAGTCTCATTCTGTATTGACAATGGTAAAACAGCAGATGTCTTGAAGAGTTGTCCTTGTTGCTGTAAACAGCAAACTCAAGATGGAAAACATTGCAGCTGAAAAGAAAAACAAGAGCCAAGGTATGCTTGGTACTGTAAGAAAACCTATATAATATGAGCCTAGTGCACTGTAGAAATTCCTGAAAAACATGCTGCTGTTGTTCAAAAGTTGTTCTTGCAATAATGGCAAGGCCATGGAGGTTCTTGGGTGCTGTGCTTCCAAATAAGATCAGCTTTAATTCATATATCCAATTCAGTGTTTTTTTAATTCATGTAACAGAGTCCTTGTTATTCTGGTTTATGAATAAGACTGTTAGGTGTGGCAATTTTGTTATCACAGCAGCACCAGTGGTTTACAATGAGTCAACCATACTGTTACATAAACAGACCATGTCATTAAAAAAATGTTAGTCTTCCAGAAATGATCCAATGCTGAAGTTAGTGGATGAAATCCTAGCTCCCCTGAGTCAATGGCTCTACATTGTCCACTATATAGAAGAAGAATGTATTATCTTTGTTATTATTGCCTCAGGAATACCTCTTACAGATTATTGTATACAAACAACTTGCTACTACTTCTTACAACTACTAAAATGATCTGTTTCTGGATTAAAAAAAAAAAGCTGATGTGCTTTGCTCAGATACTCTGAGCTAAACAAACTGTCTGATTTAGTGACAGAAAGGAATTTTTCCTCATGTCAGATTTTTTCTTGGCCTTCTTAGCATGAAGTTAGTATGGTTTGACGTTTAGCATGTGATGTATTTCACTCCTTTTTAATATGAAATATGACCCACTTCCTAGAATCCATATTTCTGTTAAGACATTACTTGCTATGACATGAACCCAGAATATTGGCATTATGTTTTGCCACCCTTGTTCTCACAACGCATCATTTGTGTCACTTTCAAACTCTTGTTCTGTTGGTCTTACTTTCTATTTGAGGGTGTGGAGAAGAGTTTTCAGGGGTATGTTATGAACAATACTACCCTGAGCATCTATTAATCTCAAGGTTGGATGTGCTGTGGAGGTTTCTACTTAATGACTGATGTTGTTCTTTCCACTTTTATGTTTCAAATTTATGTTAGAACCATTCTCATATATATGCACACCAAAGAGAAATGTGTCCTAATACTATTGAAAGCTAAACCAATAAATTCAATGAATGCACATGTGATGATCTGATGGTAGAGGAAAAAAGGTATGTTAAAGGAGAAATACAGAGGAAACCTTATTTCCTGTAGGAGTTATTCTTGAAACTTGGCATCTTTAAAAAGCATCCTATATCTTCATGAAACATTTATTCAACTTCCACTTAAGTGTTGCCATTCTTTTGCACTAACTGTAGTAAGTGGTTATGGCATTGTCTAACTAAGGCTAATAAAATCACCATAAGTAATCTGAATTTTTTTTTATTAAAAAAAATTAATATTTACAACTTTCTAAAGCCATTTCTAACGACATTCAACTGTCAGAGGATAATTTCTATGTATTGCTTGGTGTACCAGTTAGAACTATGTGTGTAACCAGCAGAGCAATCCCACCCTCCATCTCCTAATTTCTTTCAGCAGTGTCCTGTAATTTAATTCAATTCCAAAATAATTTATTTTCAAGTAATTTCATCATGAAGGACTATGACTAACTGCAGCCATCAGTTTGTAGCCTGTTCAGGTGGCACTTAGCATCTATGGAGCCTGGGCAGACACTCTTAGGAACATGAAGTTGCAAAGACAAAAGGCTTATTTTTATCCCATGTCTGCTGGTTTTCATGATGTTGACAGTAGAAAGTCTATCAAGTGTTTGACTGCAGCAGTTCAGAGTATTCAGCTCTGCTTTGCCTGTGGTCCTCAAAGCGCTTGCTCAGACCCTGGCATTTACTGGTTTGAACCTGGATTGTTTACTGATTTGGCACATATGCAGTAGGAGTTTTGCCTGAGTACGTGCTTCAGGATTAGCCCTAATATTAAGAATCTACATAATGAACTGTCACAAAGAAATGCTGGATTTGTCAACCTTGCACAGCTGTACTTTGCATCAGCCAAACAATAAAACCGTCCCTGTTGCCTGGTATTTATGTGCTGAATGATGTATGCCTGCCAATTATAGTGCTTGCAAAAACATATATGAGTGATGTGGTCATAAGAGGCTGCTGCAACTGGTGTTTAGTGGAGCAGTCTTATAAAAGAAAAAAACCACCATCCCTCATATATGCATTAATAACATTTTTTCCTAGAATCAAACTGATCTAGGGGCATGTGATTGTTTTCTAAGATACAACTATTTACTTCTAGTTTTTAGCATGTTATTTTTTGCTCCCAAGTCTCTAGCCTTGTCTGTTTTAAGGAAAATAAAGCAAAAAAATACTGGAAATTTCAAAATTATATTCTTTATTGTTGATTTCTGGATCAAAGCATCCATAATGTACTGGCTGGATGGACGAGCCCAAAGAGTTGTGGTGAATGGAGTTAAATCCAGTTGGCAGCTGGTCACAAGTGGTGTTCCCCAGGGCTCAGTATTGGGGTCGGTTCTGTTTAGTATCTTTATCAATGATCTGGACAAGGGGATTGAATGCGCCCTCAGCAAGTTTGCAGATGACACTAAGTTGGGAGGGAGGTCGATCTGCTTAAGGGCAGAAAGGGCTCTGGACAGGCTGTATCGATGGGCCGATGCCCATTGTATGAAGTTCCACAAGGCCAAGTGCCGGGTCCTGCACTTGGGTCACAACAACCCCATGCAGCGCTACAGGCTTGGGGAAGAGTGGCTGGAAAGCTGCCCGGCAGAGAAGGACCTGGGGGTGCTGGTCGACAGCCGGCTGAATATGAGCCAGCAGTGTGCCCAGGTGGCCAAGAAGGCCAAGGGCATCCTGGCCTGCATCAGAAATAGTGTGGCCAGCAGGAGCAGGGAGGTGACTGTTCCCCTGTACTGGGCACTGGTGAGGCCGCACCTCGAGTCCTGTGTTCAGTTTTGGGCCCCTCACTGCAGAAAAGACATGGAGGTGCTGGAGCGTGTCCAGAGAAGGGCAACCAAGCTGGTGAGGGGCCTGGAGCACAAGTCTTGTGAGGAGCGGCTGAGGGAACTGGAGAAAAGTAGGCTGAGGGGAGACCTTATCACTCTACAACTACCTGAAAGGGGGTTGTAGTGAGGTGGGTGCTGGTCTCTTCTGTTAGGTGGCTGGTGATAGGACAAGAGGAAATGGCCTCAAGTTGTTGCAAGGGACGTTTAACTTGGATATCAGGAAAAATTTCCTTACTGAAAGGGTTGTCAGACGTTGGAACAGGCTGCCCAGGGAAGTGGTTGAGTCACCATCCCTGGAGGTATTCAAAAAGCACGTAGACAAGGCACTTCAGGACATGGTTTAGTGGGCACAGTTGATGGCTGGACTCAATGATCTTGAAGGTCTTTTCCAACCTAAATGATTCTATGATTCTGTGATTCTGTAAGTCCAGAGGAGTTTTGACTAGTGAGATTTTTAGAAATGTACCCAAGTTTATGGCATGGGAATGCAGAATACCTGGGAAGCAAAGGCAGGATTTTTACCTTTCACTTCAATTTCCCTGGATGCCTCGTGGCACCTCCTATAAAAGAACAGTTTTATTGATGAAAAGAAGTGTAAACCCTGTAATTCTGTACTGCATGTAGTGCAACGCAGTTTGCTGAGTGACTTTCATCACTGAATATAAAAATATTTGCCCATTTGTCATTACACAGGGTAGAAAAAGAGACTGCAAGTTCACATACTGTTTCTTTGTCCTGTTTCATTTCGTTAAAAGGCAGAGGTAGGCTCCTGTACTCAGCTGGTTTCTGGACTGTCAAGGAAGCCTTGCCTTAGAAAAATGTAAAATGTTTCACAAATTGACTTTAAACATGACAAAAAAAAAGCACCTTAATTCAGTTATTGCTAGTTTTCTATTATTGCTTGCTTCTCCATTGTACAGGTGCTTCACTGTGCACAGCTGGTTTTCAGGCCCTGCCAAGACTAGTTGCAGAAAATAAAAATATTTGCCAGCTTCTCTTTAACAACAACAACAACAACAACAACAACAACAAAAGCTTTTATTTCTTTGTACTCTATGTATATGAAAGGAACATGTCCACACTGATTCCATCCCAGGAATCTGGCACAGGGAAACTACTGTCAGCTAGCAGCCAGGCATTTTGTGTAGGCTACTGCTACTGGTAACAGTTTTCATTGGCAGAGGATTTGTCACCAGTTCAATCCAAAACTAGAAGCAGATTTAGGATTTTTTCATGTCTGCCACTTTCTTCCTTATTTTGCGTCCATTATTCCCATCCTGAGACTCAGAGCTCTTCTCAGTTAAGCATAGATACCAACATAGAAAACTAACTCCTGTTTGCAGCAGCTCAGCTCTGGCTAACACTACATTACTTTTATTACTACTTCATATAGAAAGTAGCCCTAGGTTGTAAGAGTTTTCTGTTCTTGTAGCTATTGAAAAGAGATTTGGCTGAGCATCCTGTCTAATTTGAACACAAACATCACTTGTCCAGATCAGCTCTGCTGAACACCAAGCTTTCTTATCTGCACAATATTAGGTGAGGGAAAACCAAATGAACAAATCCTTTTGTAAAAAACAAAGGTCTTCAAACCATCTTGGTTCATTTTTGAGAATGAGAAGTAATCTGTTATATTATTACGAGACTACTTTCTCCCTCTAGTGTCAAACTTGAGACCTAAGCCCACATCTTGCAATGTTGCATCCACCCTATGAAATTGCCAGAGCTGTGTAGGTGCTTAGCACAAAGTTTGCAATACAGGAAACTGTGTTTAATTCTAAAAGTTGATCTCTCCTTCCTCTCCAAAATGCACAATGAGTACACTTACTGCATGGCTTCCCATGTGCACTCTGGTTGAAAGGCTATTTCTGTAAAATAGGGGGCATTTGTACAGGGTATTTATACACACTGGGATAAACTCAATGAGATGCTCATCCCAGCTGTAACTTTTGGGGGGGGATTATTTCTTCCACTGAGGCTGTATGACAATTCAAATTAAGTATATATGAAGGTCTTGAGACTCAGCAACATTGTGAAGAGAGAACTGAGAAATGCACAGTTGTAAAAATGACTGGCTCAGGAATCTATCTAAGCTTGTGTGTGTGCATTTTAACCCTGGTTACTGAAGTCTGGGGGATTTATATTGCTAACTTTTCTGAAGCCAGGACTTCATACCAAACCAGGTCTTCACATAGGCTTCAGGATGGGAGGCAAATTCTTCTGAGATATAGGCTTTTTTTTCTAAGCAAAAGAAAGAAAAAATATGTTTTTCCTCACTCACCACAGACAAGACATCTTCAACAGATGCACTTTGGCCTTACATCACATTTCTCAGCCATTTGCTGCCCACACTTTTATATCCTCCGCTTTTCCCAGCAACTTCTTCTCCAGGCAAAGGGCAGAGGCACCCTTGAAATTCCCATCTCTGAGGTGTCAGCTCTTGACACCAGTGGATGTCTGCAGTACTGAAAGAAGCCAAGCTGGAGAAGTACAAATCTGGGTGACAACTTCTTTTGAATAATCTGTTTAATTGCTTGTCCTCACCTAAGCTTGGATTTCAGCTTCTAGTTCCATTTCCCATAAAGATTTGCTTTTCCATTCTTTGTGACACTGAGACATTGCAGGATATGGGGAAGGATGTGTTCATTTACTCACCCCTCTCAGTCCATCCCTCCCCCCGCGCTCCCCATTAACTTGTCCAATATAATTATGTATTAGGCATCTTTCTGTCAATTTACAGACATTGTTAACTCTTACCATCCTTTATGACAGTGGCAAATCTTTGTAAATCACTGAGAATCACACATGTACTTTGGTAATCTAACTTAAAGCAGCCCATTCTTAGTAATTTAGAGCATATACTAACATTCACAACTCAAATGAGTGACTTAACAGAGAAGTTATATACATACATATATTCCTGTTTCCAAAGTCACTTGCAGATGAGCCCACCTGATTAACCATAAGCATATAGAAATTAAACATTAAGCTGGGATTTTACTATAAATAGAGTTAAATACATGTTTTACCCAAACTTTGGGTTTGTGAGATATTACAACCCATTAATATCCCTACAGAATACCTTCATATGAGAAATTTTACCTCTAAAGCTTCCTGCTTCTGAATGATGAAATACAGACCCAGGATTTTGTTACATGGAATTCGTTAATCCAGTTTCCAAAATGAACCTTACTTTAAAATGAGTTTACACAGTAATTTATCCCTTGAACAACATAGTCATTTCACAGGACTTATTCATTGACTACAATAATGTATTTCTTCCTATCAAAATTCCATACATATTTTAAATACACGTCTTAAATACATATATATCTTAAGCTAAAAACCAATGGAATTGTCTCAATTTTTCGAGAAATGTTTGGAAATTAAAGCCTAACATAACAGTTTTGTGTCTACAGAATCCAAACAAGGCTAAACTCTGACTCTGAATTTACAGACTCTGGACTGTAAACAAATGTCATGAAAGATTTTCCCTACTGCAGAACATAAACGGCTAAGAAAATAAATGATTTTTTATCTTAAAATCAGAAAGGTTAATTAGGAATGAATATTCAAAACTGATTCTTTTTTTCTTACATAACTTAAAAAGAATACTGCTAGTGAGTAGTGACAGTGCTTTACAACATAACTGAGCCAAGAAAGCTGAAATAGCTTTCTCTATTTCATATTTCTTATATGTAGCTATGAGGTAACATAGTTGCTTGAAATTCAGAAATCCCTCCTCAAGAGAAACTTGACATTTAACTTTTTCTTTTACATCTTAGGAAGAAAAATTTGAAATTTTCCATGTTAGGGAAAATTTCTAATAATGCCATTTGAAAATATCAACACATTTTGATCTAGATAAAATGCCACACATAAAAAAAAAAAAAAAAAGAAAGATTTCATTAAAATTTGTTGCAACAATTAAAATGCTAAATTTCCTTTTGCCATGTTGCATAAGGGGTTTGGATATCTGATTTCAGTTCTTTCTGCTGGATCATGTTCTCAGGGGTGGCTGTGTCTCCCATAACATACTCATACGGCCATGCTATTATGCACCTGAAATTATGGAATAGAAGAGTGTGTTCTGTGACACCTTTTTTCCTACCACTATGTGGGTAAAGAAAAATATGATTTTCACTACTTATTAATTAGTTGTGGATTCTGTGTTTTACTGGAGGTCAAGAAACTACAGAAGATGGGCCACAATCTGAAAAATGTCACAGTATTTTAAAGTGCATTGGATTACAATTCAGGTTCTTAGAAATGAATTCACAAAATTTGACATGATATAATTAATGTGGCTGAATCTTTTGGCTTAATGTCTTACTCAGCAAAAACTTAGATATTAATTAGGAAACAACATTTCTTGTACAGCAAGCACCATAAATCCATCATAAAATAGAATCCCCTATACACTATCCTTTACTTCAACATTAACTTGAGGAAGTGACTCACAATCAACTCATATTTTACTGGTTGCTTTTCCTTAGTGCCCCAGAACAGATACTGCACTCAAACTGATTTATTTGGAGGAGTTGTATTTTATAAGCAGGGAATAATTAAAATTTCATTTAGTTAGAATGAGGCCAAGAATGACTCTCTGTCCCACTTGCTAGGATAGCCACTTCTGTTACGCGAAAACATCTGGGTTATGCTCCAGTGATTCCTGCAACTTAGGTGAAACTCTGAATAAATAAAATAAAATAAAATAAATTAAAAAAGGTAATCAGAGTGGAGTTCAAAACATGAGTGTCTTTTCCTATATTGCCAATACATGTCCTGTTCACTTGCTTTGTTTTCTCTAACAAATCTTACCGAGCATTACTGAGCAAGAGCACATGTTTAACAAGAGATGAAGAAACCACTCTGATGTCATTGTGGTCTCTTCGACAGCTGTTTGCAGGACCATAGGACAACTCAGGTTGGATTTGGGGCTCGAACGGACCTCAGGAGATCTCTAGACCAGCATCCTTCTCAAAGCAGGGGCAGCTAATGGGTCAGACCAGATTACTCAGGGCTTTATCCCATTCAGTGTGGCCTCTTTAGCCCAATCATGCAGCCAGTATTTTGTCCATCTGGTTGCCACCCAGACTGTACATCTTAAAGTGGATACAAAAGTACTGTGGGAGAGGAGTGAGAAAAGAGAGAAATAATATGGGTCTCTCATGTCCTGGGTACATTCCCCAATTACAAAACTTTTGCATTAGGAGTTGGAGATGTGGAAAAAAGGTGAGAACTGGCAGCATAATTTCTTCTTTTTGCTGCATTTCCAAGTGGTAATAGCATGAGTTGTTCAAAACAGCTCTGGAAACATCTTCTGGACTTTGATCCCTTCAGCAAGTTTTGAGGAAAACACATGTAGCTCCTCTGCCTTGGCTCTGCTCCAGGCTCTGCCCTGCTCTGATTTGTCAGGTCTGGGGGATCCCTGGGTGTGCACAGGGACAGAGATGTGTCTGAGAAACTAGTGTCAAAATGCTGGTCAGTGACAGCCTGGAGTGCTTTTGGATTTGCCAGTGTTTAAGGGGCTTGTTTTAGGTTGTAAAGTTAGATTCACATAACAAGATTCTGCCTATCTCCCAGTTTTGGCACCAAACTGTGAGGAGAGGGTTTGCTCTTTGTTCATCTAACACCATTTTAGAACCCAAATAGACTACAGGTAAAAGGAGAAAGTAATCAGAGGGCTGTCTACAGAATTAAGATTGAGATTTTCAGACCATTTTAGTGGGTGTGTTTTAATAGAAGATTTGTAGCTAAATGCTTATCAAGATGTTTAGCTTTGGACATTGATATTTGAAATAAATCTTTCGGGCCTAGAGCTGTAACCAAACTCAGCTATATACAATATTATCTCTTTGCTGAAGTGTTGCAGCACAGAAAGGAAAGGGTACTCTTCTGGGGGGAGAACTAGGCTGTAGTCCTGTCTTCTTGCAAAGGAGAAGCTTCCTACTGGGAAGGTTACATTTAAAGGAAATTCTGTTGTGCAGTTGACCATTTACAGCCATTTAGTATGAATTTTCCATGTGAAAATCTTGAGATTGTTGATTAATTGGGCTCTGGTTCATACAGATTGTGCATGCATTTATTTTCAAAAGCTCTTAAATATTCAACAAAGAATCTGTTCTTTAAAGCCTGAAAGATTGTAAAAAAGTGAAAGGCTATCCTTTTCTGCATTTTACA
This sequence comes from Haliaeetus leucocephalus, assembly GCF_000737465.1. Classification (NCBI taxonomy): domain Eukaryota; kingdom Metazoa; phylum Chordata; class Aves; order Accipitriformes; family Accipitridae; genus Haliaeetus; species Haliaeetus leucocephalus. The sequence continues at coordinate 585,801 of NW_010972605.1, forward strand.
CATAATGATATATATAAGTACATATTACATTTGTTAATGCATACACTAGAGTTTATAAAAGAGGTCATTTACACTCTAAGCTTCATTAATTATTGAAATCCAGCATTTTAAAAATGTTACCTTCATAGTATTTGTGTGTCATAAAATCATAGGATAGTTTGGGTTGAAAGAGATGTCATGTATCTATACTAGAAAGTCCATCAGACTATAATATATAATGGGCTATATACTCAGCTGGCAACTCTAATGCTTTACAGCAGCTGACAATCCAAGCTAATACTCAACATATGTGAAGTCCTTAGTGCACAGAAAAACAATAGCAAAATTTACCATGGTTAGGTGACTTTCCTGATCTGAAGGCTGATATCACAAAAGAAGTCCTTCTTCCTTTTCCTCCTGATTTCTAATGGATTCAAACTTCATTGAAACAAGTAGATTTATTTCAGTTAATCCCTTGATCAAGCTGTATAGTAGCTATTTTTCAGGTAATCCTTGAGAATTTATTTACAAAATAATGTGAATAATTTTTTCTGTTTGTTTAGCAGTTATTTGATTTACCATACACTGTTTACATTTACTTACTGCCAGCCTTAATCACAAATTTCTACTGTTTTGTTGAGTTAGTGTAATCTCCAAAATAAGAATAATATATGCATTATTATACTCCTTCAATATTGAAACTAACAAAATAATGATAATATTTATACTGTTTATATTAGACATTGGACTCTCAGATAAACAATTAATACTCCCTTGGGTTGTGTAAAGTCATGCAAAATGGTGTAATTGGATAAAGGATTTCAGATCTGCCACAAACTGCCTATAAGACTGTGTGCAAATCACATACAATTTTGACATCTCAGTTATCTGTTACTTGTTTTTTAACAATTCTTTCCTTGTTTTGATTCAAAGGAGTGCTCATTTTTATGAATGAAGATATTCTAATACTACTGCAATAACAGTCACTGGCAAACAAGCTGTTTATGTGACACTGTCTTCACTTCCCAAAGTTTTTCGGTCTCAACCAATTTTTTAATATTTCTAGGTCTTTCTATTTCACTAAGGATTTAGAAATGTCCAAAAGCTGCTTTGTTTCAGAAGAATGCAACCACAACATTTTGCATTTTTCCATGAAGCAAAACCTCAGGAAAAATTTTTTGAGTGACTGATACATTTCATTGCTACAAAGTCAAAATGCCTGATTTAAATATTTTTCAGTAAAATATTGGGTATTTTTAATGTTACTAACTTCTAGCATGTAACAGCTATTTAATTTCACCCCTTCGCTTAAAACTAGCCCCCTCTTGGCATTTGATTCAAAGAAACAGTTAAAAACGTTTCATGCCTTAAATGTCAAAATGGAATTTTTTATCACAGTGGGTAGTAGTTTCTTTCTAATTTTTCTCTTAATTTCTCAGAAGGTACAAGGGAAATTGGCTGAATTTTGTGCAGCATTTCTGTTTCTATGGCACGGTATTTTCAAAGGAAGAATGATTCAGCCAGTGTTGCTCTGAGTGGCTGTGTGTGCGGGGTGCAACTCTTGGGTCTGGGCTGGTCCTCTCTGTTTGAACCATCTGGAATTCTGTTTGGGGTGAAGGCCAAGAGCAATTGGCATTCTTGGCTTTTTCAGGCTTGTCTGCTATCAATAGAACAGAATACTACTTGAAAAGCTGAGCTTGGTTAAGGTCGATCTTTCTGAAACCACAAAAAGTTTTTTCTCAATAATATATAGCTAAGTGATAAAGAAGAGGCATGTCTCAAAATCTAGGAAAATTTTGATTTATTGTCAAATAAAAGCATAATCTATGATAGGCATTAACAAAGCCTAAAAGGAGACGTACTTTAATAGGTTAAAAGAAACACTTGGGTTTGGATGGAAGTGGAATTTCATTCAATTGAAAATGAAGCAAAGTTTAGCATCTTGCAATTCTATAGATAGAGGAATTGTGAGAAAGAATGCATTGTACACTGATGACATTTGCTAGGAAACAGAGTTTGAGAGAAAGATAAGATTATTTTCAGATTGACCTTTTCAAATTTAATAGACTTAAAGGATTATGAGCTACTTTAAGTGGTGGATTAAATAAATTACAAAGAAGAGGTGGGCACTTAAAGACTGAAGGGGAATATACCTTTGTAAGTTTTGCTGTCTGGTTTAGAAACATTGAGAAAGGTTATTAAAATTCTTTGGAAGAAAGTTTAAGAGCAGTTAAAAACACAAATTGCAATCTGAGATATATAAAATACTTTATTTTGGCAGCTATCTAGTAACACCTGCTATACTTAGAGCTGTAGAACAGTTTCCATTAAAACTCCCTGTTTTCTCATCATTTCCTAAAAATGCAAGCTTTGGGGTTGAGTCCTTGATCCTGTCTAAAAGATTTTTTTTCAGTATCAACCATTTTTTATAAATGCCAACCTTTTCCCCATTTCCCCAGAGCAAGTGAAAACTGCAACAATTTACAGAAGGATTACAATTATTTTCATTGAATATAGCTCTAGCAAAAGAAAGGGAAAAATGGCATTAATGAATTAATTTTCCACCCTTCCTCCTCATAATTCTGCAATGTTTTATAGTACATCATTGTGGTGTTTTATTATTACCATAATTTTCTGTACCCCTTTTCATATACAACCTTCTTAAAATGTGGTGACTAAAAATGGACAAGGCACTGCCAAAGATGATTTAGCAGCACTAAGAATAACTAACTACCTCTTACTTTAATGATTGTACTAAGTATACATGAAATTAATTTTTTTTTTTAAAGTGTCATCACAATATAGGCTAACATGGAACTTTTGATCTGCTATGGTCTTCAGATCCGTTTCTCAGACAGTGCTGAAGAATCATTTCTTTCCAGTTTCTTTGTATGTATTTGATTTTCCAACTGTAGTATCTTGCCTTTGTCTTATCTTGTATATTTTTTACATTTCTCCACTCAGGTGAGATTTTCTGAATTCTAATATTGTCTGTAAACTGCCTATCTCTCTATGTTCTTTTATTCCACCTCTTAAATTGTTAATGAAAGTAATGATTAGACTCAGCTATTTGGCCATGCAGACTGCAACATGGCCTCTCTCAGACCATTATTTTGACAGATTCCTCCTCTGTTGTTGATGGGAAATCTGCCATCCTTGAAGATAGTAATTAATAACACTGGGATAGTGCTTGTTAGTTATTTACAAATTCCAGAGTAAACTTTATTTGACCTTACTGTCTGGTTATACCTAGAGGAACACTCTTTTTCTTTTTCTTTTTTTTTTCTTTCTTCTTTTCCTACTGCTCCTTCATGTAAAGTGCACTCAGGTCATATTAGACATTAAATACATAAAATACTTTAGCCATATCTATTTAATTTGATGTTTATTAGCAGATATACAATGGGAGTCAAAGTATCTTATTTAGACACTTTCTCAACAAAGTATCATGTAGATATAAATGCATCTAAATTTCCTTCATAATCTTCTTCACCATTGTGTTTCTACAAGCTTTTCTCCCTACCATCTTTGTTCTTTGTCACTTGCAATCCCTTTCACTTCTTAATCATTCTGGTTTTATAAACATTTTCTGGCAATCATTCCCTAATAATTACTCTGGTTCTGTGTTTTATTTCCCATGATTGTGGCTACTCCATTTTTGGTTTTAGATTCTGTTGGTACAACCACAATGATTTTTTTATCATGCTTCTTACCCTTCTTGTATGTGATGAGACCTTGCCTATTGATTAACTATATTTGCTCAAGTTAATTTTCTTATTCTATTGCTTTTACCTTTTTTTTTTTTTTGAGTTATGAACTTTATTATTTACTTTCATCCAAATTGCCTTCCGTCTTTAAATCCTCATCCAGGTCCTGCCTATTAGCTAGAACTGAATTTAAAATAGCTGTTCATAAAACCTTGAAAAAATGTTGCATACGTTCTTCCATTGCCTGTCTGAAGACTCATATACAGCAAGTGTAATGAAATTTGGTATGTCCACAGCACAAGACAGACCTGGACATACCAGAGAGAGGCCAGCAAAGGACCAGAAAGATGATTAAGGGACTGGAGCACCTTTACTATGAGGAAAGGCTGAGAGAGCTGGAACTGTTCAGCCTGAAGAAGAGGAGAAGGCTCAGGGCAGATCTCATGAATGTATATAAACACCTGAAGGGAGGGTGCAAAGAGGACAGAGCCAGGCTCTTTTCAGTGGTGTCCAGTGACAGGACAAGAGGCAATGACAATAAACTGAAACACAGGAGGTTCTGTCTGAACATCAGGAAACACTTTTTTCCTGTGAGGGTGACAGCATGGGAACAAGTTGCCCAGCGAGGTTGTGGAGTCTCCAACCTTGGACATCAAAAGCCATCTGGACACGGTGCTGGGCAACTGGCTCTAGGTGACCCTGCTTGAGCAGGGTGGCTAGACCAGATGACCTCCGGACATCCCTGCCAACCTCAATCATTTTTGGTTTAAAAAGCTCTATCTTAAAAGCAGAATTTTAACACTGGAAATATTTCTTAGGATCATACATAAGCAATAAGGCTAACACAAAATAATGAACAGATTTTCATTTCCTGAGGATTGTCAGCGCTACACAGTAAATGGTCTCAGATTTCTTAAGGAAAAATTAGAATGTGATAATGAAACTAAGAACTGCACTATAATGCATATATACTAAGAGATTAACCAAAGGTTTTGCAGATAGAAGATTCTGGAATTTCCTTTTTCTCAGTAATTGGCATTGCACATTAAAATTTTTTTAACGTATATTTAATATGTAGCAGAATTTATTCTGAAAGAAAAGGCTAACAAGGGGACATCAAAGCCTTTTGGACAGGAGAAAAGGAAATAAAAGAGCAACAAAGATAAGGCATAGAAGAGTCAGAAACTAAAGCATTTCGGAGTAATTTCTTTGCACAAGAACCCATTAATGCATGTAGTAAATTTCCAAGGTCAACTACAGAAGTTAGCACAAACAGTTTCATAAAGGAGCTGGGCAAGAACTTCCAGGGAGACAATGCTGTCATTTTTACTAGGAATGGCAAAGGACAGATCAGGATAATTTCTCCCATTTAATAGTCCTGTTCACACCATATCTTCTTTCTTTAACCTGCTGCTCTATAAATGGGTCTTTTCCAACTGTAATAAAAATCAATACGAAGCCCATTTAAAATGCAGAATATAGAAGATTAATGAATTCTTAGCTATAGTATTTTATATAGCAAAGAGAGCTGTCCTATATAGAGGCACAGCAATTTTGTGTGAGGCCAAGTTGTTCTTCACATCTCTGTTAAACAGATGGGGACAAATTCCATCTCTCTCTTTTCTCTAATTACTGTGAGACAGAAGGTGTTAGTATGGGTTCACTGCCACTGCAAAGCTACGGGCCTCTAAAGGTAGGTGATTTTCTTCCCTGTGGGATCAGGTTTTATTCAGATTATTTTTATCAGGATTCAGGATATTTTTATATTCAGGATATTTTTATCGATTATTGTTATTACAGTGTGGGAGCTAAACTGTAGTTGCAATTGGAGCACTGTTGGGTATGTCCTTGTAAAATTCACAGTCAGAGACCATCGCTTTCCCCAAAAGCTTATAGTCTAAATAGAACAGAAAAAGGGTGAAGTGACTTGCTCAAAGTTATACATCAGATGAGGCACAAACTGGGAGCAGGATTTTCTCCACTGGAGAAATAAAGACTTTTGTCAAGAATTCATCACCTTTGGGCCAGAGAATAAACTGCTGGACTGTACTACTGCAGAGATCAGTGTTAGAGATTTTGTCATTTTGAAACATAATTTTCCTCCAAGCACAAGTGGTATTGGTCAAAAGTCTTTGTTGGACTGAGCTTTAAAATATCGCAGGCGTGGTGAAAAAGGTTGGAGAAGAAATGATTTAAACCAGAAAGGACTTAATTATATGCAGTAAAGGGGGACATGAGCCACATTCAAAGTGAGTATATTCTTCCCTGGATGTGTAGGTGTAACTCCCTTGTGTATATTAAAAAATGATCACTTACAAAATGATTTTAGATATATTAATGGACTTACTTCCAATCTATTCCTGCTTGTCAGATATGTCACCTCACATCCTTAGAGTACAAGAATGGCAACACTCTCTTTGCTTTTGACAAGTGAACTAAAATGGAAATCAAGGTATTTCTATACAGGGTTTCAAAGGAATTTACCATTTTAACTGGAACAGGGATAGGAACTTTCTGATATTCAGAAAGGTCCCTGCTGAGCAGGGAACTATTTGTAATCATAGATAAACACACAAATTTTCTGATAAGGTCAAAAGCACTAAGTTATGCTTTAATTGGTTTTTGTTGTTGTTTTTTTTTTTTTTGTGATGAAATGCTTTTGTTTAGTTTTCTCAAAAATATTGTAATGAAAAAATGTAATTTTATACAATCTTATACACAGCATCGCCATTTCCTCTCATCGCCATTCTGTCCTGTCCTTATTTGCCTGGTTAAAATACTGTAATTAATTTTCCTGAAAGCCCACTTTACTCCTTTTTCCACTTTTCTTGCTATTAAATCTGGTGGTTGTAATTTGGAGCTGTACCTAGCACTGCAACAGGTATTGCATTAGCCAGTGAAAGATTTATTCTTGCATGACTCGAAGTAGTAACAAAAGCACCCAAGGAAAGTGCCTGGCAGCCAAATAGGATTTCCTCATTTAGTGACCATAATGCTGTTGCCTAGCATCTCACTGGGCTACTGTTTTTTAAGCTTTTATGCTGCTATTGTACTTATGTAGATGTTTTGATTAGAGAGTATCATCCAGTTGCTGATATTAGTCTTTGCTTATGGACACTTGTGTTCACTCTCTCTCTTTATAAATGATGTGAGATATTTTTCCCTTGAAACAGATGCATAACTCTCCTGTCTTTAATGCATTTTATCGCAGTTGAGTAGTACAGACTTTTATACTTTGTCAGCAAAAGATTTATAATCTGTGAACAAAGTTATGCATGGAACTGTACTTCAGAGTGTGTTGAAAATATGTATGTGTGCTGTGTGAATCTGCTTCAAATCAGATTTTCTTATTAATACCTATTTTTAGAATATTGTTTAACATTAATTAGAGTAACTGTGCATAATCATAAAGGTAATACATAAGGCATGACATTGTTTTAGATTATTTATTTATACATAGTAAGAGATAGCCTGTGCTGAGAAAACCTAGATTTAAGCAAAACACAAGCACCCAGGCATATGTATTCCTACTTGCAAAATCTGTGCACAGGAATTTCTGTTTGTTTACTGTTTCAAATCATGGCTAGTGGCATAAGCTTTACTGGACTGATGCCTGACATGAGATCATATAGCTATACTCTAATACAGTCGATAACTGAACTTTGATATGCTGTACTGTAGGCAACTGCTATGACAACAAAATTTTCCTAGTTCAGCAGAGTGAAAGTACTATGCATAGTAAAGAGGAAAACACAATTCCTTCCTCTGCTTTATTTGTCCAAAAGGCAAAATGGTAACAAATCGCATCAGTACATGGAATGCAATCTTAATATAATTACTTACTATTTTGTGAACTTTCAAAATTAATAAATAATACTAATTTTGAAAATAGTACACCACAGTTGTGGTGGCTGCAGAATGCACTTGAAAGATTTAAGGTTACAACCAAGAAGTTCAAAGAGCTTACAACTGTAATAGTCCAGCAAAAGAAAAATCACAACAAACGTAGTTTTTAGAAATAAGAACAAAATCCATCTTTCTGAGAAAAAAGATCCACAGCAACAGAACTATGGGTAAATTCTGCAAAGTTTCAGTCTACACGCAAGGCTTAATTCCCAGCAGGTATTACTAAGCACACACCTATTCACTTCATGGGTTCAGTAATTTCAATGAGGCTGTCTTAATGTGACTGAGGATTTCAACATTAGATTTCTTATATCAGGAACCTTCCTGACACAGAAAATCCAAATAACTGAAAATATAAAAAAATAAATATAATTGTTGCAATTTATAAAAAAAAAAAATTGTTAGCATTCCATAAATTATATGAATCACACATTCAGTTGTGTTCAGTTACCATATATACAGTACATACTTACTGATTTGGAGATAAAAGCTGTACTTATCCTGAGCTTTGCTTGGATAGTTAGAAACTCAATAATGACTTTTTTAGGAAATTTGTGCAGTATTTCTAGCAATAACTGTTTTCATCGTTGTGAAGAAAACATACTTTTTTAAGATACTGTCCCTCTCAAACACAGGGTGCTTAACATATGTGAATAATTTGTGGGTTTGGCAATTACTCGTTTTACAAGTTAGAGCACATGCTTCTGTAAGAAGGTACTTGTCAATCTATAGATGGACTAGTTATTCTGCTACTGGGCTATACAGAAAATAACCACCAGAGTCCAACCACTTGAGTTTAAAATTTAGATACCCCAGGTCTCCAGGCACTATGTATATTCAACAAGTGATTTCTAATAGAAACTAACTGAAAAGATTAATGGCTATAGTCATTACAGACCTGTTTGGTGGAGGAAACAAAGTAAATAAATGTTTTGCTGGTTTTGCTAGTTCCTGGTCAGGCTGCTCCACCTTTTAAGTATGTCATTAATTCAGAGTACATGCAGCTACCTGAACTACCACCTTGGCATAAATTAGTGAAAGGCATACTAGATAATTGTCATAAAAACTACAATTTTCTTTCATAACCATTAATATTCATATGTATCCAAAATATTTTTTTATTTAACTAACTTGTCTCATACTGTCTAATTTCTTGGAAATAATTTATGGAGTTGAAATCAATCATCTATTCTTTTTTTCAAATACCATAGTTATAGCTCAGGGAAGAAACAACCACTGTCACATACAGGTGTTTCTATATATTCGTTAGCTAAATACTGCACTACTATAATATTTAATGGGCTAAGGAATTAAGTAAACAAATAAAGTTAAAACTTTGAAAGGATTTTGTGTTCATGAACAAAGGTTTAGTTTCACTCCTTCTTTGCTAAGATTATTTAGAAATTACTATGATGGTTGATCGGCACCATTTATATTTCATAACAATGTACAGATCTAAATAAACTTGATTGTAACCTTATGTGTTTCCTAATTATCCCTTGTCATGATTAACCTAACAATACCTGTGATCATAAAATGTCTGTAGTTAAGCATTATCTTTCTGATGAGCAGCCAGGAGTCAAGACAAATGAGATCAGTCTGGATGCAGAAGGTCCCAAATACCTTCAGATAGGATGTTCTGGCACTTTCTCAAGTGCAGAAACAAGAATCAGAAAATAAAGGTCAATGGAGAAGCCTTAGGAAAAGGCTGTTCCTTAACTTTCTAGAAGGCAATCTGGAGAGCTGTATGTCATTTAACACTTCAATTTTTTTTTTTTTTCTTATTAAACATAGTCTCCAAGTTTGGATTTGGCCAGTCTTAGAACATAACAATCTTCTTAGCCAATTCACATGCAGCCATAACTCCAAAAGAAATGACACTGGATTGACTCTAGTTTAAATTCACTGCCTATATGTAGCTATATGGTGCCTCTGATCTGTAGCAGCTTTTTCACTGGTGCCTATAGGTGATATACAGGAGAATCAAATAGCATACAAGACACAAGTGTCCAGAGATCCACTGACCTTTTCCCATTTACATTCTTTTTTCCTGCTCTAGAAGAGTAAAGTGTGGTCTGTAAGTCACTTTTCAAAGATAAGCATGTGTGAATCTGACAGTATAATTTTGTTCTTAATAAACAGACTTCATAGTGTAAGCTGTTTCAGAAGCCATGATAAACGAGATAATTGGACATTATTCCATATTGTAACACAGATGGCCAAAATTATACCATTTAAGACACTTAAGAGGATCTGTTTGACTTCTTAAAAATATACTTTTACAATAATGAAATTCAAAGTATATACTCTTCTTCAATGACAAAGGTATTTTGAGAAATCCATCAATTATCATTCTAAATGTGTCTTTGTAAGCCAGTTTATATTGACAAGAATACTGAAATATAATTCAATGCTTAACTTGACTTGTAATGGTATTGAGAATTCTCATGTAAAACATAACATTATTCTTTGCTTACCAGCATTTTTATGTCATATGTATAAAAATCAATGTTCAGTCATGTAATATTCAATATATTGCATATTTATTATTTTGTCAATATGCAGGGGAAAGGCATAAATGGAACATAAAATATTAATGCAATCATTTGAAGAGGCCTGTGAAATCTGACATGTGTATGTAGTGCAATAAAATGTACATTTATAAATAAAAGCACAGAAACCACTGTGTTATAAGTCAAGATTAAGAAATACTCCCAGTTTTACTATACTTCTACTTTCCTGGTATTTTAAAAGCCTGATGATCTAAGAGCACACACATTTACTTATCTTTCACAGACATAATCACACTGTCATCCATTTCAGTACCACAAAAGATGGATAGCATAACATGGACTTAAAATGGGTTCATTAATTATCAAAAAGATAAGTGTTTCATCAGGTATATACAGCAGATAATATTTATCTTTTCTCATAGAGAAAAAAGATTAAAGTAATTCTTACACACATACTGGAAAAGAAAAAGGCTGTAGCACTGAAAGTTTCATAAAGTGACATTAGATAATACACTCTGCCACTAAAGACAACCTTACACAAACACAACCGCAGATGCCTTCCATCACATTCAACTTTGGCAGCTAAATACCAGAATGAAACCGTATATTCCAACTTTAACTGTTTAATAAACTTTTTTTTTTTTTTTTCCTCTTAGCAATTACACACACACACACAGAGACTGCTTTTCAAAAGTTGGTGTTTCTGCTGCAGTATTTTATGACTACTTGATAGCTATAGAGTAAATAATTTCATTAACTGTATAACACAGTGATACATGAAAACAAATACCACGACAATCTCTGAAAGGAAATATCAAGTCCATCTATGTATTGCTAATTAAACTGATATGTGAAGTAAAGAAATATTACTATAACTCTGTCAGAAAAGAAACTCTGACAAAATAAAACAAACTTGGGTTATTCTGATTTATATTTATCAAGGATCTGGTCTGACAAAAGATCAATGAGAAACAAAAAACCTCCTGAGAAATAACTGATTAAAATTACTGTCATGAACTGGCGAATGCACATTAAATTTTTAATTATCTTTTTTTAAAACCAGTATTTAATCTTAAACCCTTCCTCTGAACAATGTCCCCAAATTTGAGACTCTGCAGCTGCAATTCTCAGCTATAATTCTCCAAAGAATATGCGTTATGTTTGTAAAGATGTTCTTTCACAGGCCAGATTACCCTCTATTTTTACTTGAAATAGGTTTGGGAGAAATAGCTGTTTCTCTAGATATAAAAAAATCAACATTCTTTGTAGTATAGAATTTATATTCAAGTAGCATCCATTTTACTAAACATTTTTTGTCTGCTATACATACAGATTTTAAAAGTTGTGCCTGTCACAACCTTCTTTTCAATTAGAAATTTGCAGCAGAAATAATAACATTATTCTTAAAACATCCCTAGCCCAAACTGCAAAACAAGCCCTCTCTCCTTCCAACTACAACAATAAATCTAGAGTGAGGAAGAAAAAAGCAGTGCTTTGAAATAATACCATATGTGGCTTTCAGATTTGGGCTCAATCAAAAAGCAGTGAAATCGGTGCAGACTCCCATTAGCTTTACTGAACACTGGATCATATTCTTAACATCAATCAGTAAATCAGTTTACTTACAATATTGCATATAATTTACTACACATTGCAAAACTAAATTGTTACCTAATTTTCCTTAAGGTAAAATTGAAACTGGAAAAGGCAGTTGATTTATATATTACTTACAAATACACGCCCTTTTTGAATATTTGTTATGATCTGTCCCCACACATATGATTTACAGCTCTAACAGCTGCAGAAATAAATTTAGTCAAGAAAAAACTTTGTAAAATTTATCTGTAGTAAACACAAATAACCCCCCTGTGTTTTGTACTTTGGTAAAGATTCAGTGACTCAGTAATGTGCCCTCCTATAGATTTAGCAAGATAATGCTTCAGGAGATCAGAACACAGAAAAATACATTGTTAGCAAGGTATCTAAGGGCATTTCATTAACTCAGGTGAAAATACAAGCCATTACAATACTTAAAGGAAAACTGTTAAGAAGTTGTATCAATTTTATATGTTGCTCTATTTAGCAGCACTTTTCCTGTAGAATTACAGCTTACTTTTCATCATCATTATTGATTCATCCAAATGCCTTGTGGACATTGATAAAAAGATCTATTGAATCTTAATGGCAAAAATGCTAGGAACAGTCTGGAAACTAGCACAGGTTAGTGATTTTTAGCATCAGGGACTTCTTGAAAACATTGTCCTGACAGTTTGTATTTCAAAAGCTTCAAAAGAATGTTTTAATGGCACATAAACTCTTAAGATGTTCTAAACTTGTCAAGGAAAGGAAACACAGTTTAGAACAGGCCTATTCTTCCCAAAGCTGAGGAACTGAGTTTATTTCAAGTTAAAATGACAAGGCCATTCCTACTGAACCTTTAAAGAGTTATATAACAATAATATAAACACATCCAAAGAGCACAAGGTTATTTAAGTCTAAATGCTAATATTATTCCCATTAAAGGATTAAGTAATTAAACATATGAAAAACTAAAAATGCATCACTGTTTAATTCCTGAGCAACTAAAAGAAATACTCAGTATTTAAACTAAAGTCCATATACACTCCTTCAAATATCTGAAATGCATGGATTAAGGAGGTCAAAATGTAAAAATCTGATATTGTCTCAACCCTGGCCACAAAAATATTACTAAAATTTGAACTGGTGAAGAATGTACTTGTCTGATCATGTGGAGAATACTTTAACTGATTTTTTTCATGATAATTTGGTACTTACTAGTGAATTTATTTTAAGTATGGATAACTGCCTTTTTTTTTTAATGTTGTTTAACTAAGGTTAGAGTCAAATCATGCAAAAACTGAAATGAAGCTTTCAGACTGAAACATTATTGTGTTTAAAATGACACATCTTTTTTTATACCACATACATACACACTATATTCAAACAATATAACATTTCAATACTGTGAATACTTAATGAATCTGATGGTGCTATTTCTGGAAAATGCCAATGACATTCATACACACCGCATGTTTCTCTGCAATCCAAACAGAAAAAACACATAAAAATCAGAAGTGGGTTCAGCAAGCATACATTACAAAGAAGTTAGCTCAGGGATCGCAGAGTGAATGACAGACTATTTTCTGCAGCTAACTCAGGATTAGAATTGGCACCTACCCTTATGCTAATGAACACCTAATTAGAGACACCTCCTATTCAATAAACTGCTCTCTTATCATCAGTTAGATTACCTGGCAAGCCCTTTCACTCCAGTTCTGGCCCACCAAGAATCTTCATTCTTTTTCTCGTCTTCTTTTCTGTAAGAGAACTGATCCCGCTTAATCCCTGGAATAAGGTAGCTCCTCTTGTGGAAGAGCTGGTTTCCCTCTTCCCCTTTTTACATCAAGCTAATGGAGCCAGTAGGTATTCTATTGATCTTTCTCTATGTGGTTTCCTCAAGGATTTGACAGACTTCCTTACAGGTTAAACATCCAGGCTTTCTGAAGTGGCTATAAAGCTTTGTTTTTGATTTTTCAAACTTTTTTCGCAAACCCTTGCTCATCCATAATCTTTAAAATCTCGGTTGATGCCATGCAGAGTACAGGCTTATTTCTTTGCTGAACTAATCTAGACACTGTCTAGTGTTGAGTACAGTTGTCTGATTCAAATCTTCTGTTACAAAGCAGATGACATCTAGCTAGATGTCATGAGAAGAGACTAACAATGACAATTCACTTATCCCTTAGAAAGAATCAATTCTCCCACAATGCATCTGTCAGAGAACTCTCACTCAGTAAAAGCAATTTTTCTAGCTGTCTGACACTGTAATTGCTCTTAAATTTTCAATGAACGTTTTACAAGAACTCCCCTGAACCATGATGAAAAACTTAACTTTTTCTAAAAATGAGAGCCTGACAGGATGAAAGAGGTCTTTCTCTTTAAAGCTTTGCTTGCTTGGGTAGGAATTCTTTCATATCATCAACAAGCTGTTGAATAGAGGATAGATTACTTTCCATTTATTTCATCAATCAGATTAAAGGCTCTCCTTCACAATGCCCTTTAAACAAGAGCTGTTTATGATGTCCTCCCAGGTTCTACTTTAATGTAGTATTAAATCACCCTGAGCAGAGAGGCAAGCAAAGCATATAAATATGATGAATAACTGACAACATGTAAGCATTGCATACATTCAGGTCATTTCCCTACTTTTTGTCACTCTGCAAAAAATGTGAAATCCCTCAATCCTCCCAAGCAGTTTTTAATGATAATGTGTCATTTTGATTTGCTCATCCTCAAAAAGAAAAAAGAAAAAAGTTGATTTATAAAAAAATATATAGAGAGATACTTAACAGTTCTATATCTAAGCTCTTCTGACAGAGATATGCACAACTGCACACAGAACTGCATGTCCACACACTTCTTTAATTAAGATTTAGTCTGAAAGATGGATTCACTTGTAGATGCAGCTCTGCTCTGGTTTTAGCATACATAAATATTACACAGGAAAAAAAATAAATGAACTGGTTCTTTCATTTTGTACACAGTGGAACAGTTTTATTAGTATGAGAAATATGTACAAGCTGCAGCTGACTGTTCAAGAAAAATCAATATGACTTCTGGTGTTATTATTGACCACCACATTAAAGGCACCATTCCTTATTATCTGGATAATTCTTCAATTCAATAATACTAAGCATACTAAAACATATCATTTTCCCTGGTTGACCATGGAATTATGATACACAATAATGAATTCTGAAATATTTACATATCATGATATGTTTTAATAAAGTATTTAGACATTCTAAATGCCAGTTATTTGCGTTAGAAATGAGGAATTCTAATACAAACAATAAATAGAAACCATTAAATAAACTTCATACAATCAACACATAAATAGCAAGACAATACTGAGACTAAATTTACATGTTTGTGACAATTCTAGATTATATTTTTGGTTGGTTTTTTTTTTTATAGCAACCCCATAACAATTCTAAAAGCAGATATATGAGCTATTACTAATATACATACAATATGCAATAATAAAATATGTATACATTAATACACATAGAATCATAGAATGGTTTGGATTGGAAGGGACTTTTTAAGATCATCTAGTCTAATCCCCTTGCCATGGGCAGGGACATAATTTTATTTCTAAAATAATGTACAAAGCCAAAACTTAAATGAATATCATTGATTTATTATACTGAGAAGAATTTTTGTACTTTTTCCTTCCAAAATATTTCCTTGTGAAGCGTCCAGTATGCAGGATGAGAGTAACTATTACTGTAATTGCTAATGTGGTAAATATGTGCTTATATATAAGAAGGCCTTCTTACTATGGGGTTGGAGATGTTAGCAGGAAATGCCCCTACAAAGCAGACTTTGTGTCCCTTGATAGAAACTATAGATTTCTTAACAAAAAGGGATTATAGTTCCTTTTATCATTCCCTTTATGGGATGCTACAATTAAAATAAGAGTGTATAAGCTTATTCCCCTCTCAAAAACCACACTTTTATAACATTTTCAACAAAACCTGCCTTTAATATTTGGACTTTTTCACAAACATAAGATTTCTCTGTCTCATAGCCACTGATAGTTTCCTTTCACCTTTATCTCATGTGCCCAAATACATTACACACACAAACTCCTCCTGAACTTGTCAGCATAAACATTTACATATTCCTCCTTTCTCCTTTGATTACACCCTCCCCATGACTGTTTGTTACATTAGTATTTTCTCTGCTTTATCTCTTTTCACAGTAAAATTGCAAGAGCTGGCAGGTCTTTTGTGGTCCCATTGAAATCAATGGGAAATCTATGTGTGTATGTAAGGACTCTTAAATTGCTGGAGGAAATCTGTAAGTTGATTTACCATCACTTTGCAGAGCTATTTCCACACATCTAGTGTAAAAATCATCTGGTTATACAGATGCCAAACTGAACAATAAGACTTCTTTTTTTTTTTTTTCTGGTAAAAAGAAGTTAAAAAAAAATATCTATGGTCTGACTTTTTGGACAGTTTTGCACTCTGAATGATCCTTAATAGCCATAATATGCTGATCTTATATCACGGCAGTATGTGCTGAGCACAAATGCTAAGAAAAAAAATGTGAAAAGTTTTATTAGTTTTGAACTGTCAAACACATTGTGTATAAAAAATTGCTAATTTTGACAAAATATCATTGGGAAGTATTTCTGAGACTGAAGAAAGTATTTCTCATTGCAACCAAAATGAAAAGGAAGAACGAGGGATGCTAGGTGGAATTTCACTTTGTCTAGTGGCTATTTGTCTAACTTAAGAAAGGACAAATGATCAAGTAGAAACTTGAATCACAGTTTTGTAGAAGCCCTTGGTACAAAATAACTCAACATTGTAGGTGGATCTCTTCCAATTTTAAATAAAAAAGGTGGAATTATTAGTTTCCTAAGAAGGAATGTTTCTTGCATCCCTATGAAATTTGCAGGATGAGAAGAATATTTTCTCCCTAGATCTGTTGACTAAAATCCCTAAAGAACTATCCAGAAATGCCTCCATTTTAAAAAAGATTGGGTCCTGCTTCTCTTATAACATAATTTAGACAGCTATTAGGAAAAACAGAACTTAAATATTTTTCAAGAAAATACACAAGCTGCATTCTGATAAACATGTTTATGTCAATTTCCTAACAAGTTTATTTTAGTATCTTCAGATATGCTTAAAAGGGCAATACATTTTCTTGTGTTAAAGTTTAGATGAGAGTCACTTGCCTTATTTCCTAAATAGAGAGTTATAATGTCCATTTTGTTATCTACTCTAATTCATTTGGAGAAAATAGGCAATATAGACAATCCTTTTCTGGGTTTCAATGGTATTTCCAACATGTACTACAGAAGGGGGAAATCCTGGGCATAAATTACCTTTTCTGCCCAGAAGCCTGTTCTTCATAAAAGAAAAGCAAACCCAATAATTCTAGCACTGCCAGTCAACTTCCTAAAGACTTCTCTACAAGAAGTGCTGTGGTTCTGCAAACATTTTCACTCTCTGCTTATTTTAGAAAAAGTAAGTGCATTTATTTTCACTGTGGCACTCCCAGCTAATAAACCTTCCGTGCTCTCTGAAATCAGCAGGATGATTTCAATGGGAGCAAAGTTCAAGGAAGGGTCTATGGAGGTACCCATCTTTAAGAACACAAGAACACTAATGCCCTCCATTACCTTCAGTGGGAACATTCACAGACTTCAGGTTTGACACATATTGAACAAGGGCCTGAAAATTATATATTTTATGTATAAAACATAGTAAGTAATCTCACAGTATGAACATGCAAGTAGGAGGAGATGATGACTGTTATTACTGATATTCTTTCAAAATATTTCAGATCCAGACATTTTACAGATAAGAAAATTATGAGCAAATGAAACA
Organism: Haliaeetus leucocephalus; assembly: GCF_000737465.1. Classification (NCBI taxonomy): domain Eukaryota; kingdom Metazoa; phylum Chordata; class Aves; order Accipitriformes; family Accipitridae; genus Haliaeetus; species Haliaeetus leucocephalus. The sequence goes on from NW_010972605.1 coordinate 603,336, forward strand.
ATTTGTAATTTAGAAAATGTTGTTATGCTGGGTTCAGCGTCATTTTCCTTCTAATAGAAATACTTGTAATAAACTTGAACCACAAAAAAAAAAAGTAAATTTAAAAATGCAGCAAGAAATAACTGTGCTTAAAGGGTATGAAAGAGTGACAGGGAGTATGTGATCAAAGTGCTGAAGCAATTTATACGCTGATTTTGAGAGGAATGCTGTTGGCATGGGACTTTCCATCCCCAAAATCTCAAAGAACAGAAAATAACACAAAGGGTGAACAATGAAGATGCTTCATGGATATTTAAGCCATGTGGAAACGTTAAGCTATTAATCCAAGCAAGATTTTCTTAAACTGGAGAAGTGCAATAAACATCTGACCCTTTGAATATTTGTTTGAACTCTGAACTTCTGGGGATTCCCTCAATATCTGAGTTTTATAACTTTATTATTAACACTTTGCTGAAACAGAAACATTGGCCAGGCTCATCTTGCTGAGAAGGAAAACTATAGCAAGCAATTATGATACCTCAGTTGTTAAAATACAAGGCTATACTTCACCGGAGTTAATTGATTTTACATCTGGCACATCAACTGATTTTATGAAAGTTGAATAGTGCCTTTGTCTTCACCTTAATACTATGGCACACACAGAAAATTATTTCTTTAGATCATCCATTAAATCAATCAAAATGAAATGGAAACAGACAGTTATTTGAGCTATTGGAACTCTATATTAGCAAACTGCTTCAGAGACACTAATAACAAAAGCCTACTTAGGAGGCAGAGGGTAGGGAAAAAGTCAGGAGGAGAAAATGTTTGTGAATAAGGAAAAAATACATGATATTTTTCAATCATATCTGTATAGGTACTGTAAGATTTGAGGAAATGGAACTGCTTATGCCATATTCTAATGTAATTTCAGGATTGTAATTGTTTATCCTGCAATTCTACAATGATGCACTGAGATGCAGAAAGAATTTCCATTCACATCATATACTTTGCATCTCATTAGCTGAACTCATAAACAAATTTTCTTTGCTATTCCCATCATTATATTTAGTTCTGTTGTCAGGGAATAAAAATAACCATCACTAAAGAGAAAGTATCAGGTGAGAACAAGTAGCTTTACAACATTGTGCATTTAGAAGCTAGCTCTTTAGTGACATGTGCTGTCTTGGAAAAATTCCTTTCCTTTACCCATATCCTTAAATTGAACAAAATTTAAACCACTGTCATTATACAATTTATATTTCAAATTTTCTTTAGATTTTCAACTTGGATAAATTCAGATTTTTAAAACTTTGAGTTGGATTCTTTGAAACTATTTTGATTCTGATAATGAACGCCCTTACTTTAGAATTTCAATATATATTTTTAAAACATTAGTTTTTCTGCACTTTCTATTATTGCATATTTTTCCTAGTGTGTCAGTTGTAACTGTGAACCTCCAAAGGGTTCTTAAGCTGGTCCTGAAATAGGTGTCTAAGGCAGAAGGGATGAATCTACTGAATTTGAGGGAGCCTGTTGACTTGATAAGACTGGATACATTTAGAAAGCTTATATTATGAGGTAAGAAATCTATCCAAAGTGTACACTGAAAGTTACATTAAGACATTTCAAATATTATTTTGGTATATTATGAAATATCACTAGTACCCATGCAAAGTGTCTCAATGCAGTAATGCCAAACATGAAAAGTGAAAGGAATTACACTAAAGATGAAAGTTCAGGATTTTGAGACTAAGGCTTAGGAACAAAAATTGTGCAGGTAAATGGCCAAATCCCCACAGCTTTCTCAGCCTTTTAAAGGACTTCTGCATCCCAATTTTTTTCAGATCAGTTGGCTGTTTTCTGATTGCTCATGTCTCCAGGTTGGACAGGCACCAAATTCAGAGACAAAAAAAAGGTCACGGGAAACTCGGCATTTGGAGAGGCTCTGGGAGTAAGTATTTGTGAGTAGTTTAACAAACTGCTTGTGTTGGCCTTCAGTCCCTTCTTGCTGCTCCTTCCCTACCTTTTATGAATACAGGACTGGCACAAACAAAAATTGAAAGTATTTGCACACCAGTAAGTTTACATTGGGACTTTTTTTTTAGTCTTTTCTTGTGCAAATGGAATAGGTAATCAATTGATAAAACTTGATTGCTGCCTGTCATCTAGACAGGTTTAACATCTAGGAGGTATGAAGTTAAATCTCCTGTTTTAAGTGATTCCATACCAAGACAAAGTTTGTGTGGATCCATTTCAAGGCACGTTAGTATAAACTTATGCCAGGTTTCCAACACAAACAGCCACACAATTGTGAATGGCATGAAAATTGTCTCATCAGAGCGGAATGAAAATATATCTTACGTGATTTTTCCCCCAAAATTTATTTTAAATTTCAATGAAATTTAATATATTGTAAACACCAATTTAAACTAAGCAGCACCTCCTACCTCCCCATACTCCTTTCTTTTTCCCCCTCCCAACAAAAAAAAAAAAAAAAAAAAAAAAAAAAAAAAAAAAAAGAAGATTCCAGCAAAGTTACAAAATCCTGTTATTGTAGCACTTTGTCAAGGTCATTTTTAAAAACTATCTGTAGTAGTTTTCTGGAGTACATTGCTTTGCAGTAAGTAAACTCACAGATAGATCAGTCTGTGGCAATCACATGCACATTTCAAAAATGTTTAGTAGAAGTTACCTGAAGAAACACAAGAGTTCCTTTTAAACTTAGAATAGAGAAAAACAATAAGCAGATGAGTTTTCAGGGACACATATCCTCACATTCTTGAAAACTTGGCCTTGACTCTCAACTACATTAGCTCATGTAGTTATAGGAAGAGGCCATGTCTTTATTTGCATGGGGTTTTTTTTTGATGGTAAGATCATCACAGCTATAACCACTTCAATATTAAATCCATTTCTTGTAGGCACTGTTACTGAAGTAGTTGTTACCCAGCTACTGGACTGAAGAAAGGACTATAAAGATCATGCAGACAAGGTACTTTGTAGTTCAAAAATGAAGTGGAGGAAAAAATAGACAAGCAGGCAAGTGAAGGTTTGAGGCTGGAATAACTGATAAATCAAAAGGTAAGATCAATTTCAAGCAAGTGGAAGGCACATTACTATTCAAGTTATTATTTTAATGTGGCAATAAAATATTCTTAAGTTTTATATGTTTTAGAAGAGAGGATGGAGATTCTAGTTAAAATAATCCAACTAATAGACCAAGAATGTATTACACTTATTTTCAAAGGTTGAAGTACACTAAAAAGTTTTCCCTGAGAAGATCAAAGTAAAGTGTGTTTGATTTTTATGAGTGAGGGCCCAGAGAGAAGACTTGCTTGTAGGGATGGCAAAACAAAATATATCTTAAAAATGTGAACAAATAAATAGTAAGGTTTAAAGGACTGGATGAGTGGCATGAAGAAGGGAGAGATGCTGAAAGTGTGTTTTCAGCTGGGCTCTTGATTATTGGGGAGAGTAAGAGAAGAAAGATTGCTGGTAAAGATGGGGAATTTGGGAGCACAAGGGAAGACAGTTAATGGGAAGTGGATGCTGATAGAGAAAATCTTCCAATCTGATATGTTTTGGTTGTAGGTTCAGGATTAAATCAAATCCTCAGGACTGAATTCTCCCTAGTTCAGAGTCATAGAATAAAACTGTATTTTTCACTTGGCTGTTTTGTGCCTAGAGCTGTACAACACAGGATCACACATGCATTAAATGTAACAAGTTTCCTGATATTGAAGGGGTATGAGACATTATCAGTTCCCTTGAATGTTCTGATTTATTTCTGTCATACATTATGAATGGTGGCCTTTGGCTTCTAGAATAACACGTTTATTATTGGTTGTAAGGAAATGCTTTGCAACATATGGTGTTGGTAGGAGACAGATGTCTATTCTGTGGACTCTGCTGACTAAAACTGTTATTAACAAGTTGCCCACTATTACAGGAGATGGATGTGTTCATGTATGAAACAAAACCACGCTCAATATAAGCTAGCAGTGGGAGACCTCATGATGGGGAAAATGAGCAATCTAAAAGGAAGGGAAAAGGTAAATACAGTGGTATCATTCACTGATGCATGATGTATCATTAGAGTGGAAAAGACATCGGTGGACTCTGAAGAAACATCTGTGGGAGAAAGAGTTCCTGAACAAGAAGATGTGAAAGATTTTTATGAGGTCAGGTGCATAAAGAGAACTTGGAAACAAAAACTGAAGGAACTAGCTGAGGCTCTTATAAAAGGACTATGAAGAACATCCATGGAGAAATTAAGAAGGGGGAAGATGGAATGGGTGCCCTAAGTTTGAGACCTCCTAATTAGCTATTTAATTTAAGTGTGGGTTACTAGAAGATTAAAAGTTAGTAAACTTCATTAGACTAAGAGTCAGGAGAAAGGACCATAGATCAAAAGCTAGAAACTGGGAAAGAGGAGAGTTGGAGTAGATAATGGTCTGTTTGTCATTAATCCTGAGTCTGAATGTTCTCACCCATTGAAGGAAATGCAGCAAAAGAAGCATTGGAAGAAGTGTAACAAAGGGAGCAAACTGGGATAAAGTGAATCAGCAAGAAGCAGATAATGGGGTGAAGAGGGTATTTACCATAGGTATTCAAATGCAACATCTTTGGTAAAAAAACCTGATAACTTAAAGTGAATACAGAGTTGTAAAGAAATCTCCGTATTACAGAAAATTGAAGGTTTTATCACAGTGTCACAGTGTCAGTTCATGTTACTTTTCAAGTACAGGAAATTTTGGGATTTTTTTTTTACTTTTTGTAAACTAATGTGCTTTGTCTTGTAATCCTCCAAGATAAAATGGATTTTACACATAAAAAAAAGAAATTATGCCTTTTTCAGAAACACAATTTAATATTATGTAATTCTGGTTGGTTATTTCACATCAACTGCCTTTTAAAACAATCTACTTGTTTCAAAGTAATACATTACAAGTAGCTGTGAAAATACTGAGAATCCAAAGCTTCTCTTTTTCAACTATTGTTAGCAACATAACAATTTCAGTGGTATGTGTCTAACTATTCCCATATGGAAGAGGGAGTAAAATTATAATACGATAGAACATTTCATAGTACTGTCTCACTAACAAAATGCCAGTACTTTTCAGAAGCAAATTTTATATTTTGTGAGGAAGTAACGGCATTTTCAAGCAGCACACACCTGCTGTTGTCTAGTGGCCATAGATAGTAAGCGCGTCTTTAAGCATATCATTCCACATTACCCATTCCGGAGTTTTGAAGTGGTATAAACTCTCACACAAAAGGAAATACTAGGTCTTTGGTTAAGGAAGATATGGAAATAGTTGTCTGGCTTTTTATTTTAGTGATCATTGAGTGAAAATCTTGGTATTTTGGAAAGAGCTTGAAGGTAATTTGGATCTTCAATCCATCGCATGCGTGTCCCACATCATCATTTAAATCTCTTTCCGGTTAAAAGTATAGATGTGAATGTAGTGAGAAAACAATGGGACCAAGCTGTGAGATAGAAAAAAAAAGCCTCCAAAATTCAGAAATATGTAAAAAAGATGTTTTATTTAGAATTCAGATGGGAAACATCTCAGTTTTGTTATACGGATTATTATATTATTATATTGCTATACGATGCCAATCTGTTTGCTATTTAACTATATAACAAACAATTAAATTTTACCTTTGAGACCTTGGCTTTTTTCAAATGTACTTCAACCTTAGGACACCAGATGTAGCGTTAAGGATTTGGAGACACAATTTTGTAAAGTCAGCAGAAGGCACTCAGATGATTCAGCAAGGACAGGCAGAGGTGAATGTAAGTGGAAAAATAATTTACAGTGCTGAAAAAAAGATCAGAAAAGGATCAGAAAAACCAGCACCATACCATGGGGGGGGGGGGGGGGGGGGGGGGGCACG